>NC_041383.1:420981883-421070232 GCF_002162155.2 Triticum dicoccoides | reverse complement strand
GAGTGGCGAGCAATCCTCCCACTTGGGGGCATAGCTGCAGTCCAGTACTCGCCTAAGTATAAAAAATCCTACCGAGTGGCGAGCAATCCTCTCACTCGGGGGCTTAGCTGTAGTCCAGTACTCGCCTAAGTATAAAAAATCCTACTGAGTGGCGAGCAATCCTCTCACTCGGGGGCTTAGCTGCAGTCTAGTACTCGCCTAAGTATAAAAAATCCTATCGAGTGGCGAGCAATCCTCTCACTCAGGGGCTTAGTTGCAGTCCAGTACTCGCCTAAGTTCGAAAAATCCGACCGAATGATACGGGTCAACCACGACCCCTCCCCCCGGGGCTGTACCGTCAAGAAGAAGGATGAGATTGTGCGCGCTGTCAAAGGCTCATACGACAGCCGACGCCAAGGCGAGATGCTTTCAGGAACGTCAAGACCATTGCTGAATGCCTCACTAATGAGCTCATCAATGCTACCAAGATGAGCTGCTTTCATGAGCTGATCAATCCTGCCAAGTGGTGCGGGTCGACCACGACCCCCCCCCCTCCGGGGCTACACCATCAAGAAGAAGGATGAGATTGTGCGCACTGTCAAAGGCTCATCCAACGGCTGGCGCCAAGGCAAACTGCTGTCAGGAACGTCAAGACCATTGCTGAGTGCCTTGCTGATGAGCTGATCAATGCTGCTCAAGGTTCGTCCAACAGGTCGACTGTGGATTCTTCCTCAGAAGCTGCATCGAAAGTACAAAAACCAATCTGAGAGAAGAATGAATTTCACTCGAAGATAAACACAACATATTCAAAGATAAGTCCTAAGGTTTCTAACCACAGATTAAAGTACTTGGGCGTCAGGCCCGAAGGAGTTTCAACGATTACAAAATCACTCGGCATTCCGAGGCAAATGAGGGTGAAGCATAATGTTTTTTTCAGTCACTCGGCAGGAGAAGGGCTGGCTGGATCGCAGAAGCTGTCAAGGTCGATGCTGTCAGCAATACGAGTGGCTGCCTCAGGGAAGGTGTCCATGAAGGAATGGAAGGAGTGCTTCTTAGTATTCACAACCTTGAGGGCCGCCAACTTAGTATTCACAACCTTGAGGGCCGCCAACTTGTCTTCTCTAGCCTCCTTGCAGTGCACGTGAACCAATGACAGGGCAACGTCAGTGCCACAGCGAGCAGATGACTTCTTCCACTCTTGCACTCGGCCAGGAGTTTGATTGAGTCGAGTCATCAGTGACTCGAGGTCTTGCGAAAGTTCCGCCTGAGGCCAAAGTTCGGCGTCCACTCGGGTCATCGCAGCCTTCAGTCGAGCCACATAGGCAACAGCACCGTCCAAGCGTGATTCCAATCGCAGCAAGTTCATCGCAACATCATCTTTCACAGGACAATTGATGGGATCGAGACCTGTCTCGACCCACCCGATTTCAGCTTCAAAATCCTGGCAAAGTTCTGTTTCATCGTGAAAAATAATGAGTCGACAATATTATAACATACTTCGATCGACGATAATTAACCAGTCGAGTGATTGTACCTTCAAGCTTCAGAACTAGCTTCGTGGCAAGTTGTCCCAGATAGGACTCTAGCTTGCCTATCTTGGCTCTGAGGCCTCCAACTTCAGTGGTCAGGTTCTCCTTGTCCTTCTTCAGTTGCTTGACTTCTCGATTGGCTTCCGAGATGGCGGTCTTCAACTTTGCGTTCTCCTCTTCCAACTTGCCGACTGAAGCCAGCTTCTGGTCCACAAGCGTTGTCTTCTCACGTGCTTCCTTTTGAGCAGCAGCAAGGTCTAGGTCCTTCTTCTCCAAAGCTTCCTTCATTCTCTCTAAAGAAACAACACTCTTCAGACGAGCCTGAAGTTGACGGTTTTCAGTATGCACATCTACTTGTGTGAAGTCACTCGGTTCAAAGAGACTGAAAGAGAAAGTAGTGAAAGACGCGAGATACTAAGTAGGCAAGAGTCGAATGGTTACCTCCCATGATGGTCGTCTCTTGTTGAGCTGTCTTGAGGTTCTTCTTTGCGAGTTCAAGATCAAGTTCAATGCTGATATGCTTCTTCTTTAACTCGGAAAGTCGAGCTCCAAGATCATAAGACCTCTGCAGTCAGCGAGAAAGATATGTTAGTCGACAGAAATAAAAGACAATGACAGTGAAAAGTTACTCTAAGACTACTGTCGAATCAAATATTCAATAGTAGTCTCGGGGACTACACCTAGTGGGTGCACTTAGTGTGCCCCCACTGGTTCAGATCAAAACTCAGCAGGGTCTGTGTCGGTGTCAAAACCGGCGGATCTCGGGTAGGGGGTCCCGATCTGTGCGTCTTAGGCTGATGGTAACAAGAAGCAAGGGACACAATGTTTACCCAAGTCCGGGCCCTCTCGATGGAGGTAAACCCTACTTCCTGCTTGATTGATATTGATGATATGAGTAGTACAAGAGTAGGTCTACCGCGAGATCGTAGAGGCTAAACCCTAGAAGCTAGCCTATGATGATTATGATTGTGATCATGATCGGCCTTCTAAGGACCAACCTCTCCGGTTTATATAGACAGCGGAGAGGGCTAGGATTTACACGGAGTTTGTTACAAGGAAGGAAACATAATATCCGGCTCGCCAAGCTTGTCTTCCACGCAAAGGAGAGTCCCATCTGGACATGGGATGGAGTCTTGAGTCTTGTATCTTCACGCTCCAATAGTCCGGACGAAGTATATAGTCCGGCTGTCCGGATACCCCCTAATCCAGGACTCCCTCAGTAGCCCCTGAACCAGGCTTCAATGACGATGAGTCTGGCGCGCAGTCTTGTCTTCGGCATTGCAAGGCGGGTTCCATCTCCGAATACTCCAAAGTAATTATCGAACACTTAGACCGTGTCCGGATCTGCGAGATGATCCTCACATACCATCGTAGGGAACATAGCATAAATCTGATTTGCTGTCCATCTTTGTTCGTCGTGCCCTTGCATCATGGCCCGGCCCAACACGAACCGGTGTTTCTTGGCCCACCCCGACTCGCGTTGCGAGGCGGTTTTATTGGCACGCCCTACCAAAGCAGAATCGTGTCCCTCTTATTAGGGGATCTTCCATCAATACGGGCGTGCGCAACCCCATGACGACCGTTGGTATGACTCCGTGTGTTCTTAGATAAGTCTCAGGCGGTCACGCTGAGGACTCTTGATATTCACCCCCCTTATAAAGGGGCCGAGGCCTATACCTCTTTTCCACCACCTGTGTGCCCTTTCGCATCTCGAGTTCTAACACCCGAGACCCAAACTCAAACACCCCAGATCCTCCAATATGTTCGGACCCAACTCTCAGGGCCGGTGGGTGGCCTCCTCGATCAAAGAGGAGGACATTGCGAGGCTTAGGGAGGTCGGATATTTGACTGCGGACATCCAGCATAGGCTTCCAGCTCCAGGGCAGGTCATCCCAACTCCCGAGCCTAATGAGAGCATCGTATTTGTCCCTCACTTCCTCCACGGCTTGGGCCTCACCCTTGATCCTTTTGTGAGGGGGCTCATGTTCTATTACAGGTTGGATTTTCACGATCTAGCCCCGGACGCTATCCTCCATATCTCGTCGTTCATCATTGTGTGCGAGGATTTTCTCCACGTCACTCCACACTTCGGCTTATGGCTCAAGACCTTCAATGTGAAGCCGAAGATGATCGAGGGGCGACATGCGGAGTGCGGAGGTGCCATACTAAGCAGGAACGCCGATGCCCCATGGCCAGAGGGTTCTTTACCTGAGGTATCCGATTTATGGTAGCGGAGGTGGTTTTACGTCACGGCTCCCCGAGGCACAAAGTGGGTGGCCGCCCCCGAGTTGCGCTCGGGCCCTCCGTCACAATTGGCGTCATGGACCGATGTAGGATGGAATTGGGGGCCCGCTAGCGATCTTCCAATATTGCAGAGCCGTATCAGGGAGCTTCTTGAGAAGGACATTAACCTTGTCAGCATAATTCAAGTAATGCTAATCCGACGGATGTTGTCGTGCAAACACCGGCCTCTCCAGATGTGAGAGTTCAATCCAGAGGGTCCGCGGACTATTAAGCACTTCTTCAGCCTGAAGCTCGAAGGGATGTGTAAATTATTCTTCGGACCACAAGTAAAGTGTCCGGACACCATCGAGGATGCGGGCCTAAGTTGCAATCGCCTAGATACCCAAGTAAGTAACCTTGAAATCTGACACTTTGTTTATATTTGTCATAGTCATTATTCTGGAAACCCTCCGTGGCCAGGAATGGTTCAGCAAGGCGGAGAGAATCAGGTGTCCGGCGCCACTTCCCGAAGGCTCGCCTAGTCCAACCATTGCCAAGATGCGTGGCCGGGTGCTCAACAAAATGCCCTCAAGGAAAGACGAAGGGAAGAACAGAGAAACCGAACTTCACACACTGCGCATCCAAACCGGGGGAAGTGCTACCTCCCCTAAGGAGGATAGTCGGGAAGGGGAGTCTAAAGCCTCCTCCCCGCGCGGGAAGAAGAGGGCCGCCTCCGAAGACTTGGAGATGGAGGTGCCCAAGCAGGGGAAGAAAGCATCACTAGGGGGCCCTGCCCCAAAGGGCGTCCTTACCGCGTCATGCCCGCCAATGGGCCAGCCCTCCACCGAGCTGTAAGCTACCCGTAAATTCGAAGGTACTACTTTTCTCCGAGTACACTAACCAGGATCCATTCTTTGTAGTCCGGCTAGCAGCTCTTCTCAACAGAGTTCGTATTCGAGGGATCTTCCTCCGTAGATGATGGAGAGTGAGACCCCACCAGCCTCTCCGCCTCATGAGGCGGGCGACACCGAGGTGTCATCACGGAGGAGTCCAGATCTGCCGAAGCCAGAGGCTAATCCTTCAGTCGCCCAGAGCCCGGAGTGTTCGGCTCCCACGGGGGGCGATGAGAAGGGTCCGGCACAGTTTGGTGTCCGGCTGAACATACTGACGGGCCTTCTGGAGCGAGCTGCGCTCTCGGAGGAGCACCGCTCATTAATGAGCACGGTGCTCAAGAAGATTTCATCCGCCACAAGCGGTTTGAATGAAGCATTTACGAGCCTGCTCAGAGGCTTTGAGGTATGTTGTAAAAAATACACGATTTTTTGGCCGTGAGGCACGCGCTAGGTGTGCTCCATATGCATAGTAGCCCCTGAGACTCTGGTTGCCCGCCCTAGGCGGCAAATGGAGGATCATATTTCGTAAGTAATGATTGCTTTGTACATATGTGCAGGTATCTAATGGTCCGGCAGCCGACCAGTCCGTTGAAGTTGCCGAACTAAGGAGGCAGATCGGATCTATTGATGCCGATATCACGCTGGTGAACGAGCGGCTGAGCGAATCACAAGGTATGTGCTCTGCTTTCCTTAGTATGTTATATAGGAAAATATGAGAAGGGCATAATATTAATGCGACATGATTGGACTGCAGATGGAGCTGCTGCCTTGGAAGCCCTGAGGGCGGAACTTGCCCGGGCCAAAGAACAAGCACGGGCTAGCAATGCGGCTGCCCTAAAGGCGACCGAAGAGTTGAGAGCCAAACAGGCCGCTCATCACCGAAGCTAAGACAAGATAGCCGAAATGACTGTGGAGTTGAAAAATGCCGCCGACCGGTATGAGCTCCTTGAAATGGAGAATCAGGTTAATTTGGCTGACCTGAACAAGGCACTTAATGCGGCCAAGGAGATGCCGACCGAAATCTGGGATGTGTGGGAGGAGCTTCGACAGGCCGGAAAAATCGCGGCCGGGGGCTCCTACTTACTGTGGATGAAGTTTTTGGATCCGAAGTATGCTCTCCTGGATCGACGCTGGAGTCCTACAGATGCTTATGTGGACTTGGTGAAGAGTACAGCTGATGCCGCCAAGTTTTTCGAGGATCAAGGTGATAAAGAAGTGGAGAAGTTGTTCTGGTCCCAATTCAATGCTCCTGCGCGCCCATTGCCGTTGAGTGAGAAGATGGTTGCCGTGGCGGAACTTCATAGGCTGTCCGGGCTTGCCATGCGGTCTGTAATAGACCATCTTTGGCCGAAGGAGCCGAAGCCGGACAATTATCTTGGTTTGGTGCAACAATTCCTCGGTGCCGTATCTCAAATTGATGCCATGAGGAGGTCGGTGTGTATAGAGGGTGCACGGATGGCAGTTGCCCGTGTTAAAGCATATTGGACAGATATGGAGGCCACCCTCATTGCAACCCAGAATCCGGCGGGAGGCTAGGATCCGACCGAGCACTACTTGGAGCAGGTAACAGAAGGTGCTCGCTTAATAGAGGCTCAGTGCTCGAAGACTGTCATGTTCGAGTGGCAACTCGTGTCATTGTAAAAACAATGTTATTTTGATTATGAGGCTGTGTTTATACTTATTATCCGAAAGTATTATTTGTGCCTCCTGTGCGGCCGTTTTTATGTATATGTGTAATTCTGAAAGTTAGCAGTCGTTGGCTTCAACCCCCATGCATACAATGCGGGGGTGTTCGCGAAAAATATGCATAATCACACTTGATCCAACGTCTTGGTCCATTAAGGAGGTGATCGCACGTCGAACTAGGCAACTGGACTATATAGCTGTAACACTTTCACTTAGCCATAGGAGTTTGACGGTGGGGCTACTATGTAGCCCCTAGTACTTTTGCGTGCATCCGAATACGGGCGCGTGTGTACATGACCGGGAAACGGTCCTTCGTTAATGCAGAGGAATCCTAAAGATTCCGGTAAGTCTTCGAGTGGTTGAACAGTCTCTCGCTGTATCATGACAGTCAGTTTTCGGCTTTCTCTACTGAGGTGCTCATCCGAAATAACCAGGGCACAATCACAGTAGTTCTCCTTTGGCTGCCTTAGCCGATAAGAACGGAACGTAAGGCGGCAAACCCAGGAGCCGGGCAAACCCAACATTTGACCAAAGACATGATTCGGAGCTGATGCATATAAGGCCAAACTCGTGACGCCGAACACTCCCGAAGGTATTCGGACTTTGTAACAGAAAATGGGCTGAAGAGCGCCCTTTCATTATAAACCCTGTATTTCCAGGTACGTGCATCGGTCTGTCGTGGCGAAATGCCAATAACGGCAGTATCCTCTGTGGGTATAGTGCCAATGGGATGTGTAAACAACAAGAGGCAATATAAAAGGTTTACACAGGGGCTTAATCTAAAGAGAAACCTTTGAGCGGGGCCCTGCTGCACGTCTGCGCCTTTGTCTCCATTGTGCCGTTTCCTGGAAGGGTATCGCATGCATTGTGTCTGTAAAAAAGAAAAACTCGTGTAAAAGAGTACGATGTAAGCGTGCGATGGATGGTAAAAGTGTAAGGCATTGGCCTGTAAATAAGGTCAGGCCAACGGTGGGGTTTTATTATATATTTATATCCCCTGGTGTCCTCTATGGGATTACATATACGGCACCCTGGCTCATTTTTATCCGGGCTGCCGGACTCGTCTAACCGTGTCCGTGGTCTTAACGACTAGTCATGCTTTTTGGTATCGAAGGCCGCTTAGAGTCCGGCCGCTAGAGCCGTTGCGTATTCCTCCGCGCGTGAAGAGCACTCTGTGTTTCCGTTAACGGTGATGACGCCACGTGGATCGGGCATCTTGAGTGTAAGGTAGGCATAGTGTGGTACTACGTTGAAGCGGGCGAAGGCCGCTCTTCCGAGCAATGCGTGATAGCTGCTTTGGAAGGGTGCGATGGTGAAGAGTAGTTCTTCGCTTCTGGAGTTACCTGGGGAGCCGAATGTTACCTTCAGTACGACGGAGCCCCTGCCGTAGGCTTCAACGCCTGGTATCACCCCTTCAAAGGTGGTGTTGCTTTTGCTAATTCTGGATGGGTCTATCCCCATCCTGCGGACAGTGTCCTGATATACTAAATTGAGACTACTGTCGCCGTCCATGAGGACATGGGTGAGATGGTATCCGTCGATTATTGGGTCAAGCACCAAGGCCGCTGATCCTCCGCGCCAAATACTAGTCAGGCAGTCCATGTGATCGAAGGTGATCGAACAAGCCAACCAGTAGTTAGGTGTGGGTACGATGGGCTCTATAGCGTACGCGTCTCTCAGCGCGCGTTCGTGCCTTCTCGTGGATGTGTGAGTCACGTGTATCATGGTCACTGTTTTAACCTCTGGTGGGAATTTTTTCTGTCCCCCAGTGTTCGGCTGGCGAGGTTCATCCTCGTCTTCACTTGGTGTTTCCCTTCCCTTGTGTTCGGCATTTAATTTGCCGGCCTGCTTGAAGACCCAGCACTCTCTGTGCGTGTGGTTCGCAGGTTTGTCGGGGGTGCCATGAATTTGGCACAGTTTGTCCAGGACTCTGTTCAGACCGGACGGTCCCTCTTTACTGCCTTTAAATGGCTTCTTTTGCTGATTGGGTCGAGAGCCCCTGAACCCGGTGTTGACCGTTGTGTTGTCCGGGCTCTCTTCCTTGTTCTGACGTTTGTTTTTATTACGCCGTGGCTTCCCGTTGCCATCCCTTATTTCGGATGTGCTTGGGTCGCTGGTGCTTTTATGGGCCAACCAGCTATCTTCACCCATGCAAAAGCGGGTCATAAGGCTTGTTAAGGCTGCCATTGTCCTTGGCTTTTCTTGGCCGAGGTGTCTGGCAAGCCACTCATCACGAATGTTGTGTTTGAAAGCCGCTAAGGCTTCGGCATCCGGACAATCGACAATTTGATTCTTCTTAGTGAGGAATCTGTTCCAAAGCTTGCGGGCGGACTCTCCGGGCTGTTGGATTATATGACTTAAATCGTCCGCATCCAGAGGCTGGACATAAGTCCCTTGAAAATTGGCCCTGAAAGCGTCCTCGAGTTCCTCCCAACTCCCAATTGAATTTTCGGGGAGGCTTTTCAACTAGTGTCAAGCTGGTCCCTTCAACTTAAGGGGAAGGTATTTGATGGCGTGGAGGTCATCCCCACGAGCCATGTGTATATGCAGGATAAAATCCTCGATCCAGACCCCTGGGTCTGTTGTTCCGTCGTATGCGTCTATGTTCACAGGTTTAAAACCCTGTGGAAATTCATGGTCCAGTACTTCTTCGGTGAAGCACAGAGGGTGAGCAGCCCCTCTGTATCTGGACGTGTTGTGGCATGCCGTCGGCTGTTGTTGTGTCCGGTGTTTATTCCGAACTGGTATTCGATTGGTATGATCGTTTTGGTGACTATAGTCTCGCGCCGGGGTGTGTCCTTTATATCCGTAGATGGACCTAGCCGTGCCGGCTTTCTTATCCAGGTGCTCACGTAAATCGTGTGCGGCGTCGGTAGCTGCTCTGTTGCGGTTATGAAGTGGTACGTCCAGCCTCCTTGTCGTTTTGTTCTTTGGTGGAACGGCCTCGTAGTTGAATTCCGGCAGTAGCTTGCATTTTGGATAGCTCTTTGTATGGCGATCGTCGCCGTATCTTTCTTCAGTGTCTAGCACTTTATTCCATCTGCGATTGAGCGTTTCCTGTGCGGCCTGTAGCCGTTGCTTCTGCTTCTTTAGACTTCTCGCGGTGGCCATAAGCCTTCTGTGGAGGTTATCTCGTTCCACGCGTGTTTCCGGGATGATGCATGCATCGTCGTCCGGACTGTGTTGTTGTCCTGGGGTAGTTTGATGAACTCTTCCCTCGGGATCATTGTGATCGGGCGTCTTCTCCGAACTGTGTTCGGCGTGACCTGGCTCGTTCTGCTCCCTCAATGGGTCCGTATGGTCGTTGTTGCCTTCAGAGTTGACTGGGGTGTCGATCTTTCTGGCGCTCTTGTCGCTATTTTTACTGTTGCTGGACTTGGAGCGGTGTCTGCGCCGTCGCTTTGATTTTTGCCCGGGGGTTTTATCTTCCAGATTGTCGCCGTCGTCCTCCTTAGGCGTGTCCACCATGTATATATCGTACGACAGGGTGGCTGTCCACCGCCCTATGAGCGGTGGTTCCTGTTCTTCTCCTGCATCATCGTCTGTACCGTCGATGTCTTCGGAGTCAAAGTCAAGCATGTCGGTTAATTCATCGACCGTGGCAATGAAGTGGGTGGTGGGTGGGCAACGAATTCCTTCATCGCCTACTTCCCACTCGAGCCGGACATAGTTCGGCCGAGAGTCTCCTGCCAAAGAGAGAGACTTTAACAAGTTCAGCATGTCACCAAAGGGCGAGTGCTGGAATATATCTGCAGTGGTAAACTCCATTACCGGAGCCCAACCAGGCTCGGCTGGCTTGGGAGAGCGCGGTCTGGAACCTAAAGCTGGATACGAGTCCGGGGGTCCGGTGTCACAGGCTTCCTTGGAGGTAAGTTATGTGTTCGGCTCTACCGCCGATGAGTGTGCGGCCTGCGGGGCGGGTCCATCCACCCGTCCTTGGGCAACGCAGTCTGCTCCGGACTTAGGTCTGAGGCTACCGCAGGGGTGATATCCCGAGCGTTGTCCGATGCCAGGTCTAAGCCGTGCTCATCGTGATTGTCCGGCACTCCTGGCTCAGGCCGATTCCGTTGAAGATCAAGTCTCCGCGGATATCAATCGTGTAGTTCAGGTTTCCGAACCTGACCTGGTGGCCAGGGGCGTAGCTGTCGATCTGCTCCAGTTGGCCAAGAGAATTGGCACGCAGTGCAAAGCGGCCGAACACAAAAATTTGTCTGGGGAAAAAGGTCTCACCCTGGACCGTGTTGTTGACGATTGAAGGCGCCATCAAGCCTTGCAGCGGCGACATAGAGGAACTCTCAATGAAAGCACCAATGCCGGTGTCAAAACCGGCGGATCTCGGGTAGGGGGTCCTGATCTGTGCATCTTAGGCTGATGGTAACAGGAAGCAAGGGACACAACGTTTACCCAGGTTCAGGCCCTCTCGATGGAGGTAAAACCCTACTTCCTGCTTGATTGATATTGATGATATGAGTAGTACAAGAGTAGATCTACCACGAGATCGTAGAGATTAAACCCTAGAAGCTAGCATATGATGATTATGATTGTGATCGTGATCGGCCTTCTAAGGACCAACCTCTCCGGTTTATGTAGACACTGGAGAGGGCTAGGGTTTACACGGAGTTGGTTACAAGGAAGGAAACATAATATCCGGATCGCCAAGCTTGTCTTCGACGCAAAGGAGAGTCCCATCCGGACACGGGACGGAGTCTTGAGTCTTGTATCTTCACGCTCCAATAGTCCGGACGAAGTATATAGTTCGGTTGTCCGGATACCCCCTAATCCAGGACTTCCTCAGTCTGCCCAGCGTGAGTCAAAAAAGAGAAGATTCTAAGACCTCAGCCGACTGCCAGCAGTCGACCATGGTCTCGGGGACTACACCCAGTGGGTGCACTCGGCGTGCCCCCATTGGTCCAGACAGATTACTAAGACTCAGCACGAGTCGAGTGAAGTGGAAGATTTCCTAAACTCTAAACAAAGGCACACCCCAGTGGGTGATCAGATATAAAACAGCATTCAAAAGTCCAGTCGGAGTTCACTGACCTGAACATTGGTCTGCAGGGCAGTGCTGCCGCTGTAAGCCACCTGACTAGCCTCGTGCATCACCTTCACCTGCTCCATGACAAGGTTCACCTAGCGAAGAGCCTCCCTGGCAGCACTCGGTGAGTCGTCTGGGGTTTGATATGCAGCGAAGAGTGATGGCTCCAAGGCGGTCGAAGCATCTACTAGGTCAGATGCATGGAGTTGCACTGGAGCGGCAGGAGTCGGAGCAGTCGACCTCGACGGACGATCAGTCGTCAGCGGGTTGGCAAATGTGACGTTGTTCCGAACCGGATCTCCAGAACGTTCGACCACCGCCTCAAGCGCCGACGTCGACTGAGGGACTTGAACTTCAAGCCTCCTTCTGCTTGAGGCCCCACTCCTCTTCCTCCTCTCCTGTAGAGGCGCTTCTTCTTCTTCATCGTCAGGGAGCACGACGACCTCTTGGGGAACTACAGAAAGAGAGAAATATCAGAAATTCAGCCGACTGACGATCCACTCGACTAAATGAAGCCTAGTCTAACGGACTTACCAGCTCGAGAGGTGGCCGCATCATCGGTCTCCCCGTCTCCTGGTGCCTTGTCGATGTCCATGTCAGTGGCAGCAAAGGTGGGGCTAGAAAGATACATGATCCGGTTGGTCAGAACAAAAACTTCAGTCGACCTATATAAACACAAGCAAGATACTCACCCCGACGCAACAGGAATGTCCATCTTGATCCGCGGCAAAGTCTTCCGAGCCTTTGGGGAGCAACCTTGGGCTGCTTAGCGACCTTCTCTGTCAGCTCCAGAGTCGACGTCCGAGTGTGCTTCTGAGTGTGGGTACTCGGAGCCACGTTCTTCCCGCGCCCGCCCGCCGGGTCATGGTGCTGCTTGGATCGGCGTCCGGAGCGCGGCGGCGAGTCGACTTCTTCCTTGTCGTCCGACTCCTCGCTCTCCTCCTCCTCCTCTTCATCCGAAGACTCCCATTCACCACTCTCCTCTGCACTGGCCTCTCCCTCCTGGTCCTGCTCCAGAGCTTGTTCGTCGTTGGGCATCGAATACATCTCAGTGAAAACCTACAAGACAAAAAGTTGAGTAAAAGTCAGTCGAGATCAAGTACAGTCGGAACATATATGCAAGACAGTCGGAATAAAGAGGATACCTTGTCGGGCTGATTGTCGTCGCTGAAGGGGATGACTCGCCTGGCTCCTCTGGGGTTGTCCTGGTTGCCTGTGATGCTCTTCAACCACATGGCCACGGTCTTGGGTGGCACTTCCTCTGGATGGACCCGAGCGGTGTCGTCAGATCCGGAGTACAACCACATAGGATGGTCACGGGCCTGAAGAGGCTGGATGCGTCGACTGAGGAATACTTCCAGCAGGTCCAGGCCAGTGACACTCTCATTAATTAGTTGGACCACTTTCTCAACCAACATCTTCGTCTCCACGTTCTCAGCAGTAGTCACTTTCAGTGGAGAAGGAGTCTGGACACGGTCGAAAGTGAAGTGGGGAAGGCCAGTCGACTGACCTGGAGTTGCGACGTCCTGGCAGTAGAACCAGGTCGACTGCCAGCCTCTAAGCGATTCAGGGAGAGTCATAGCAGGGAAAGAACTCCTATGCCTCTTCTGGATACCCAAACCCCCACACATCTGGATGACATGGGTCTTCGAGTCACTTGTTTTTGCTTTCTTTACCGACTGGGAACGGATGGTGAAGATATGTTTGAAAAGACCCCAGTGCGGTCGACACCGCAAAAAGTTTTCACACATAGACACAAACGCGGCCAGGTATGTAATGTTGTTGGGAGAAAAATGGTGGAGTTGAGCACCGAAGAAGTTCAGGAAGCCCCGGAAGAAGGGGTGCGGAGGAAGCGAAAATCCCCGGTCAACATGGGTGGCGAGCAGTACACACTCACCCGGTCGAGGCTGCGGCTCCATCTCCCCCTTAGGCAGCCTTGCCGCACCCTTGCCGATCAGTCCGGACTCCGCCAGCTCGTCCAGATCTTCTTGCCGGAGCGAAGACTGGATCCAATCGCCCTGGATCCAGCCTGGCGGCAGCCCCGCGCGCGATGACGACCCGCGGTTCTGCTTCATGCCTTTCGCCGCCCCCGTCGCCTTCTTCACACGCTCCAGCGCCGCCGTCTTGTCCTTCACCATGTCAGCAGAGCGGCAGCGTCGAGAGCAGAAGAGCTGGATGCGGTGGAGAAGCAGAGGAAGAAGAAAGAGAAACAGGCGTGCACAGTGCAGATGCCTCGGCCCCGTCGCCTTATAAAGGGCTGCTTCCGAGTGGCTGACGCGTGGGACTAAGCGATCCTGTCAAATCACGCAATAGTTGCGCGCGTCGTACGTGGCAAAAAATGCGGCACAAAAATCGAGGCACCACTGTTTATCTGCTCCGCCTACTTCGGCGCTCCCCGTCCCGCGTGCTTCCCCGAAATTTCGTATCCCTTGAAATCCGGGATACACTGCAATCAATCGCGCCAAGGATTTTGCACTCCAAGAAAACACTCGGCAG
Source organism: Triticum dicoccoides (assembly GCF_002162155.2). Classification (NCBI taxonomy): domain Eukaryota; kingdom Viridiplantae; phylum Streptophyta; class Magnoliopsida; order Poales; family Poaceae; genus Triticum; species Triticum dicoccoides. Next base: position 421,056,391 of record NC_041383.1, on the reverse strand, counting down.
ATGGTGCTATAAGTTCAGTCGGCAACTTTCTGAATGGATCAAGGCGACTGAATCGATGCTGAAGTACCAACGTGAGTTTTCCATCTTGCAGAAAACGCTCGCGAGGTGCAAAGCTCAGAACAAGTTCAACTTTAACCTACTTTCCACTCGAACCTCCATTCGGGGGCTACTGATGAGGATACAGACCTGGGGTAGGGTCATGGGCCAGACCCATACGTCCTACCCAAGGTCACTACCCTGGAAGATAAGAAGTCCAAGAGGCAACAAGAGACCCCCAGTCAAAGATGTCGAGTGCAATCCACTCGACCAGTCATATCACTCGGGTGACCCCCTACCTATTGTCACTCGACCATGCAAGGAATCACTCGACCCACCGAAGATCAGGAGTCAATCAGCATTGCAACAGTCAGGTGTTCACTCTGTAGTCTTTAAGGTCATAAATAACACTTAAGGTTGGCGTTATCAGTACCCCTACTTTATGTACATTAAGCCCCTTGTAATGGAGGACGGCCGGGGTCCCGGCGCACTCTATATAAGCCACCCCCCTCCTCTGGGACAAGGGTTCGCACCCCCTGTAACATCACACACATATAATCCAGTCGACCGCCTCCGGGCACCGAGACATAGGGCTGTTACTTCCTCCGAGAAGGGCCTGAACTCGTAAATCCCGTGTGTACACCTTCACCATAGCTGAGATCTTGCGTCTCCATACCTAACCCCTTTCTACTGTCAGTCTTAGAACCACGACAACGTCCGCTCTCGCCAACGCCCCATTGTACTCTAACTAGCATGCTACCCTGATGCGAATCGCGAAGGACGGCGCGCCGTGGATGCCGCTACGTCTAGTGATGCACTTTTTGGAAGCAACGTCTACTTCTCTAGAACCAAAGAAGAAGAATGAAGAATGCAAGATCAAGAATCCACAGATCAACAACGAATGCATGGAGAAGATATTGGTCCAACTAGTGGGAGCAGTTATGGAAGTTGGATATGTTCTAAAATGCATAATTCTGGTTCTTGTTTTCCTTGGTCTTCCTATTATAGCAAAGATTTGGTGAAGTCCTATGTATTCAATGTCGTTTAAAAAGTAAATAAATGTATTTTCTTGTGTCAAATTGAATTGTAAATTTCGGATTTGCGGGCCGGCAGGAGTGGCACAAGAGCAGATCCGCAAAGCCGACCCGTAAAAGAGCATATTCCGCGAATATCCTTTTATAAGGATCCGTTTTGCGGGGTTTAACTCTGCGTCCGCCTGCGCCGGCCCGCAAAGCTGTTTTTCCGCGAACTGCAAATGCGTTTTGCGGGTCGGCGTTATACGGGGTCTACTAGAAAGTAGAAACGCTCTAATAGGCAGGGAGATGCATATGGTCGCCGCATCGAGTTGTGCATCATGGGCGATTGAAAAGCAAGCAGTAAAGCATCAGTTACTGGATGCCATTAATGGCTGCGACCAATGAATGTACGTTACTCTTTGCTGCCTATATTTTTTTGCGAATGACTCTTTGGTGCCTATATATACTTCCCATTCCCCTTCCTACCCTGGCAGGTCCCGAGGCCTCGTGATGATCTACTGGCAAAATTAGGTGTGCTGCAGCATCCGCCACTATCTCGGCCTCCTCCTTCCCTGCAGCATGCTTTTTCGCTGTGTCGGCCCTACTCCACCTCCACTACGCCTTCTCCGTTCACCTTCCATCTCGCCGCTCCGAGGTGCGCGCCACACGCATAATAGCGGCGGCGGCAATCGGCTTGAGGTTTTCGCCTACCTTTCCGTCCACACTCTCACAAGAACGCGGATCTTTGCTCAGCGGTGCCATGGCTTCACTGACCATGCAAGCGTCATGGCCTTTCGGTCGCGAGCGTCACCACAAGAAACATGCACGTTGTTGTAGTTTTGATTAATCTGTTGAGGCATCTAATCCCACTCCATGTTCATGTCAAGCTGGCACTTCTTCCTCCCTAATTCTTCATGCTTTTCTTGATTTATTACACGTTCAGTAATTACTTTGTTTGATCTGTTGTATCAGGAGAAACGAGCTATCCTCATTTTCGTGCAAAAAATGTGTAGCGTACATTTACGTGATCAGATTGTGGAGCTATACAGGATAAGGCCGTGTTTGGCATCAATGTATTTTAATGTGAAGATATTTAATTTACAGGTGTATGTTACCTACAAGGAATTTCCGGCCGGCCGGAAATGAAATGACAGACGGAGGCGTGTACTTTTTACGGGGGGTATCTAGAAGGAAAACTATAATCCAAACATGGCTAATGTGTAATGATATTATATGTACTTGCAATGCTATTTGCGTCTGTACTATAGTCCTATTATATATAGATGAACTGTGTCGCTTTTTTTTTTCTTTAAAGAAAGTTGACAAAATGGGGACAACAAGATTGAAGATGACAAATTTTTTTCCGCTGATGGCAGTATACTGTCAATGAGAATTCATCCACAATAAAGTTAGAGGACGAGCATGCCAGTCTATAAGTAGCTGTTGTATCAACCTATGTTCTAAACTATGATCATGATGCTCAAAGTTATTCTCAATTTTTGTAGTTTTTATTTATTTTTTATTCGCAAAACCAACTTATCTAGGTGTGGAATTGCTCTGTGTCTTCATTGCCTTCAAAAGGGTTGAGGCGTTAAGTTTGTGGAGGTCTTCATTCCAAAGGAATATCTTATGCAGAGTAAGTATCAGGGTTCAAGGAACTCAGTTTGATAACTGGCATTTCAGCCCTGCAGGATCTTCATTTAAGAGTTTTTTTCCTGAAGCTCACACGGATGTAATATGATAATACTCTATACTAACAAATTAATATTGTGCATCAAAATTATGCACAACTATAATTATGAAATTTGTAGTCTTTTACTCTATAAATTAAATTGGTTGTGCCGAATTAACCGCATAGATTATTTTGGTATGATATTATTTTTTCGCTTATTGGCTACTTCTACATTTCTTGCAGTGCCTTATTTTTTACTTAAAGCAATCACCAGCCGGCATGCTTGTACCTATGGCTTATGAACTAGAAGTTGTATGGCTCATTTCACAAGGTCTACACATATTTCAACCCTTTTATATGACATACGTCATACTAGGGTATTATTACTTAATTTTGATATGCAACGCTCCAAAATTTGATGCATGATATGTCACATATATCACTTCACCGATCCTAATGTTGCTTCTCCAGTTTTATGCATAACTTAGTATGGCTGAGTGCTGCAATATTTCCCCACTATGTTTGCACCATCTAAATTTAAAACTAAATATGTTTGTACTTTATTTATGTAAAATTCAATTATTCTATCGTAAAAATTGACGGGTGCGGCAGCGCGCGTCATCAACAATCTAATATATGTGTATAACTAGCAACGTTCTCTAGAAAGGCAAGCGCTGCTAGTACTCCTCATATTAGGAGGGATCATATACATAAAACACTGCTCGCAAGTGCACTAGCAGTGCCTAGTTTCCTAGTCAGATTTTGTTTTAGGGTGACAAGAGCAATAGGGTATTTTTTGTGTGTTCCCAATCTCATGCTACCAATTTTTTTTGTTGTCCATTTGCTTTTGTTTCATGAACTTAATTCATAAATCCAAACCTTCATATATGCTACTTGAAAGTACATAATTTATTTAAAAATGCCTTTTGAATTAATAAAAAAATGGAACACTGCCGAAAGAATTGCAGTGTCAATTACTGACCACTTGAACCTGTGGTTAAATTTCAAAGCGTCAAACATAAGTTATGATACACGTTCAAGAGATCAAGCGGCGAAATATATATAGTTCGGAGGGGTGAGAGTTTCCGGCTTGAGAGTGACATGGTGGTGGTGTTATTTTTGTGACATAACATATTTGTATGCATGTAATGTACACCATTCCTAGTGACATATCCAATTTGTATTCTTCATGTTAGCAGTGTTTGAAGTCCTAAAATGCTGCTACTGATGTCACTAGCAGTGTTCACGACAAAGTGTGCATGCTGTAAGGGCACATTTATCCCTAAGGTGTTTTGGTGATTGATGACAATGCTTTTACGGACTAATCGTGTGCCTTGAGTATTTCAGACGTTTCGTCACTAGGCACAAGACGGTTTGGTGCCCCTCGAAGACTATTGAAGACGGTGTTTTTCTATGTTTCTTTTCGGTGGATTTGAGTCGTAGGAAAGCCGTACTATTAAGAGGGGGTCCACGTTGGAAAGGTTTGGGTGGAATCATCACATACACGTTTACTCCCTCTGCACCGCCTTTCCCTTCGTGCTTTGGAGCATCCTCCGTTTTCTTCATATATATGCAAAGAGAAGGATTCCTAGTGTTGCTGTTTTGAGGCATGCGGTAGTACTGCTCTTAGGAGCGGTAGTACCGCAGGCCCCCGCGGTAGTACCGCACGCCCTTGCGGTAGTACCGTAGGTGCACACGGTAGTACCGCTCCTAAGGAGTTGTAGTACCGTGGACTCAGACCAGACTCAGCCGCTCGTGCGGCTGTAGGGGCGGATGTAATTTTTTACATCCGCGCCCTACGCGGTAGTACCGCCCCATGCGCGCGGTAGTACCGTGAGTCCTGGTCTGGCACAGCAACATGAGCGGAAGTAGGGCGGCTGTAATTTTTTACATCCGCTCCCTGCGCGGTAGTACCGCATGTCATGTGCGGTAGTACCGTGTCGGATTTTTGCATTGTTTGATTTTCAACGGAAGTTGGCACGGATGTATTTTTATTCATCTGCGACCTTCCCAGGCTAGTCCAATCCTGCCTTACGGTAGTACCGCAAGGGGGAGCGGTAGTACCGCGTCAGTGGCAGTACCGCCCTCAGCCTTTGCGGTTCAGGCCTGGGCTAGCTCTTACCGTAGCAGCGGTAGTTCCGCGGTCCGCCACGGTAGTACCGTGAGCCCTTGTAGTAGTACCGCTTGTCTGGGGCGGTAGTACCGCAGGTCGCGGGCTGGTTAAGTGGATAACGGTTGGATTTGTCTCTCAACTATATAAGGGGTGTCTTCTTCCTCTAGTGGACTACTTCTTCCACCCCCAAGCTCCATTGTTGTTCCAAGCTCCATTTTCGCCTGATCTCTCTCCCTAGCCAATCAAACTTGTTGATTTGCTCGGGATTGGTTGAGAAGGCCCCGATCTACACTTCCACCAAGAGAAATTTGATTCCCCCCACTAATCCCTAGCGGATCTTGTTACTCTTGGGTGTTTGAGCACCCTAGACAGTTGAGGTCACCGCGGAGCCATAGTCCATTGTGGTGAAGCTTCGTGGTGTCATTGGAAGCCTCCAATTAAGTTGTGGAGATTACCCCAACCTTGTTTGTAAAGGTTCGGTCGCCGCCTTCAAGGGCACCAATAGTGGAATCACGGCATCTCGCATTGTGTGAGGGCATGAGGAGAATACGGTGGCCCTAGTGGCTTCTTGGGGAGCATTGTGCCTCCACACCGCTCCAACGGAGACGTACTTCCCCTCAAAAGGAAGGAACTTCGATAACACATCCTCGTCTTCATCGGCTCCACTCTTGGTTATCTCGTGCCTTTACTTGTGCAAGCTTATTTATGTTGTATCCCTTGCTTGCTTGTGTGCTTGTTATTGTTGCATCATATAGGTTGCTCACCTAGTTGCATATCTAGACAACCTACTTTGATGCAAAGTTTAATTTGGTAAAGAAAAGCTAAAAATTGTTAGTTTCCTATTCACCCCCCCTCTAGTCAACTATATTGATCCTTTTAATTGGTATCAGAGCCTCATCTCTTTATTAAGGACTTTGCTGTCCGAAGAGTATGGTTGACACCATAGACAGTGGGGAGGAGCACTCCGGTGTGAATCTGAGCTCGTCTACGGCCGATGGGGGAACCGCGGTTTCTCGTGAGGAATTCAATGTGGCTTTGGACACACTGAAAACCTCCATGACAACCGAGGTTGAAAGCATATTTAATAAATTCTTAGAAGGACTTAAACTATCTACCTCGCCGATGAAAGTGGGTGATCCCACTAACAAGGTGACGGATGCTAACTCCGACAAGGGGGAAGCTACTAGTGAAAAGGGTCCTTCTACTAGTGGTAGAAATGGCACCGACATCTTTGCCCATGTGGAACCTCCAATTTATGGAGGACCGATTCCCTCTACTCATTTAAATCATGCCAACCCTCCTTCTAAGATTGTGAAAAATGAGGACTTTGATTCTTGGGTTTATCGCTTCAAGCGTCATTTAAATCATATGAATACTAATCTTTGGAGAATCATTGAAGAAGGTTTCCATCCACATGACCGAAGCAACTTCACCCCTAGAGAAGCCGTGGATAATCAATTCAATGAATGCTCTCTTCATCATTCAAGATGCAGTTCCACCCGAAGATCTCCCTCATCTTCGACCCTTCGCCATGGACAAAGATGCATGGCATTGTGTTGTTTTCCTCTATAAGGGAAGCACAAGCATTCAACGCTCCAACTATGAAGTGGTGCAAGATGAAGCTGATGAGTTTGCAATGAAAGAAGATGAAGAACCTCGTGAGCTCTTTCGGAGAGTAACCAAACTCGCGGTCTCACTCCGAGATCATGGGAGCAAGGACATAGATGACAATTGGATCAAGCGCAAGTTCCTCAAAGCAATGATGCCTTACCACAAGGCCATGTCCTCCGTCATTCGTCAAAGACCTGACTTCCACTCCTTGACCTCAAATGAAGTGTTGGATGAGTTTGTGGCAATGAGGATCTTGGACAAGACCGCCGACAATGCGGTGTTGTGTTCTCAAAGAGCAAAGAAGCCCAACCTTGCCTTGATGGCCAAGGTTATTGTGGAAGAAGAGGAAGAAGAGGAAGATGAGGAGAGCAACCCCAAAGATACAAAATATGATTATCATGAGCACATGGCTCTTGCTTCAAGGCAATTTTGGAGCAAGAAGAACACAAGGACCAACTTCAATAAGAACAACTCAAGTGGGTTCAAGGGCAAGCAACAGGTGAGAACATGTTACAATTGTGGCAATGTGAGCCACTTTGTTGTGGATTGCCCTTACGAGAAGCGGGAAGACAATGGTGGCAAGCTCATCCGAAAAGACAAAGCCAAGTCCTCCCAAACAAGAACAACTTCACCAAAAAGACTCCTACTCGAGGGTTGGTGGTTCAAGAAGAATACCATGAGGATGACGATGATGATGAAGATAGTGAAGCCATGGCCATGGCCTCCGTTGGCATTGCCACAACTCCACGGGTGTCCCTCTTCGACTCGCCCAATGAGAACATCACCGCCAAGTGTCTCATGGCTAAAGCCACCAACAAGGTAACCCCCAACATCAAAACCACCATCATTACTAATCCCTCCTTGACGGATGGCATTGATGAAAGTGAGGGGTCTAATGAGGAAGTGAATGAATTTGAGTCTTTTATGAGTAATCTCAAGGGCAAATCCAAGAAGCACTTCGTTGCTCTCTTGGAACAACTTGGTGAAGCCAATGACATGATCGAGGCTCATGAAGAAACCATCTCTAAGATGGAAGGTCATAGTCATGACTATGCCGATGAGATATCGGATCTCTCTAATGCTCTTGAGGAAGAGCGTGGGCATCGTTTGGCTCTTGAGGAGTCACACAACGATGACCATGCTAAATTAAAGAAAGATCTTGATCATGCTCTTGTTATATCTCGTGTTAAATTCCGAGAAGGCTAAACTTGGGGTTGACCATGATAGACTCAAGGAGGAGTTTGATTTACTCGACAAGTCCCACAAGGTCTTGAAGGGTGCTCATGCTAGCCTCAAGGAGTCTCATGATCAACTCCAAGTGAAGCTAACCAAGGAAAAAGCCACCTTTCCTCATATGGTATTAATTGATAATTCAAATGCCACTAACCCGTGTTGTGAGCATGTGCATCTTGTGGAGGAGAATGCCAAGTTGAAGGAGCAAATTGAGAAAGGCCTTGTGACGTGCATACAAGGTGAGAAGATCCTCAATGACCTTTTGAGTAATCAAAAGGAAGTTGTGTCCAAGGAGGGAGTTGGGTTCGCACCCAAGTCCAAGAACAAGAAGAAGAATGACAAGACCAAACGACCTCCCCCTCTAAAGCAAACTTTTGTGAAGGAGGGAAAGGGTGCTCCTAAGGAGAAGAAGAACAATGCGAAGGGTGGTGATGTCAAAAAGGGCAATGCCACCCCTTCCAACAAAGCCGGAGACTTTAACCCTTCTTATGTGTTGTGTCGTGCTAGTGATGGGCATGTTTATGCTAAATTTGTTGGTTCTCCTTATGAGTACATTGAATGGTCTATTTGGGTTCCTAAGACCCTTGTTACTAACATCAAAGGACCCATTAAAAAATGGGTACCTAAAACCAAGCATTGATCTCTTTTAGGTGTTTGCTTCCGATGGGGGATCATGGTTGCTCGATAGTGGAGCAACAAATAATATGCCCGGAAGCAAGGACTTGGTGGTGGACGTGCACAAGATCCCTTCTATGCCCACCAACGTCGAGTGGGGTGATGCCTCATCTTCTAAGGTATTGGTTCTTGGCAAGGTTGTCATTTCTCATGATCTAATGATCGAGAAAGTCATGCTTGTTGAGTCCCTTGCTTACAATCTATTTTCAGTTCGTCAACTTGCACTCATGGGCTTTGCCACTTTCTTTGATATTGATATCGTGGCCCTCTTGTGGAGCAAGACTCTTAAAGTAGCCTTTGTTGGGCGTGTCGAGAATGGTCTTTATGTGATTAACTTTTCGGAGCGACCCACTAAGACCGTGACATGCCTAATGGCTAAAGTTGATGTGGGATGGCTTTGGCATCGCCGTTTAGCCCACATCAATATGAGATCTTTGCAAAGTCTTCTCAAGGGGGACCATGTCCGTGGACTAACAAATGTTAGTTTTGCCAAAGATCGTGCTTGCAGTGCTTGTATCAAAGGAAAGCTTCATGAGAAGGCTCACCCTCCCACGACTATCATCTACTCGAAGAGACCCTTGGAGCTCCTTCACATGGATATCTTTGGGACTCCATCCTTTGATAGTCTTGGAGGTAGAAAGTATTGCTTGGTGATTGTGGATGATTATTCAAGATACACTTGGGTATATTTCTTCAAGAGGAAGAGTGAGACTCAACAAACCATCATCAACTTTGCAAATGAAGCTCAACGTCAACATTATGCAAAGATCTTGACAATAAGGAGTGACAATGGCACCGAGTTCAAGAACTACACCTTGGATGAGTTTCTTAGCGATGAGGGGATCAAGCATCAATATTCTGCACCATATACCCCTCAACAAAATGGTGTCACGGAGAGGAAGAACCGGACGTTGATGGATGCAGCAAGGACCATGATGGCAGAGTTCAAGTCTCCATACAATTTTTGGGCTGAAGCCATCAACACAACATGCCATGCATCCAATCGGCTCTATCTCCGCAAAGGCTTGAAGAAGACTCCTTATGAAATACTTACCGGCAACAAGCCCAACCTCAAGTACTTCCGGGTGTTCGGGTGTAAGTGTTTCATTCTCAAGAAAGGTGTTCATTTGTCTAAATTTGAGGCTAGAGATTATGAGGGCATATTTGTTGGTTATGCTACAAACTCTCATGCTTACCGTGTCCTCAACAAGTCCACAGACTCATTAAGGAGACGTGTGATGTGGAGTTTGACGAAAATAACGGCTCCCAAGTGGAGCAAAGTGGTACTTGTGATGTAGGTGATGAAATTTCTCCCCAAGCCATAAGAAGAATGGGTGTTGGTCATATCCTACCCATTGAGGAACCCCTTGTGGCCGAAGGAGAAGGACAATGCTCCACTCAAGTGGAGCCATCACCAACCCAAGACCCACATGCTTCTAAAGAACAAAGTGAAGGCCTTCAACCTCTTGAACAAGATCAAGGGCAAGATCAACCTCAAGATGGTGGTGAACCACCAAATGATGCCCAAGGTCAAGTTCTCCCCTTCGAGCAAGTTCAAGATCAAGAGCAAGCTCAAGATCAAGAACAAGCTCAAGACGGCGCTCAAGATGATCAAGTTACCCCTCCTCTTTTCACATTCGAGGAGGATTTAGAGAGTCGTGCAGCGAAGATCATTTCCAAGCTCACCACCAAAGGTCATTGAGGGAGTCATGGACTAGGGGGTGTCCGGATAGCCGAACTATCATCATCGGCTGGACTCCAAGACTATGAAGATACAAGATTGAAGACTTCGTCCCATGTCCGGATGGGACTTTCCTTGGCGTGGAAGGCAAACTTGGCGATGCGGATATGTAGATCTCCTACCATTGTAACCGACTCTGTGTAACCCTAGCCCTCTCCGGTGTCTATATAAATCGGAGGGTTTTAGTCCGTAGGACACAACAACAACAATCATACCATAGGCTAGCTTCTAGGGTTTAGCCTCCTTGATCTCGTGGTAGATCCACTCTTGTACTACCCATATCATCAATATCAATCAAGCAGGAGTAGGGTTTTACCTCCATCGAGAGGGACCGAACCTGGGTAAAAACATCGTGTCCCTTGTCTCCTGTTACCATCCGCCTAGACGCACAGTTCGGGACCCCCTACCCGAGATCCGCCGGTTTTGACACCGACATTGGTGCTTTCATTGAGAGTTCCTCTGTGTCGTCACCGATAGGCTTGATGGCTCCTTCGATCATCAACAACGACACGGTCCAGGGTGAGACTTTTCTCCCCGTACAGATCTTCGTATTCGGCGGCTTTGCACTGCGGGCCAATTCGCTTGGCCGTTTGGAGCAGATTGAAAGCTACGCCCCTGGCCATCAGGTCAGATTTGGAAGTCTGAACTTCACGGCTGACATCCGCGGAGACTTGATCTTCGATGGATTCGAGCCACAGCCGAGCGCGCCGCACTACCATGATGGGCATGACTTAGCTATGCTGCCGGACAGTGCCCTGGAGGCCGCACACGAGTCCGCTCCGATCCTCAGTTCGGAGCCGGCTGCGCAGATCGAGGACGGGTGGCTAGACACCGCCTCGGGGGCTGCTACATCTACGATGATGGAACCAAATACCGACCTTGTCCCTTGTGAGGATCGTGACTCCGAGGTGCCGGACTCCTCGCCGGACCCCGAACCTCCCGCGCCCCCTCCAATCGAATCCGATTGGGCGCCGATCATGGAGTTCACCGCTGCGGACATCTTTCAACACTCACCTTTCGGCGACATCCTGAATTCGCTAAAGTATCTCTCGTTATCAGGAGAGCCCTGGCCGAACTACGGTCAGGACGGTTGGGATGCGAACGATGAAGAAATTCAAAGCCCACCCACCACCCACTTTGTAGCCACTGTCGACGATCTAACCGACATGCTAGACTACGACTCCGAAGACATCGACGGTATGGACGACGATGCCGGAGACGACCAAGAACCAGCGCCTACTGGGCACTGGAAAGCCACCTCGTCATATGACATATACATGGTGGACATCCCAAAGGATGGGAATGGCGAGGAAGCAGCAGAGGAAGACCCCTCCAAGAAACAGCCTAAGCGCCGGCGTCAGCGGCGCCGCTCTAAATCCCGCCACAGCAAGAATAGAGATTCCGGCACCGGAGATAATAACACCCCAGATAGTGCCGAAGACAACCCCCTCCAGCAAGATTCAGCACAGGAGGACGGAGAAGCCAGCCCTCATGAGAGAGCGGCAGACGAAGAGGTAGAGGATGATAATTACATACCACCCTCTGGAGACGAGGCAAGCCTCGACGATGACGAATTCATCGTGCCTGAGGATCCCGTCGAACAAGAGCATTTTAAATGCAGGCTTATGGCCACGGCAAACAGCCTAAAGAAAAGCAGCAACAGCTTAGAGCTGATCAAGATCTGCTAGCCAACAGATGGACTGAAGTCCTCGCGGCCGAAGAGCATGAACTCGAACAACCCTTCAAAAGTTACCCCAAATGCAAGCTACTCCCCCAATTAGAGGAGGAGGCATATAAACCTGCATCACCAGCACACAATACGGCTAACCGACCACCCTGTGGCCGGGACAGAGAGGCCTCTAGGCCCTACACTAAAACCATACCCCGGCATCGCTCGAAAAGCACAAAGCCACAGGGGAACGATCCGGACTTGCAAGATATATTGGAGGATAAGGCAAGACAATCAAGATCGATCTATGGATCGCGTGGGCGCCCCATGATACGTGACGACAACTGTCGCGCCGGACACAGCAAGTCCAGCTGGGCCGAACAGAATAGACAAAGCTCGTTTGAGCTACGTCGTGATATAGCCCAATACAGAGGCGCCGCACACCCACTATGCTTCACAGATGAAGTAATGGATCATCAAATCCCCGAAGGGTTCAAACCCGTGAATACTGAATCCTATGATGGCACAACGGACCCCGCGGTTTAGATCGAGGACTATCTCCTTCATATCCACATGGCCCGCGGTGACGATCTTCACGCCATCAAATATCTCCCACTCAAGCTTAAAGGACCAGCTCGGCATTGGCTTAACAGCTTGCCAGCAGAATCAATTGGGTGTTGGGAGGACCTGGAAGCCGCATTCCTTGACAACTTCCAGGGCACATATGTGCGACCACCAGACGCCGATGACCTAAGCCACATAATTCAGCAGCCAGACAAATCGGCCAGACAATTCTGGACACGGTTCTTAACATAGAAAAATCAAATCGTCGACTGTCCGGATGCAGAGGCCCTCACAGCCTTCAAACATAACATCCGCGACAAGTGGCTTGCCCGGCACCTAGGACAGGAAAAGACGAAATCCATGGCAGCCCTCACATCACTCATGACCCGCTTCTGCGCGGGAGAGGACAGCTGGCTAGCCCGCAGTAACAACCTCAGCAAAAATTCTAGCAGTCCGGATACCAAGGACCGCAATGGCAAGTCGCATCGCAACAAAAACAAACGCCGAGTTAACGGCGATAACACTGAGGATACGGCAGTCAACGCCAGATTCAGAGGCTCCAAACCCGGTCAGCGGAAAAAGCCATTCAAAAGAACTACTCCGGGTCCGTCCAATTTGGACCGAATACTTGACCGCTCTTTCCAGGTAGACGGCACCCCCGAAAAGCCAGCTAATCACACCAACAGGGAATGTTGGGTATTCAAGCTGGCAGGCAAGTTAATTGCCGAAAACAATGACAAGGGGCTGCATAGCGATGACGAGGAAGAGACCCGACCACCGAACAATAGAGGACAGAAAGGTTTCCCCCCACAAGTGCGGACGGTGAACATGATATACGCAACCCACATACCCAAGAGGGAGCGGAAGCGTGCACTCAGGGACGTATACGCGATGGAGCCAGTCGCCCCGAAGTTCAACCCATGGTCCTCCTGCCCAATCACTTTTGATCGAAGGGACCACCCCACCAGTATTCGCCACGGCGGATTCGACGCATTGGTTTTAGACCCAATCGTCGATGGATTTCACCTCACCAGAGTCCTGATGGACGGCGGTAGCAGCCTGAACCTGCTTTATCAGGATACAGTGTGCAAGATAGGCATAGACCCCTCAAGCATTAAACCCACAAAGACGACCTTCAAAGGCGTCATACCAGGTGTAGAGGCCAATTGTATAGGCTCAGTCACACTTGAAGTGGTCTTCGGATCCCCGGATAACTTCCGAAGCGAGGAGTTAATCTTCGACATAGTTCCGTTCCGCAGCGGCTATCACGCTCTGCTCGGACGGACCGCGTTTGCAAAGTTCAACGCGGTGCCGCACTATGCATACCTCAAGCTCAAGATGCCTGGCCCTCGGGAAGTCATCATGGTCAACGGAAACACTGAACGCTCCATCCGAACGGAGGAACACACAACGGCTCTCGCGACAGAAGTACAGAGTAGCCTCTTAAGGCAATTCTCGAGTCCGGCCATTAAGCGACCGGACACGGCTAAACGCGCCCGGAGTAACCTACAACAAGACCACCTGGCACGTTCTGAGCACGCGTAGCAATGCGGCCCCAACCCCAGCCCTTGCAAAATTGCAAGACTGGTCCTTCGCGTACATCATTACGCTCTGGAGATACCATGGGCATAGGGGGAGGGGCACGACCACAACAGGCCCAGAGTGCGGATCAACCACACCAGGGGCTCCCAAGTGTGTCATTCTATTTCCTTTTTCTTTTTTCTTAACCACATGACTCCGTTCACCAGAGGCCTGGTCCGGCAGTAGACCTGCCGAACTCATGATGCAACAGCCAGGGAAGGAGAAAGGCTACGACGAGTATCCAGGTGGTCTCCATTACGAGCATTAAATCTGTTTTATACACCATTCCGCAGCCTACCCCTGGAGGGGGACATGTTTAATAGTCCCATCCCTTGCTTACTGCACTATTTGTATCATTCTGCATTCATGGCAGTACTTCTTGAATAAACAATGCATCGCTTTTTGCTTATAATTGCATTTCTTTCTTATACATATGTTCATTTATGACATGTTGCATCCGTACACTTTGGCACGGCTAAATACACCAGGGGCTTAAGTTCCCCACATTATGGTGTGATAAGTCCGAACACTTTCACAAGTGCGGCACCCCGAACTTATAGCATTATATGCATCGGCTCCGAATCATGTCTTGGGTCAATAGTTGGGTTTGCCCGGCTCCCATGTTTTGGTACCTTACGTTCCGTTGTATCGGCTAAGGTAGCACTGGGAGAACCACTACGATTGCGCCCCAGTTGAGCTGGGCGAGTGCCTCAGTGGAGAAAGCTAAAACTGACCATCATGATGAGGCGAGAGCCGGTCGCTGTTCGAGAGGTTTTTTCGAGTCCCTAAAGACTTATGCCACTTAGAGCGAGGAACCGGCTTTGTTCGGCCCAGGCGTGGATAGCACCCCGAATTCGGTCTTCCGAACACTAGGGGCTTCGCCGAAATTTAAAATTATAGAATTCTATGGCTAAGTGAGAGTGTTCAAGCACTATAAGTCCGGTTGCCTCGTTCGTTGTGTTGAGCGCCTCCCTAGATGGACCCAAAAATGGGAACAAGAGCGCTCAAGTTTATCCCGAACACCCCAGCACTCGTGGCATGGGGGCTGAAGCCGACGACTTGCCATCTCTCAGATTTGATAAACGGCCGCACAGAAGGTAATATTTTAAATCTTGCTTAGCGCATATGAACAAAGTTTTCAGCTCACAGGATAACAAAATGCGAGTCTACTCAAATATTACATCTTTGGAGCACTCACCCGCAATCATGCGGGCACCCTTCAGGACACTCTTATAATACATCTCGGGCGTGCGCTACTCCTTGCCCGTCGGTGGCGCGTCCGTCACAAGCTTCTCAGCGTCCATCCTGCCCTAGTGCACCTTTGCACGGGCAAGGGCCCGACGGGCACATTCAATGCAGGCGAAGTTCTTGACGACTTCAACCCAGGGACACGCATCCACCAGCCGCCGCACCAGGCCGAAGTAGCTCCCAGGCATGGCCTCCTTGGGCCACAACCTAACTATGAGGCCCTTCATGGCCCGTTCGGCCACCTTGTGGAGCTCGATCAGCTGCTTCAGCTGGTCGCTAAGGGGCACCGGATGTCCGGCCTCAGCATACTGAGACCAGAAGACCTTCTCCATCGAGCTCCCCTCCTCGGCTCTGTAGAAAGCGGCAGCATCGGACACGCTGCGGGGCAGACTTGCGAACGTTCCTGGAGAGCTTCGAATCCGGGTAAGTAACAGGTAATTCACTTTAACATGCTTGCTTTGCAAGAAGAATGCCTTACCCGCCACTATTTTCTTCAAATCCTCGACTTCCTGGAGGGCCTTGTGGGCATCGGCCTTAGCGGCTTTGGCACTCTCAAGAGCCGACGCAAGCTCGGACTCTCGAGCCTTCGAGTCATGCTCCAAACTCTCGTGCTTTTCCACGAGAGCCTGGAGCTCTTGCTGTACCTCTGCCACCCGCGCCTCCTGCTTCTCTCGCTCGGCTCGCTCCGCGGCCGCATTGCGTTCAGCCGCGGACACCGCCTCCTTCAAGGTCGCCACCTTGTTCGTGGCCCCTGTAGTACCCATGTTATCCTTGTTATTTCTCTTGCAACCAAATCCTTTTCTGTAAGGTACAACTTTAATACGGTGTTACTCACCTTCCTTGTCCTTGAACTACTTCTTGGCATGGCCGAGCTCGCTCTCGGACCGCTCGAGGCTCTGCCTCAAGGTATTGACCTCCGCAGTCAGTGCAGCAGAGGTCAGCAGCGCAACCTGCAATCCCATATTGACACATTTTTTTTTCAGACTCCTGCGTATATCTTTTTAGATCCTCAGTCCGGCTTTTGTTTCCGAACACCGAACCGAGCATCAGGGGCTACTGTCTATGCGGTATTATATTACATATCTTAAAATTCTTACCTCAAAGCCTGTTAGAAGGTGGCTGCAGGCTTCGGTCAGCCCGCTCTTGGCGAGCTGAACCTTCTGAATCACCGCACTCATGACAGTGCGGTGTTCTTCTTCGATGGAAGCGCCGTTGAGCGCCTCCAGCAAGTTATCCGGCGCCTCCGGTTGGACGGAGGCCGCCGATGTCACAGTCTTGCCCTTCTTACAAAGGGGCCACCCGCCGGACTCCGGAACCACTGCAGGTTCCGGTGCGGAGTCCGGTGCAAAGTCCGGGAGGTTGCCCTGCGGCACCTCCGGAGCCTCCTCCTCCTGGTGGGTCCCTTCCTGGGATCCCACCTTGGCGTCGTCAGCGTCACGGGGGGTGGAGGCGGTCGGAAGGGAATCCATATCCGACGTGCCCAAGGACCCGCTCGATGAAGCGGGAAGATCGTCCTTGGGCGGACTACAGGGTTGTATGCGGCATTAGAAAGACACTATGTGACAAAAAGAAAAATTCTAAATCATCTAGGAGTCCGGATACTTATGATCTCGCCAGGGGCTTGGCCCTTGAGGGCCACTCCTCGTCGCCGTCGCCGACGTTGGCGGAACAGTCCGGGGGAAGGGTCCTTCCCTTCTTGGACCCTTCAGCCTCCCTCGTTGGTTAGGCCTTCCTCTTCTTCTCTCCCCCCGCTGGGGGAGAGGCCTCTTTCTTCTCCTCCTCGTTCTCGTGGGAGGAGTTTGCCTCGAAGTCATTGGACGATGAGTCCGATACCACCTGACGCCGGGAACTCCTTCGGGTTCCCGTGGCCTTCTTCTTGGCCTTCTTCTCCGGCACCACGTAAAGTGCCGGGACCAGCAGCCCTGTCAAACGGGCATCCGCTGGGTCCTCTGGAAGGGGAGCCGGACAGTTAACCTGTCCGGACGTCTTCTGCCAGGCCTGTTAAAGGTATTGGGAGTTTAGATCCCGCATAGAGTCAAACTATGAAAAGCAAGTGTCCCATAAAGGATAGCATAGCTTACCTCACCAGCCGGACGCTGCGTGCTGAATCCGCGATCTTCGGTAGCGGATGCAGGAGCTTCGGCGCCCTTGAACAACACCTTCCAGGCAGCTTCGTACGTAGTGTCGAAGAGCCCGCTCAAAGTCCGGTGTTGTGCCGGATCAAACTCCCACAAATTGAAGTCCCGTTGCTGGCAGGGGAGAATCCGGCGAACGAGCATGACCTGGATCACATTGACAAGCTTGAGATTCTTGTTCACCAGGGTCTGGAGACAGGACTGGAGTCCGGTCAGCTCTTCCTAACTACCCCATAGCAAGCCCTTCTCTTTCCAGGAGGTGAGCTGCATGGAGATGCCAGATCTGAATTCGGGGGCCGCTGCCCATTTAGGGTCACGCGGCTCGGTGATGTAGGACCACCCCGATTGCCATCCTTTGATGGATTCCACGAAGGCACCCTCGAGCCAAGTGACGTTGGGCATTTTGCCCACCATGGCGCCTCCGCACTCCGCTTGGCTGCCCTTCACAACCTTCGGCTTGACATTGAAGGTCTTTACCCACAAGCCGAAGTGGGGCTGGATGCAGAGGAAGGCGTCACACACGACGATAAACGCCGAGGTATTGAGGATGAAATTTGGGGCCAGATCGTGGAAATCCAGGCCGTAGTAGAACATGAGCCCCCGGACAAAGGGGTGGAGTGGGAAGCCCAGTCCGCGGAGAAAATGGGGAAGGAATACCACCCTCTCATGGGGCCTGGGGGTGGGGATGAGCTGCCCCTCGTCGGGCAGCCGATGCGCGATGTCGCTGGACAGATATCCGGCACTGTGCAGCTTCTCGATGTGCCCCTCCGTAACGGAGGAGGCCATCCACTTGCCTCCCGCTCCGGACATGGCTGGAGAAGGTCGAGGTGAGATGTGCGGACTTGGGCGCTGGAGCTCGAGTGCGTGGAGATGGATAAGAAAAGGAGGAAGAAGGCGTAGGTAAAAAAGGTGGATCCTTATCCCCTTATATATGGGCGGATGAAACTATGCGTCCCTACTGGCCTGGCAAAACTCTCTTATCTCCCAAGCACCGCAATCAATGGCGCGGTTGGGTTACCCACGTCCGTATTGATGGGAATCCCGGAATAAGGGGAACACGATCTCTGCTTCGACAAGAAGTGCCAGGGAAACCGCTTCGCTAAACGCGCTGAGGTGGTATAATAAAAACGATTCGAGTAAAAGCTTGGTTGTGGTGTGACGTCATGCCATCAAATACGTCAGCAGATTGAAACTTGTGTAAATATCATTCTCTCTACGGTGGTATGTGGAATTTATTTTACAGAGCCGGACACTATCCTGGTGTTCACAATCTTCTATGAATTATTCGGAGGAGGAACCCGCCTTGCAATGCCGAAGACAATATGCACGCTGGACTCATCGTCATTGAAGCCTGGTTCAGGGGCTACTGAGGAAGCCCTGGACTAGGGGGTGTCCGGATAGCCAAACTATCATCATCGGCCGGACTCCAAGACTATGAAGATACAAGATTGAAGACTTCGTCCCGTGTCCGGATGGGACTTTCCTTGGCGTGGAAGGCAAGCTTGGCGATACGGATATGTAGATCTCCTACCATTGTAACCGACTCTATGTAACCCTAGCCCTCTCTGGTGTCTATATAAACCGGAGGGTTTTAGTCCGTAGGACACAACAACAACAATCATACCATAGGCTAGCTTCTAGGGTTTAGCCTCCTTGATCTCGTGGTAGATCCACTCTTGTACTACCCATATCATCAATATCAATCAAGCAGGAGTAGGGTTTTACCTCCATCGAGAGGGCCCGAACCTGGGTAAAAACATCGTGTCCCTTGTCTCCTGTTACCATCCGCCTAGACGCACAGTTCGGGACCCCCTACCTGAGATCCGCCGATTTTGACACCGACAGTCATCTTATGGAGAATGTGGTTGGAAGCCTAAGAAAGGGGGTAAGCACTCGTAGATAATTAGCAAACTATTGTGAACATCATGCATTTATTTCTTGTGTCGAACCCTAAAAGGTTTATGAGGCGCTCGAGGACCCGGATTGGCTCAATGCCATGCATGAAGAACTCAACAACTTTGAGCATAACCAAGTGTGGAAATTAGTGCCAAGGCCAACCGGGAATCATAATGTCATTGGAACCAAGTGGATATTCAAGAACAAGCAAGATGCTCATGGGATCATTGTTCGCAACAAGGCTCGTTTGGTGGCACAAGGATACTTCCAAGTCAAGGGTATCGACAACGGTGAAACCTCTGCTCCCGTTGCTCGCCTTGAATCTATTCGTTTGTTGATTGCTTATGCTTCTCATCATAATTTCATGTTGCAACAAATGGATGTGAAGAGTGCTTTTCTTAATGGTCCCATTAATGAGTTGGTGTATGTCAAACAACCCCCCGGGTTTGAAGATCCCTATTTCCCCGATCATGTGTACCAACTCCACAAGGCGCTCTATGGCCTTAAACAAGCCCCACGTGCATGGTATGAGCATCTTATGGAGTTGTTACAAGATCGTGGGTTTGAAATCTGGAAAATCGACCCCACTCTTTTTACTAAGAAGGTCCAAGGGGAGTTGTTTGTGTGCCAACTATATGTTGATGATATTATTTTTGGTTCCCCTAACAAAGCTTTCAATGAAGAATTTGCCGCTCTCATGACCTCAAAGTTCAAGATGTCTATGATGGGAGAGTTGAAGTTCTTTCTCGGGTTCAAAATCAAGCAAAGAAGAGAAGGAACCTTCATAAACCAAGCCAAATACACTCAAGACATGCTCAAGAGATTCAAGCTAAGTGATGTCAAGCCGGTCTCCACTCCAATGCCCGTCAAATGCCAACTTGACATTGATCCCAATGGTAAAGCGGTGGATCAAAAGGTATATCGCTCCATGATTGGATCCTTGCTTTACCTTTGTGCATCTAGACCGGATGTCATGTTGAGTGTGGGAATTTGTGCACAGTTTCAAGCCGCACCTAAGGAAAGCCACTTTGTGGCGGTCAAGCGAATCTTTCGATATTTGGCTCATACCCCAAACTTTGGCTTATGGTACCCAAGAGGAGCCAACTTTGATCTTTTGGGCTATACAAATTTTGATTGGGTAGGAGACAAAGTGGACAGGTAGTCCACCTCCAGAGGGTGCCCATTACTTGGTTGCTCTTTAGTGAGTTGGTCTTCTAAGAAGCAAAGTTGTGTATCTCTCTCGTCCATCGAAGCAGAGTATGTGGCTGCCGGTAGTTGTTGTGCTCAACTCCTATGGATGAGGCAAACTTTGAAGGATTACGGTGTCACTTGTGATGAAGTGCCTCTTTGGTGTGACAATGAAAGTGCCATCAAGATCTCTCTCAACCCGGTGCAACACTTCAAGACGAAGCATATTGAGATTCAATATCACTTCATCCGGGATCACATTAGGCGAAGGGAGATCAAGCTCAAGTATGTCAACACTCATGATAACCTTGCAGATATTTTCACGAAGCCCTTGGATGAAGCAAGATTTCGCGAGTTAAGGCATGAGCTAAATATCATTGATTCGAGCAATGTGACTTGAACCCTTGCACACCCCACCACACTCAACTTGTTGTCTAGTTTAGGTGTAGGCATGGACATAGGGGGAGTGTTGTTCTCTCAATGAACTCTCCCTCCCCCCATTATGCATAAATGTCAACTCTTTCACATTAGCCATTTTTATGGTACTTGTGCTTCAAAGACGAGTTTTGGTCATGGGCCCAAGGATAATTCTTCGCGGTGCCATACCAATCGACTCAAACATAGGTGGCTCTAGCCACCGCCCTCTCCTTGGAGAGGTTGTGTCTCGTTTTCGGTCCTTGTTGTCTCTTGCTTTTATTTCTTCGTGCCGAGCTTGTGCTTGTGGTGTCTTGTTTGTCAGCTCGTTGGTGTGTTCTTTTGCTTGAAGGTTTCGTGCAAAGGTGTTTCTTCCTTTTGTTTGAAACTGATTTTCTTGGGTTCACGGTACTACCGTGGCCTGCCACGGTACTACCGCAAGGACACGGTACTACCGCAACCAGCACGGCAGTAATTTTTTACTGCCACTGGTGGAGTAGTACTACCGCCCACGGCGCGGTACTTCCGCCTGGGCGGTACTACCGCAAGGATGTGCGGTACTACCACGGAGTAGCGAGCACGTGGGGTTAAGAGCGGGCAGGGGGAGTTCTGATACGTCCATTTTGCATCATGCTTTTATATCAATATTTATTGCATTATGGGCTGTTATTTCACGTTATGTCACAATACTTATGGCTATTCTCTCTTATTTTACAAGGTTTACATAAAGAGGGAGAATGCGGGCAGCTGGAATTCTGGGCTGGAAAAGGAGCAAATATTGGAGACCTATTCTGCGCAACTCCAAAAGTCCTGAAACTCCACGGAATATCTTAAAATAAATAAAGAAAAATCATCGCCAAAGATGAAGGCTAGGGGGCCCACACCCTGCTCACGAGGGTGGGGGGCGCGCCCCCCTACCTCGTGGGCCCCCTGGTGGCTCTTCGACGCCCATCTTCTCCTATATGAAGTCTTTCGATGAGAAAAAAATAGAAGGCAACCTTTCGGGACGAGACTCCGCCGCCACGAGGCGAAACCTTGGCGGAACCAATCTAGGGCTCCGGCAGAGCTGTTCTGCCGGGGACACTTCCCTCCGGGAGGGGGAAATCATCACCATCGTCATCACCGACGCTCCTCTCATCGCGAGAGGGCAATCTCCATCAACATCTTCACCAGCACCATCTCATCTCCAAATCCTAGTTCATCTCTTGTATCCAATTCTTGTCTCCAAGTCCTGGATTGGTGCTAGTAGGTTGCTAGTAGTGTTAATTACTCCTTGTAGTTGATGCTAGTTGGTTTATTTGGTGGAAGATCATATGTTCAGATCCTTTATGCATATTATTTCCCCTCTGATTATGAACATGAATATGCTTTGTGAGTAATTACGTTTGTTCCTGAGGACAAGGGAGAAGTCTTGCTATTAGTAGTCATGTGAATTTGGTATTTGTTCGATATTTTGATGAGATGTATGTTGTCTAGCCTCTAGTGGTGTTATGTGAACGTCGACTACATAACACTTCACCATTATTTGGGCCTAGAGGAAGGCATTGGGAAGTAATAAGTAGATGATGGGTTGCTAGAGTGAGAGAAGCTTAAACCCTAGTTTATGCGTTGCTTCGTAAGGGGCCGATTTGGATCCATATGTTTCATGTATGGTTAGGTTTACCTTAATACTTTTGTTGTAGTTGCGGATGCTTGCAATAGAGGTTAATCATAAGTGGGATGCTTGTTCAAGTAAGAACAACACCCAAGCACCGGTCCACCCACATATCAAATTATCAAAGTACCGAACACGAATCATATGAGCGTGATGAAAACTAGCTTGACGATATTCCCATGTGTCCTCAGGAGCACTTTTCCTATTATAAGAGTTTGTCCAGGCTTGTCCTTTGCTACAAAAAGGATTGGGCCACCTTGCTGCACTTTATTTAGTCTTTTTACTTGTTGCTCGTTACAATTTATCATATCACAAAACTATCTGTTACCACTTATTTCAGTACTTGCAGAGAATACCTTGCTGAAAACCGCTTATCATTTCCTTCTGCTCCTCGTTGGGTTCGACACTCTTACTTATCGAAAGGACTACGATAGATCCCCTTTACTTGTGGGTCATCAAGAATCTTTTCTGGCGCCGTTGTCGGGGAGTGTAGCGCCTTTGGTAGGTGGAATTTGGTAAGGGAAAATTTATTTAGTGTGCTAAAATTTCCTGTCACTTGTTACTATTGAAAGTAATTCTCTGAGGGGCTTGTTCGGATTATCTTCACCCCGTCCAGTAGAGCAAAGAGTTGCTCCTCAACCTACTGAACCTACTGAACCTACTGAACCTATTGAAAATGAAACTCCTTTTGAAATTCCTTCGGGTATGATGGAAAAACTGCTAGCTAACACTTTTACAGGAGATGGAACAAAGCATCCTGATGAATATCTACTCTATGTGGATGAAGTTTGTGGACTATTTGAAAGTGAAACTATCCCTAGGTGGTTTTGGTAATTAATAACAACATATAGCTCATTGAGCTAATGCTATTCCAAGACTATTATTTCAGGAAAGCTCAATGAATGGCATGGCATGGATGATGAAAGTGGATCCCTCAAAATACTAAGGACAAAGGATTGGCTCAAGCTCAAAAGCTCAAGACTCTTCATTTTACATTTTAGTGATCCAAGATCACATTGAGTCTATAGGAAAAGCCAATACTATCAAGGAGGGATGAGGTGTTGCTTAATGAGCCTCTTGCTTCATGTGCTTAGTGATATGCTCCAAAACCCTCAACTACTTTCCCACATCCACAAATGACCTAAACCCAAAGCCAAATTCGGTCACACCGAAACTTCCTATCCGGCGCCACCGATTCCAAAAGTCATAGACACTGCCACAAACCCTAAGCAAATTGGTCTTACCGATAGGGATCTCGGTCTCACCGAGATGGGGTTGCAATCTCTCTGTTTCCCTTCGTAACGTTTCGGTCTAACCGAAGTGAGCGATCGGTCCCACCGAGATTGCAGTGTAAACTCTCTGTTTCCTTTTTGTAACATTTCGGTCTCACCAAAAAGAGCAAATCGGTCCCACCGAGTTTACCTGACCAACTCTCTGGAAAGCTTATTACCAAATCGGTCTCACCGAGTTTGTGTAATCGGTCTTACCGAGATTACGTTATGCCCTAACCCTAACCGAAGCGGTCTCACTGAGATGCATGTCAGTCCCACCGAAAATCACTAACGGTCACTAAGTTTACTAAATCGGTCTGAACGAGTTTAACGATTTGGTCCCACCGAGTTTGGTAAATTGTGTGTAATGGTTAGATTTTGTGTGGAGGCTATATATACGCCTCCACCTCCTCTTCATTCGTGGAGAGAGCCATCAGAACGAACCTACACTTCCAACTTACCATTTCTGAGAGAGAACCACCTACTCATGTGTTGAGGCCAAGATATTCCATTCCTACCATATGAATCTTGATCTCTAGCCTTCCCCAAGTTGCTTTCCACTCAAATCTTCTTTCCACCAGATCCAAAACCTATGAGAGAGAATTGAGTGTTGGGGAGACTATCATTTGAAGCACAAGAGCAAGGAGTTCATCATCAACGCACCATTTGTTACTTCTTGGAGAGTGGTGTCTCCAAGATTGGCTAGGTGTCACTTGGGAGCCTCCGACAAGATTGTGGAGTTGAACCAAGGAGTTTGTAAGGGCAAGGAGATCGCCTACTTCGTGAAGATCTACCGCTAGTGAGGCAAGTCCTTCGTGGGCGACGGCCATGGTGGGATAGAGAAGGTTGCTTCTTCATGGACCCTTCGTGGGTGGAGCCCTCCATGGACTCGCGCAGCCGTTACCCTTCATGGGTTGAAGTCTCCATTAAAGTGGATGTACGATAGCACCACCTATCGGAACCACGCCAAAAACATCGGTGTCTCCAATTGCATTTGAATCCTCCAAACCCTTCCCTTTACTTTCTTGCAAGTTGCATGCTTTAATTTCCACTGCCTATGTACTCTTTGCATGCTTGCTTGAATTGTGTGATTATTGCTTGACTTGTCCTAAAGTAGCTAAAATCTGCCAAACTCTAAAATTGGGAAAAGGTTAAGTTTTTATTGGTCAAGTAGTCTAATCACCCCCCCTCTAGACATACTTCAAGGTCCTACAAGTGGTATCAGAGATTTGGTCTCCATTTGCTTTGATTTCCATAGCTTTTGGTGGTCATAGCCTTGGTTCCACAACCTAGGAGAGTATGGCGTCTAGCGAGGGAAATTATCACCGTAGAGGTCCTTACTTTGATGGTACTAATTTTGCTAGTTGGAAGCATAAGATGAAAATGCATATTCTTGGACATAACCCCGCTGTTTGGGCAATTATTTGTATTGGCTTGCAAGGTGAATTTTTTGATGGGAGAGAACCGAACCGTGAAGCTAATGCAGAAGAATTGAAGATGCTGCAATACAATGCTCAAGCTTGTGATATCATCTTCAACGGATTGTGCCCCGAAGAATTCAACAAAATCAGCCATCTTGAGAATGCAAAGGAAATTTCGGATACTTTGATTGATATGCATGAAGGTACCGAGTCCGTCAAGGAATCCAAGTTGGATGTGCTCCAAAGTCTGCTTGACAAGTTCAAAATGAAGGATGGTGAAGGTGTCGCTGAAATGTACTCTAGGCTTGCTCTTATCACAAATGAGATTGCCGGCTTAGGGAGTGAAGAGATGACCGACAAATTCATCATCAAGAAGATTCTAAGAGCATTGGATGGAAAGTATGATACTGTGTGCACATTGATTCAAATGATGCCAAACTACAAAGATCTCAAGCCAACAGAAGTCATTGGAAGAATTGTTGCTCATGAGATGTCACTCAAGGATAAGGAGGAACTTCACAACAAGTCAAGTGGTGCTTACAAAGCCTCAAGTGAAGCCCCCACATCACCGAGTGAGAAACAAACCTTCAATGAAGAATTGAGCTTAGTGGTGAAGAACTTCAACAAATTCTACAAGAGTAGAAGCAAAGAAAGAAGCTCCAAATCAAAGTCTTACAATGACAAGAGATCTTCGAGTCGAGAGCGCAATTGCTACAATTGTGGGAGACCCGGACACTACTCCAATGAGTGTACGGCACCCTACAAAAGAAGAGAAGATTCTCCAAGAAGAAGGAGCAAAAGAGAAGAATCACCACCAAGAGAGAGGAGGAGTAGAGATGATCGTTATGAATGAGGACCTTCACGGAGAAGCAAGGATTCGAAAAGGAAGGACAAGTCATCAAGGAGCTACACAAAACGAAGACATCAAGCTCATGTTGGTGAATGGGTATCCGGCTCCGACTCCGACAATCACTCCGAGAGAAGCTATCACTCCGACTCCGAATATACTCAAGATGAAGGTGTTGCCGGTCTAGCACTTGTGTCAACCAACTCCTACGACATATTTGATTCACCAAATGAAGGTGTTGGAAGATGCTTCATGGCCAAAGGTCCAAATGTAACACATCCCGAGTATGTTGATTTCAATAGTGATGAAGATGACTTGCTTGTGGATGATGATTTACTTGTTGACAACTCTAGTGATGAATACTATGATGAAACGTCAATTAAACATGCTATACAAGATAAAACGAATGACAATGATAAGGAGAAAATTGAGCTTCTAACTAAAGAATTAAACTCTCTTAAGTTAGCTCATGAAACTATCTATGAAGATCATCGAGAACTTTTAAGGGCTCATGAGAAGTTACGCTTTGAAAAGCTCAATCTTGAGCAAGAGCATGAGTTCTTAAAAGCAATCAATGATGATCTTCGGAAGAAAAGTTCTTCTTACATTGCCAAGCGTTTACTCTTATCTACTTACATGCCTCAAGTCAAGTCTAGTAACAAGTACAAGAAAGATACTTCCTCTAGTAGTAACAATAATAATGTCAAATCCAATATTGTTGCTTCTAGTAGTTCTCTTGATTCCACTAATGATTCTCTTAGCAAAGTTACACTTGAGCAAGAAAATAGCTTATTGAAGGGAATTATAGAGAAAGGTGTTTACAAGAGCCTTGCCGGGAGAAGCAATTCGAGGAAATTGTACACAAGCAAGGAAGGCACCGGAAGAATCAAGGTGTTGGTTTTGAACGAAAGTTCAATGCCAACGGAGTTGATTGGGAAGAAGATCAATACCCCAAGACGAAGTTTGTTCCTCAACAAGAGAAGTATGATCCTACTTCCTTCAAGGGAACACAAGCTCAAGATGATCTTCCACCACAATACCACAAGAACAAAGGCAAGGACAAGCTTCAAGAAGAGATTGATGCATTTGAAGAAGCACCTAAAGCCTCGTTCAGGTGGGTCCCCAAGACTACGTCAAGTTCTACTTCATCTAGTACAACTACAACTCCAAGGATTCCCATCAAGATGATGTGGACCCCGAAGAAGAAGAACTAGAGAGTTCTTGAGGGTGACTCCGCCAACATTCTTCACTCATATCATTTTGGCAAGAACAAGTGCAAACAACCTCCACATCTTGCACTAGTTCAAGGAGTCACAAACCCTCATGTTGGTAGACAAGGGACAAGGTAACCTAATGCATTCATGGACATCATCTTGTGTGTGCATCACTCTATGTCTATGGATATTCTTGTTTGTTCCTTGTGGGACTAACCCATGTAGGTAAGTTGAAACTGCAACTCACTCCAAAGGATTGCTCCAAATGATCTACACCAACATTGAGCATCCACATCTTCAACACCTACATGAAGTCATCATCGACAAAACCCAAGGTTAGTTCGTCCCTCTAAGGGGGGATCTCACATCTAGGGGGAGCTTAACTCTAAGAATTGAGTCAAAGCAACTCTAATGGTGTGAACACATTAATGCATTATGTAAAAGTGGTAACCCCACTTGAGCTTAAACGATGAGTATGACCTATGATCAAATGTTCCCATTTGACTCCTAAGTCAATATACTCATATATAGATGACCTACTCATCGCCAATTGTTTGATAGATGCTAGAATTGGTTGTGCATGCTTTGCCACATATTTCAATTGCTATCTTATTGTGTGAGCATGTTGGTGCATATTTTACACATTCAAGGACATCCACTTGTTGTTTTGATTGCTTGGTTTCTTTTCTTTTTGCCAAGTGGATGGACAAGAATTCCTAAGAACCTTCTTTAGCTATCTATGCTTTTCTCATCTCAAACTCTATTCATGCTACATCACAAAATTTGATCAAGTCAGATTCGAACCACTCTGTGTGAGGAGCACTTGGAGTCCCCGATTCGTCACAGACTTAAACTTCCAAAACCTCTTTGTGATTCTCGGTCTGACCGATTCTTCCATTTCGGTCCTACCGAGATCACCAAGTTGATCTGAGTTTTCAATCTCGGTGCAACCGATTTGAACTTTTCGGTCTCACCGATTTGCTGTAACTGAACACAGTTATGCATCTCGGTGCCACCGAGTTGTTCCAC
This sequence comes from Triticum dicoccoides, assembly GCF_002162155.2. Taxonomy (NCBI): domain Eukaryota; kingdom Viridiplantae; phylum Streptophyta; class Magnoliopsida; order Poales; family Poaceae; genus Triticum; species Triticum dicoccoides. The sequence goes on along the minus strand of NC_041383.1, from coordinate 421,028,163 downwards.
TCGGTCACACCGACAGGGTCGGGCTATATATAGCCACGGGCAAAAGTTTGGAAATTTCTCCGAAACCCTTCGCCCGCGCAACAGCTCGCTCTGCCATCGTAGTCTCCGGATCGTCTCCTCGCCGCCAGCAGCCTCCTGTCGCTGGTCTTCGCCACCGTCAATGGAATTCGTCCCCGCCGTTGCCGCCATAGCAAGTCCACCGCCAAGTTAGGGTATGGACTTGATTCTTTGTGCTATCCACATCTGATTCCTAGCACATTGTTTTCATATTGATTCTTGCCACGATTGAGACTCTTCTATCCAGCCAAAATAGTCCGTAGATTAGATGTGATTCAAATTTTTAGGGTTAGGTTTCCGCCGAAACCATCTCGGACCCACCGAGTTGAAAAACTCGGTCTCACCGATTTGGCTTATGCCATTGCACTAGTGACTCTCGGTTCGACCGAGAATTACTAATCGGTGCGACCGATTTGAGGATTCTGTGAAACCCTAGCAGTCTCGGTGCCACCAAACTGAAACTCGGTCCAACCGAGATCATCAGTTTAGGTTCCAAAACTGCTTCGGTATCACCGAGTTTGAAAATCGGTTGATCCGAAATGCTTTCTGTGGAAAACTAAAACTGAACTTTTGAATCATTCTTTTGGAAAAATCTCTGCATTTTGTGATGCTCATCTATTCTATCTCATCTACAACTCTTCACAGGGTTAGCAGTTAGCTTTTGCAGTATGTCTGATCAGAGTGACAGCCAAAACAGTTCAGAAGAGCAGATGGACTTGAGTGAGGGCACTAGTCCCTTAACTTCAGATGATGGGAGCAGAAGTACTCCTAGAAATTTGCCTAAGGCTGCAACTAGGCAAAGGAGGAAAAGAACTTCAGATTCTGAGGATGAAGATTACAAAGCTGAGGAAGATGAGGCCACTTCCAAGAAAGTGGTGCTCAAGAAAGAGTATGGCTCTGCTCAGAGCACAAAGCCAGGTCTGAAGAAGAAAGTTTGTGCCAAGAGAACTCCAATGCCAAAGGCCAGGAAGTCCACTCAAGTGCCAGCTCAAGCTCAACCCAAAGAGGCACCTGCAAGGAAAGAAGCACCATCAAAATCTCAGAAGGTCCCCACTGGTGCAACCATGAAGTTCACAATTGAATCAGAGGATCATGGTGATCAGGACAAGAAAAAGAAGAGAGCAAGAACCACAACTGGCAAGGTCCTTGGAAAGCCCTCAATGAGAAGGGATTCTGATGAAGAGGAAGACGATGCTGCACCAGCACCTAAGGCAGCTAAGCTTATGGGAGATGCAATCAGGTCAGGGGCTGCATCATCTAATCCCAAAGATGCACCCAAAGCTTCCTCCAAGGCCAAGCAAGCTCCAAAGAGGAATACTAGGAGTATTCCAGCTGCTGAGAAGAACAAGGCCCCAGTGCCCAATGTTGCTGAAGAAGAGGATGAGGAAGGACAAGTCCTTAGAAAGCTCAAGCCCAAGATACCAGACCACAATGATGCCCATCCTGTGGCTGAGGACATGAGAATCAGGAAGGATTCAGGGCTAAGACTATGGAGGATGGAAGACCCATATGCTTCAAGAAGAAGAACTGCTATTGACTATAGGTTCCACACAAAGGAACAACAGGACTTTTATGAGACCATTCTGTTGGACAAGAAGCCCATAGTCTGTGATATGAGGTGGGTTGACTGGAAATTCATCAGGGAGAATGAGCAGCACTACCCTAGAGTGGAGGAGAGCTTTGTTGCTTGTGGAGTAGCAGATTTTGTTGGACAGAAGTTTACCAACTGGAATGCTGAGCTTATCATGCAGTTCTACTCCAGAGCACACTTTTATCCAGATGGTAGAATTGTGTGGATGTCTGAAGGTACAAGGTACCAATCCACTGTTGAAGAATGGGCAAGTCTAATAAATGCTCCCAAGGAAGAAGAGGATGACCTGGACATTTATGCAAAGAAGAAGTTGGGTCACAACTCAATGGCTCACATGTACAAGGAAATTCCTGACAAGGCAGTTGAGACTCACAAGTTTGGATCAGTTCACTTTCTGCTGTCAGGGTTGGCAACCATAAATTGGATACTGAGGCATACTTTGTTGCCCAAGTCTGGTGACCATAACATGATCAGAGGGCATGCCATCAACATGCTGCATGTGTTTGATGTGCCCTAGAAGTTCAAAGTCATGAGCCTGATCATTGAAACAATCAAGAAGACTGCAGCAGATCAGAAGATGAGTTGTGGATATGCACCTCAGATTCAAGAATTGATCAACTCCAAGATGGGCATAGGGAAATATCAGTTGGATAAGGAACATTTTCCAATTTACCCAGACTTTGAGGACAATGAGGTTATCATGAATGAAGATGATCCACAATCAGTCCAAGCTCAGGAAAAGAAGGAGAAGGCAAAGCAGGAGAAGGTTGCCAAGATGCCAACTCAAGAGGAGGCATCTGAGTATTTCTTGAAAACCAAACAAGAGCAGCTTGGTTACTTGATAGCATCAACTCTGAGGATTGAGAAAGGGTTGGCCACCCTAACTCAAAATTAGGAGAGCCTGGAGAGAATCATGGAACAAAAATTCTATGATCTAGATGTCAAGGTAACTGAGATTCAGTCAGTTGTAGAGCAGCTGCAAGATGACATGCAGGAGAGGAAGGGCAAGACAACCACTAATGTGTTTGCCAGAGTGCCCAGAGCCCAGAGATCAGTTGCAGTGCTAGTGACAGACACTAGAGCAACAACTTCAGCACCAGCTACTGCCCCAACAGTTCTAGTGCAACCAGCTCCAGCATCCACTCCAGCACCCTCTACTTCAACTGAAGCCTTCTTCCAAGGAGCTATCAGGACACCACCACCAGAAGATCAAGCCTGAGAGTCGATCTAGCACTATGCATTTTCTATGAACTTTTTGGTAACTTGTTGCCAAAGGGGGAGAAAAATGTATAGATCATAGGCTTTGAGAGAGAGAGTGTTGCTCTTGATCTCTCTTGCTTTATTTGGTGGTTTTTCAAACTTTGTTTGCTTTTGGTTGAGATACTATGCCTGTGAGACATTGATGATCATGTGTTTGATCATAAGCTACACTTATGCATGCTTGATATTATCCTATCTATCCTATGTGATCACTCACTATGCTTGGTGATGAGTGCATGTATTCATTGTTTATTATTTTGAGCGCTCCACCAAGATGTATGTGACATGGAAGAGTAACCCATGAGCCTAATTCATTGTGCATTTGCAGTCCAAAGCAAATCTTAAACTATGCACAAATTTAGGGGGAGCTCTTGCTTATCACATACTTCTCAAAGCGACGATGTTATTCAATCTTATTATCTTTTGTCGAAGCTTTGATCTATATGTTGTCATCAATTACCAAAAAGGGGGAGATTGAAAGTGCAACTATCCCTAGGTGGTTTTGGTAATTAATAACAACATATAGCTCATTGAGCTAATGCTGTTCCAAGACTATTATTTCAGGAAAGCTCAATGGATGGCATGGCATGGATGATGAAAGTGGATCCCTCAAAATACTAAGGACAAAGGATTGGCTCAAGCTCAAAAGCTCAAGACTCTTCATTTTACATTTTAGTGATCCAAGATCACATTGAGTCTATAGGAAAAGCCAATACTATCAAGGAGGGATGAGGTGTTGCTTAATGAGCCTCTTGCTTCATGTGCTTAGTGATATGCTCCAAAACCCTCAACTACTTTCCCACATCCACAAATGACCTAAACCCAAAGCCAAAATCGGTCACACCGAAACTTCCTATCCGGCGCCACCGATTCCAAAAGTCATAGCCACTGCCACAAACCCTAAGCAAATCGGTCTTACCGATAGGGATCTCGGTCTCACCGAGATGGGGTTGCAATCTCTCTGTTTCCCTTCGTAACGTTTCGGTCTAACCGAAGTAAGCGATCGGTCCCACCGAGATTGCAATGTAAACTCTCTGTTTCCTTTTTGTAACATTTCGGTCTCATCGAAAAGAGCAAATCAGTCCCACCGAGTTTACCTGACCAACTCTCTGGAAAGCTTATTACCAAATCGGTCTCACCGAGTTTGTGTAATCAGTCTTACCGAGATTACGTTATGCCCTAACCCTAACAGAATCGGTCTCACCGAGATGCATGTCAGTCCCACCGAAAATCACTAATGGTCACTAGGTTTACTAAATCGGTCCGACCGAGTTTAACGATTCGGTCCCACCGAGTTTGGTAAATTGTGTGTAACGGTTAGATTTTGTGTGGAGGCTATATATACCCCTCCACCTCCTCTTCATTCGTGGAGAGAGCCATCAGAACGAACCTACACTTCCAACTTACCATTTCTGAGAGAGAACCACCTACTCATGTGTTGAGGCCAAGATATTCCATTCCTACCATATGAATCTTGATCTCTAGCCTTCCCCAAGTTGCTTTCCACTCAAATCTTCTTTCCACCAGATCCAAAACCTATGAGAGAGAGTTGAGTGTTGGGGAGACTATCATTTGAAGCACAAGAGAAGGAGTTCATCATCAACGCACCATTTGTTACTTCTTGGAGAGTGGTGTCTCCTAGATTGGCTAGGTGTCACTTGGGAGCCTCCGACAAGATTGTGGAGTTGAACCAAGGAGTTTGTAAGGGCAAGGAGATCGCCTACTTCGTGAAGATCTACCCCTTGTGAGGCAAGTCCTTCGTGGGCGACGGCCATGGTGGGATAGACAAGGTTGCTTCTTCGTGGACCCTTCGTGGGTGGAGCCCTCCGTGGACTCGCGCAGCTGTTACCCTTCGTGGGTTGAAGTCTCCATCAACGTGGATGTACGATAGCACCACCTATCGGAACCACGCCAAAAACATCCGTGTCTCCAATTGCGTTTGAATCCTCCAAACCCTTCCCTTTACTTTCTTGCAAGTTGCATGCTTTAATTTCCGCTTCCTATATACTCTTTGCATGCTTGCTTGAATTGTGTGATGATTGCTTGACTTGTCCTAAAGTAGCTAAAATCTGCCAAACTCTAAAATTGGGAAAAGGTTAAGTTTTTATTGGTCAAGTAGTCTAATCACCCCCCCTCTAGACATACTTCAAGGTCCTACGCTATTTAAGCTTGCAGGTATACCCGATGATGTTGTTAAGAAGAAGGCCTTCCCTTTATCTTTGAATGGAGACGCATTGACATGGTATAGGCTATGTGATGATATGAGATCATGGAACTATAAAAGATTGAAATTGGAATTTCATCAAAAGTATTACCCTATGCATCCTATTCATCGTGATCGCAATTATATATATAATTTTTGGCCTCGCGAAGGAGAAAGCATCGCTCAAGCTTGGGGGAGGCTTAAATCAATGTTATATTCATGCCCCAATCATGGGCTCCCAAGAGAAGTAATTATGCAAAGTTTTTAAGCTCGGCTTTCTGATAACAATCGCACCATGCTCGATACTTCTTGTGCTGGCTCTTTTATGATGAAGACTATTGAGTTTAAATGGAATTTATTGGATAGAATTAAACGCAACTCTGAAGATTGGGACCCTCGACGAAGGTAAGGAGTCAGGTATGACACCTAAGTTTGATTATGTTGAATCTTTCATGGATACCGATATTTTCCGTAAGTTTAACACTAAATATGGATTTGACTCTGAGATAGTAGCTTCTTTCTGTGAATCTTTTGCTACCTATGTTGATCTCCCCAAGGAGAAGTGGTTTAAATATCATCCTCCCATAGAAGTAAAAGTAGCTGCACCTATTAAAGTTGAAGAAAAGACTGTCACTTATAATCATCCTATTGTCCCCACTTCTTATGTTGAGAAACCACCTTTCCCTGTCAGAATGAAGGATCATGCTAAAGCTTCAACTGTTGTTCGTAAAAGCAATATTAGAACTTATACACCTCCTGAGCAAGTTAAAGTAGAACCTAATATTGCTATTGTTAAAGATCTCTTGTCTGATAATATTGATGGGCATGTTATTCAATTCTATGGTGAAACTGCTAGAATTGCTAAACCTTGTGCTAGAGATAAACAGACCTGTGGTAGGCGTGCCTGTTATTTCTGTTAAAATAGGAGATCATTGTTATCATGGCTTATGTGATATGGGTGCTAGTGCTAGTGTTATACCTATTACCTTGTATGAAGAAATTATGCACGATATTGCACCCGCTGAGTTAGAAGATATTGATGTTACAATTAAACTCGCCAATAGAGATACTATATCTGCAATATGAATTGTTAGAGATGTTGAAGTCTTGTGTGGAAAAACCAAATATCCCGTTGATTTTCTTGTTCTTGGTTCTCCACAAGATAGCTTTTGCCCCATTATATTTGGTAGACCCTTCTTGAATACTGTTAATGCTAAGATAGACTGCGAAAAGAATGTTTTACTATTGGCTTGGATGATATGGTTCATGAGTTTAATTTCTCTAAATTTAGTAAACAACATCGTGAGGAAGAATTGCCTAGTAAAGATGAAATTATTGGTCTTGCTTCTATTGACGTACCTCCTAGTGATCCTTTAGAACACTATTTGCTAGACCATGAAAATGGTATGTTCATGAATGAAAGAAGGGAAATAGATGAAGTATTCTTTAAACAGGAACCTATTCTGCAACATAATTTGCCTGTTGAAATCCTAGGGGATCCTCCTCCACCCAAGGGTGATCCCGTGTTTGAGCTTAAACCGTTGCCTGATAATCTCAAATATGCTTATCTTGATGAAAAGAAAATATATCCTGTCATTATTAGTGCTAACCTTTCAGAGCATGAAGAAGAAAGATTATTGAAAACTCTGAAGAAGCACCGTGCCGCTATTGGATATACTCTTGATGATCTTAAGGGCATCAGTCCCACTCTATGTCAACATAAAATAAACTTGGAAGTGGACGCCAAACCAGTTCGTGATCCTCAACGACGTTTGAATCCTAAAATGAAAGAAGTGGTAAGAAAAGAAATACTCAAGCTCCTAGAGGCAGGTATAATTTATCCCGTTGCTGATAGTCAGTGGGTAAGTCATGTTCATTGTGTCCCTAAGAAGGGAGGTATTACTGTTGTCCCTAATGATAAAGATGAATTGATTCCGCAAAGAATTATCATAGGTTATAGGATGGTAATTGATTTCCACAAATTAAATAAGGCTACTAAGAAAGATCATTAACCCTTACCTTTTTTGATCAAATGCTAGAAAGATTATGCAAACATACACATTATTGCTTTCTAGATGGTTATTCTGGTTTCTCTCAAATACATGTGTCAGCTAGAGATCAATCAAAGACTACTTTTACATGCACTTTTGGTACTTTTGCTTATAGACGTATGCCTTTCGGTTTATGTAATGCACCTGCTACCTTTCAAAGATGCATGATGGCTATATTCTCTGACTTTTGTGAAAAGATTTGTGAGGTTTTCATGGACGATTTTTCCGTCTATGGTTCCTCTTTTGATGATTGCTTGAGCAATCTTGCTCGAGTTTTGCAGAGATGTGAAGAAACTAATCTTGTCTTGAATTGGGAAAAGTGCCACTTTATGGTTAATGAAGGTATTGTCTTGGGGCACAAAGTTTCTAAAAGAGGTATTGAAGTTGATAAAGCCAAGGTTGATGCTATTGAAAAGATGCCATGTCCCAAGGACATCAAAGGTATAAGAAGTTTCCTTGGTCACGTTGGATTTTATAGGAGCTTCATTAAGGACTTCTCAAAAAAATTCTCGGTCTCTGACTAATTTACTGCAAAAAGATGTACCATTTGTCTTTGATGATGATTGTGTAGAAGCATTTGAAATACTTAAGAAAGCATCAGTCTCTGCACCTGTTGTTCAGCCACCTGATTGGAATTTACCCTTTGAAATTATGTGTGATGCTAGTGATTATGTTGTAGGTGCTGTTCTAGGGCAAAGAGTTGATAAGAAATTAAATGTTATCCATTATGCTAGTAAGACTCTAGACAATGCTCAAAGAAATTATGCTACTACCGAAAAGGAACTTTTAGCAGTTGTATTTGCTTGTGATAAATTCAGACCCTATATTGTTGATTTTAAAGTAACTATTCACACTGATCATGCTGCTATTAAATATCTTATGGAAAATAAAGATGCAAAACATAGACTTATTAGATGGGTTCTCTTGCTACAAGAATTTGATTTGCATATTGTTGATAGAAAAGGAGCTGAGAACCACATTGCAGATAACTTATTTAGGTTAGAGAATGTTCTTGATGACCCACTACCTATTGATGATAGCTTTCCTAATGAACAATTAAATGTCATAAGCACTTCTCGTAGCACTCCATGGTATGTTGATTATGCTAATTATATTGTTGCTAAATTTATACCACCTAGCTTCACAAAAAGTTTTTCTATGATTTGCGACATTACTTTTGGGATAACCCACATCTTTATAAAGAAGGAGTAGATGGTGTTATTAGAAGTTGTGTACCTGAGAATGAACAGGAACAGATCCTACGCAAGTGTCACTCTGAAGCTTATGGAGGACACCACGCTGGAGATAGAACTGCACACAAGGTATTGCAATCTGGTTTTTATTGGCCCACTCTCTTCAAGGATGCCCGTAAGTTTGTTTTGTCTTGCGATGAATGTCAAAGAATTGGTAATATTAGTAGACGTCAAGAAATGCCTATGAATTATTCAGTTGTTATTGAACCATTTGATGTTTGGGGCTTTGATTATATGGGACCTTTTCCTGCCTCTAATGGATATACACATATTTTAGTTTCTGTTGATTACGTTACTAAGTGGGTAGAAGCTATTCCAACTAGTAGTGCTGATCATAACACCTCTATTAAAATGCTTAAGGAAGTTATTTTTCTGAGGTTTGGAGTCCCTAGATATTTAATGACTGATGGTGGTTCACACTTTATTCATGGTTCTTTCCATAAAATGCTTGCTAAATATGACGTTAATCATAGAATTGCATCTCCATATCACCCGTAGTTTAGTGGTCAAGTAGAATTGAGCAATAGAGAGCTCAAATTAATTTTGCAAAAGACTATTAATAGGTCTAGAAAGAATTTGTCCAAGAAACTGGATGACGCATTATGGGCCTATAGAACTGCATATAAGAATCCTATGGGTGTGTCTCCGTATAAAATGGTTTACGAAAAAGCATGTCACTTACCTCTCGAACTAGAACATAAGGCATATTGGGCTATTAAAGAGCTCAACTATGATTTCAAACTTGCCAGTGAGAAGAGGTTATTTGATATTAGCTCACTTGATGAATGGAGAACCCAAGCTTATGAAAATGCCAAGTTGTTTAAAGAAAAAGTTAAAAGATGGCATGACAAAAGGATACAAAAGCGTGAGTTTAATATAGGTGATTATGTATTGCTATACAACTCTCGTTTAAGATTTTTTGCAGGAAAACTTCTCTCTGAATGGGAAGGTCCCTACGTTATCGAGGAGGTCTATCGTTCCGGTGCCATAAAAATCAACAACTTCGAAGGCACAAATCCTAAGGTGGTAAACGGTCAAAGGATCAAACACTATATCTCAGGTAATCCTATAAATGTTGAAACCAATATTACTGAAACCGTAACCCCGGAGGAATACATAAGGGACACCTTCCAGACCATTTCAGACTCCGAAAAGGAATAGCTATGTGGTACGGTAAGTAAACCGACTCCAAAACAATTTTTAAGGCAATATTTCTGTGTTTTGGAATATTTAGAAAAATAGAAAAATAAGTAGCAGTCCGGGAAGGACACGAGGCCTCCACGAGGGTGGAGGGCGCGCCCTACCCCCTGGGCGCGCCCCCCTACCTCGTGAGCACCTCGTGTGCCCTCCGGACTCCGTTTTCTTGCACGATACGTATTTTGGTCGGTAAAAATTCATTATATATTCTCCCAAAGGTTTTGACTCTTGTATCACGCAAATATCCTCTGTTTTCGTTTTGAGCTGTTCCTGTTGCAGATTTGGAACAAGATGTCGTCCCAAGATTTGGAGGGAGAGAGCTACATGGCTGATTGTATTGCAAACCCAAAAGTATATGGGGATGTGGAACATTATGGCTGGACCACGGAGGAAGAAGAAGACTATGATCCAAAGAGGAAGGAGGAAACAACCTCCGATGAAGAGGACTATCCACTACCTCAACCTGGTGATATGCATGTGGGGTTCAAGAAGTCAAGCCTCCCTAAGGTCCAATCTATCCCGCCTCATTTTTTGCAGGACAGCAAGGCGGCACTTGAAAGAAGATAATGAAACTTGAGCTCGAGAATGAGAATCTGAGGGAGGAAAATTTTAGCCTCAGACGCAAGCTAGAGAAGAAAAATGCAACAACTCCATCGTCAACAACTCCTACTTCACCACCCCCGGAGACATAATCACATGTGTATGGGCACTCCCCTTGGCAACTGCCAAGCTTGGGGGAGGTGCCCTGGTATCGTATCACCATCACAACTCCTATCTTTACCGTTTTTCTTTGTTCGATCCTATTAGTAGTATCTTGATTTAGTAGAATAAAGTCATGGCATGATCTAGTTTTGAGTTTTGCTTTATGATCCTTCTTTGTAATCGAGTCCGTGAGCTATCTATAATAAAGATTAGTGTTTAGTCAAGGGCTTGATTATTTTACCATGATCTTGGGTGAATAAAAGAAAAGAAGAAAAAGAATAAAAAGAACCAAAGAGTTCATATTGATCTTATTGAAAGTAATGACTTCACATAGAAAGAGTATGATGATTAAAAGTTGTTGGGAGTTGGCAAATATAGCTTTGGTCATCATTGAAATTAATAGGAAGTAATAAGGAAAGGGAGGTTTCACATGTAGATATATTATCATTGACATCTTTTATGATTGGGAGCTCTCATTAAAATATGACATGCTAAAGAGTTGAGGTTGGACAAGGAAGACAACATAATGAGTTATGTTTTCTTACATCTGAGATAAAGTATGTTGTCATAGATCCTCTAACGTGTTAAGCTTGCCTTTCCCCCTCATGCTAGCCAAATTCTCAGCACCAAGTAGAAATACTACTTGTGCTTCCAAATACCCTTAAACCAGTTTTTCCATGAGAGTCCACCATATCTACCTATGGATTGAGTAAGATCCTTCAAGTAAGTTGTCATCGGTGCAAGCAATAAAAATTGCTCTCTAAATATGCATGACTTATTAGTGCAGAGAAAATAAGCTTTGTATGAACTTGTTGTGGAAGTAATAAAAGCGACAGACTGCATAATAAAGGTCCACATACAAGGGGCAATATAAAGTGACGTTCTTTTGCATTAAGATTTTGTGCATCAACTCTAAACGCGCATGACAACCTCTGCTTCCCTCTGCGAAGGGCCTATCTTTTATTATTATCCTCTACCTTATGCAAGAGTCACGGTGATCTTCACCTTTCCTTTTTCATTTTATCTTTTGGCAAGCTCAGCATGTTGGAAATAACATGATATATATATATATCTAATTGGATGTAGTGGAGCATGAATTATTATTGTTGACATTACCTTTGAGGTAAAAGGTTGTGGGGCAAAACTATAAGCCCCTATCTTTCTTTGTGTCCGATTAAAACTCCGTAACCACAAGTATTGCGTGAGTGTTAGCAATTATGAAGGACTAAGTGATAGTTGAGTATCTGGACTTGCTTTTAAGCTCTGACATAGACTCTTTCCGATGTTATGATAAATTGCAATTGCTTCAATGACTGAGGTTACAATTTGTTGGTGCTCAATAAGGTTTCTGATTCATACTTTTGCATTGTGAAAAGATCATCACTTAAACATAAGTAATCATATGACAAAACCTATATATGTTGCTGTTATGGAAATAATCATGATGCCTTGATGCCCGTATTTTATTTTTTTATCGACGCCTCTACCTCTAAACATGAGGACATATTTATTGTTATCGGCTTTTCGCTTGAGGACAAGTGAGGTCTAAGCTTGGGGGAGTTGATACGTCCATTTTGCATCATGCTTTTATATCAATATTTATTGCATTATGGGCTGTTATTTCACGTTATGTCACAATACTTATGGCTATTCTCTCTTATTTTACAAGGTTTACATGAAGAGGGAGAATGCCGGTAGCTGGAATTCTGGGCTGGAAAGGGAGCAAATATTGGAGACCTACTCTGTGCAACTCCAAAAGTCCTGAAACTCCACGGAATATCTTGAAATAAATAAAGAAAAATCATCGCCAAAGATGAAGGCTAGGGGACCCACACCCTGCTCACGAGGGTGGGGGGCGCGCCCCCCTACCTCGTGGGCCCCCTGGTGGCTCTCCGACACCCATCTTCTCCTATATGAAGTCTTTTGATGAGAAAAAAATAGAAGGCAACCTTTCGGGACGAGACTCCGCCGCCACGAGGCGGAACCTTGGCGGAACCAATCTAGGGCTCCGGCAGAGCTGTTCTGCCGGGGACACTTCCCTCCGGGAAGGAGAAATCATCACCATCGTCATCACCAACGCTCCTCTCATCGGGAGAGGGCAATCTCCATCAACATCTTCACCAGCACCATCTCATCTCCAAACCCTAGTTCATCTCTTGTATCCAATTCTTGTCTCCAAGTCCGGGATTGGTGCTAGTAGGTTGCTAGTAGTGTTAATTACTCCTTATAGTTGATGCTAGTTGGTTTATTTGGTGGAAGATCATATGTTCAGATCCTTTATGCATATTATTACCCCTCTGATTATGAACATGAATATGCTTTATGAGTAATTATGTTTGTTCCTGAGGACAAGGGAGAAGTCTTGCTATTAGTAGTCATGTGAATTTGGTATTCGTTCGATATTTTGATGAGATGTATGTTGTCTAGCCTCTAGTGGTGTTATGTGAACGTCGACTACATAACACTTCACCATTATTTGGGCCTAGAGGAAGGCATTGGGAAGTAATAAGTAGATGATGGGTTGCTAGAGTGACAGAAGCTTAAACCCTAGTTTATGCGTTGCTTCGTAAGGGGCCGATTTGGATCCATATGTTTCATGCTATGGTTAGGTTTACCTTAATACTTTTGTTGTAGTTGCGGATGCTTGCAATAGAGGTTAATCATAAGTGGGATGCTTGTTCAAGTAAGAACAGCACCCAAGCACCGGTCCACCCACATATCAAATTATCAAAGTACCGAACGCGAATCATATGAGCGTGATGAAAACTAGCTTGGCGATATTCCCATGTGTCCTCGGGGGCGCTTTTCCTATTATAAGAGTTTGTCCAGGCTTGTCCTTTGCTACAAAAAGGATTGGGCCACCTTGCTGCACTTTATTTACTCTTTTTATTTGTTGCTCGTTACAATTATCTTATCACAAAACTATCTGTTACCACTTATTTCAGTACTTGCAGAGAATACCTTGCTGAAAACCGCTTATCATTTCCTTCTGCTCCTCGTTGGGTTCGACACTCTTACTTATCGAAAGGACTACGATAGATCCCCTATACTTGTGGGTCATCAAGTTCCAACTCCCCCATATCCACTCACTCTTTCTCCCCATGCCGCCTCTCTCTCTCTCCTGCCCAAGAACGGCGCCGGAGGCCCTCGCCGGATCTCTGTCTTCGGCCGCTCTCCTCGGATTCCGACCGGTGGGATCGTTCCCCACCAATTCCTCTTGCCATGGAACAAGGTTTCTCCCCAAATCCCTCTCTTTTTGGTTCGTTCTTTTGCTTCTAGGTTTTTGGGGAGATGCATGCTGTTCTTGAGATTTTAGGCTAAATCTTTGCAAGAGTAGGATGTAGGAGAGTTGTAATGCGTAGAGATGGTACTTGCTATGTTGCTCTGTGAGGGATTTGATCGAGCGTAGTACCGCATTGTTGTCACGGCTGTGCACAGATCAAGTTGTGGTTTCGGATCTACAACCGTGCGGTACTACCGCATCTTCAGTGCGGTACTACCGCTCCTCAGGAGCGGTACTACCGCGCGAGGCACGACACTAAAATTTTACTACCGCACCTAGACACAGTACTACCGTGTCTTCCTGGCACGGTACTACCGTGGCTAGGAGCAGCACTAAAATTTTAATACCGCACAACACTGCGATACTACCGTTGTCTCAAATCTGTCATGTGGCAATCATCACGTGCTACTTCTACTTGCTTCACCTACTTTGTTGTGTTCTTTGCATTGATCCTTCTCGCTTTTTGTGCGTGTTTTGTGTTTGTGTCTTAGGTGGTGGCTCCGGTGCTCCTGCTCGCCATTCCAATCCCAGTCGTGACACGGGCTCCAAGCGTCTGTGAAATCAAGATGAAGCTCCAGAGGGCTCCAATCCCCCCCAACACAAGACCAAGACCACCGCCACCAAGGACAAGGAACCCTCCATGGGCATGGATGAGATGCCACTTGCTGAGTTCATCTCTCGAAGGAAGATCAATCCCTATGTGCATCCTCGTGCCAACTTTCGAGGGAATGACCTGTTCTGGACCAAGCAGCAGAATCTCATTTATCTGGATGTGATCAAGGCCAAGCAAAACATATATGTGGATGTGCACTAGATCGACATGCATCATATGAGGCAAGAGAAGCAACGGGACTATTTTGGTGAGGCTTTGGATCTAGGGGAGCAATTTGGCATTGAGCACATCATCTCTTTTCACAAAGACTTTGATCCTGAGATTGTGTCTCAGTTCATTGCCTCGGTGCACTTTCATCCTAATGAGGAATGGACTATGACTTGGATGACCAATGGTCAGCAGTTGACTGCTACGTGGAAGGAGTTCATGACTTTTCTTGGTGTTCAAGATGAGGGGCTCACCACACCTCAAGGTGTTCGTCCTCATGCCAATATCGAGTCAGCCAACAAGAACAAGATTCAGCCCTTCTGTGTTGAGAAGAAGCTCTCCAGTGGCAAGTCATCTTGGGTTCTCAACTCCTTCCTTGACATCATGTACCGGATCTTCCGCAACACTCTCTTTCCATGCATTGGTGACAAGGACAAGGTGCATGCTTATCTTGTGGACATGATGCTCCTGTGTGAGGAAGCACGTAACTCTCAGATGCTACGACTTGATGTCTCACATATCATGTGGTGTGAGCTTCGGTTTGCGGTATACAACCGCAAGGTCCCCATCTATGGACCTTATCTGTTTCATTTGATCTCGGCCACTTGGGAGAAGCTCTACCCTCAGGATGAGTTTGAGGCCCCTGGTTGGATTCGACATGATTCCATCAGGCTCTGTGTCAAGACTCAGTGGGCTAACACCACTTCTCGTGTTGAGGCCGCGGCTGCCATGGATGTGGATGTGGATGAGGATGAGGTGGAGGCAGCGGACGAGAACAGCTCTGAGGGTTACATCCCTCCCACCTCTGAGCCATCTTGGGCTAAGAGGCTGAAGAACAAGATGAAGGCACTGTTCTGCATGCAGGCAAAGGGGTAGTACAGGACTCACGTTGCCTCCAAGGAGAGTCGCCGCCGCGACAAGAAGATTATGAGGCTTTTTGGAGAGGATGTTTCTGGCGGTTCTCAGGAGCGCATCACTCCAAAGGCTGAGTGGATGGCAAAAAAAGGCTTCAAGTGGACTGATTCTGAGGAGGACAACAAGGAGACCATTCCCGCTGCCAAGTCTGATGCGGAGCGTGCGAGTGATTACTCCGCTTGAGACACCACTTGTGTTGTAGGTGTCCTCTCTGCATTTTTGGCATCTCAATGCCAAAGGGGGAGATAGGGTAGGTGTTGGTGTCAAAACCGGCGGATCTCGGGTAGGGGGTCCCGAACTGTGCGTCTAAGGCTAATGGTAACAGGAGGCGAGGGACACGATGTTTACCTAGGTTCGGGCCCTCTTGATGGAGGTAAAACCCTACTTCCTGCTTGATTGATCTTGATGATATGAGTATTACAAGAGTTGATCTACCACGAGATCGTAGAGGCTAAACCCTAGAAGCTAGCCTATGATGATTATGATTGTATCTCTAAGGACTAAACCCTCCGGTTTATATAGACGCCGGAGGGGGCTAGGATTTACACAGAGTTGGTTAGAAAGAAGGAATATTATCTGGATCGCCAAGCTTGTCTTCCACGCAAAGGAGAGTCCCATCCGAACACGGGACGAAATCTTGAGTCTTGTATCTTCACGGTCCAACAGTCCGGCCAGAGTATATAGTCCGGTCGTCCGGATACCCCCTAATCCAGGACTCCCTCAGTAGCCCATGAACCAGGCTTCAATGATGATGAGTCCGGCGTGCAGTTTGTCTTCAGCATTGCAAGGCGGGTTCCATCTCCGAATAATCCAACGCAGATTGAGGATCCTGTCCAGCTTTGTGAGATAATTTCCGCACACCGCCGTAGAGAGTATAGCACTTCATAAATCTGATCTGCTGGCAATTTATGTACGGCGTGCTCTTACACCGTGGCCTGGCCCAACACGAACCGGTTTTTCTTGGCCTGCCTCGATACGCGTTGCGAGGTGGTTTTATTGGCACACCTTGCCAAAGCAGAGATCGTGTTCCCCTTATCGCGGGATCTTCCATCAATACGGGCGTGCGCAACCCCACGACGACTGTTGGTATGACTCTGTGTTTTTTAGATAAGCCCCAAGCGGTTATGCAGAGGACGCTTGATATTCACCCCCTTTATAGAGGGGCCGAGGCCTATCCCTCTTTTCTACCATGCTTGCGCCTTTTCGCATCTCGAGTCCCAACACCCGAAGCCCAAGCTTAAGCCCTCCGGATCTTCAATCATGCCCGAATCCAACCTTCAAGGCCGGTGGGTGGCTTCCTCTGTCACAGAGGAGGATATCGCGAAGCTTAGGGAGGTCGGATACCTGACCGCCGACATTAGGCACATGCTCCCTGCTCCAGGGCAGATCATCCCTACTCTCGAGCCCAATGAGAGCGTCGTATTTGTGTCTCACTTCCTCCGTGGCTTAGGCTTCACTCTTGATCCCTTCGTGAGAGGGCTCATGTTCTACTACGGGCTAGATTTTCATGATCTAGCTTTGGACGCCATCCTTCATATCTCGCCGTTCATCGTTGTGTGCGAAGCTTTTCTCCATGTCACCCCGCACTTCGGCTTATGGCTCAAGACCTTCAATGTGAAGCCGAAGATGATTGAGGGGCGACACGCAGAGTGCGGAGGTGCTGCAATAAGCAGGAACGCCGACGCCCCATGGCCAGAGGGCTCCTTCCCAGAGGTGTTCGATCTATGGCAGCGGAGGTGGTTTTACGTCACGGCTCCCAGAGGCACAAAGTGGGTGGCTGCCCCCGACTTCCGTTCTAGCCCTCTCCCTCAACTGGCGTCATGGGCCAATGTAGGACGGGATTGGGGACCTTCTAATGATGTACCAACATTGCAGAGCCGCATACGGGAGCTTCTTGATAGGGACATCAGCCTTGTAAGCGTAATTTAGGTAATGCTAGTCCGACGGATCTTGCCGTGCAAACGCCGGCCTCTCCGGATGTGGGAGTTCAATCCGTAAGGTCCACGGACTATTCTGCACTTCTTTGGCGTCACGCTCGAAGGGATGTGTAAGTTATTCTTCGGACCACAAATAAAGTGTTCGGACACCATCGAGGATGCGGGCCTGAGCTGCAATCACCCAGATACCCAAGTAAGCAACCCAGAAACCGAACACTTTGTTTATTTTTATCATAACATTATCCTAAAAATCCTCCCTGGCCAGAAATGGCTCAACAAGGCGGAGAGAATCAGGTGTCCGGCGCAACTTACCGAAGGCTCACCTAGTCCCACCATAGCCAAGATGCTTGGTCGTGTGTTAAGTAAAGTGCCCTCGGGGAAAGACGAAGGGAAGAGCAGAGAAGCAGAACTTCACACATTGTACATCCAAACCGGGGGAATTGCTACCTCCCCAAAGGAGGATAGTCGGGGAGGGGAATCTAAGGCCTCCTCTCCTCGCGGGAAGAAGAGGGTCGCCTCCGAAGACTTGGAGACGGAGGTGCCCGGACAAGGGAAGAAAGCTTCACCAGGGGGCCTTGCCCCGAAGGGCGCCTTCACCGTGCCATGCCTGCCAACGGGCCAGCCCTCAGCCGAGCTGTAAGTTAATCGTAAATACGAAGGTACTGCTTCCTTCTCCGAGAACAATAACCAGGATCCATTCTTTGCAGTCTGGCTAGCAGCTCTTCTTGACAGAGTTCGTCTTCGGGAGATCTCCTTCTGGAGATGATGGAGAGAGAGACCCCACCAACCTCTCCGCCTCATGGGGCGGGCGACCCCGAGGTGTCGTCACGGAGGAGTCCAGATCTGCCGAAGCCAGAAGCTGATACTTCCGCCGCCCTGAGCCCGGAGCGTTCGGCTCCCACGGGGGGCGATAAGAAGGGTCCGGCACAGTTCGGCGTCAGGCCAGGCACACTGACGGGCCTTCTGGAGCGAGCTGCTCTCTCGGAGGAGCACCGTTCAATAATGAGCATGGTGCTTGAGAAGATTTCATCTGCCACAAGCGGGTTGAATGAAGCCTTTACGAGCCTGCTCAGAGGCTTTGAGTTATGTAATGAAAATACATGATTTTTTACTATGACGCATGCGCTAGGTGTGCTCCATATGGATAGTAGCCCCTGAGACTCTGGTTGCCAGCCCTAGGCGGCAAACGGAGGATCACATTGTTAAGTAATGATCGCGCTGTATTTATGCGCATGTGTCTAAGGATCCGACAGCCGACCGGTCCGTTGAAGTTGCCAAACTGAGGAGGCAGATTGGAGTTATTGATGCTGATATCACACTTGTGAACGAGCGGCTTAACGAGTCACAAGGTATGTGCTCTGCTTTCCTTATTTTTTATAGGAAAAAATTGAGAGGAGCATAATACTAAATCTTGGACTGCAGACGGTGCTGCTGCCGTGGAAGCCCTGAGGGAGGAACTTGCCTTGGCCAAGGAACAAGCCCGGGCTAGCAATGCGGCTGCCCTAAAGGCGGCCGAAGAGTTGAGAGCCGAACAGGCTGCTCATCGCTGAAGCGAAGATAAAATAGCCAAGATGGCTGTGGAGCTGAAAAATGCCGCCAACCGATATGAGCTCCTTGAAGAAGAGAATCAGGCTAATTCGGCTGACCTGAAGAAGGCACTTGATGTGGCCAAGGAGACGCGGTCCGAGATCAAGGATGCGCGGGAGGAGCTTTGACAGGCCGAAGAAATCGCGGCTGGAAACCCCTATTTATTGCGGATGAAGTTTTTAGATCCGAAGTATGCTCCCCTAGATCGACGCTGTAGCCCTGCAGACGCGTATGCGGATTTGGCGAAGAGTACGGCTGATGCGGCCAAGTTTTTCGAAGATTAAAAAGATAATGAAGTGGAGAAGCTGTTCTGTCGCAATTCAGTGCTCCCACGCGCCCATTGCCGTTGAGTGAGAGGATGGCTGCTGTGGTTGAGCTTCATAGGTTGTCCGGTCTTGCAATGCGGTCTGTAATAGACCATCAATGGCCGAAGGGGCCTAAGCCGGATAGTTATTTTGGTTTAATGCAACAATTCCTTGGTGCCGTATCGCAGATCGATGCCATGAAGAGGTCGGCGTGCATAGAGGGTGCACGGATGGCTCTTGCCCGCGTTAAAGCATATTGGACAGATATGGAGGCCACCATCATTGCGACCCAGAATCCGGCGGGAGGCCAGGATCCGGCCGAGCACTACTTGGAGCAGGTAACAGAAGGTGCTCGCTTAATAGAGGCTTAGTGCTCGAAGGATGTCATGTTCGAGTGACAAATCGTTTAATTGTAAAAACAATGCTATTTTAATTATGAAGGCTATGTTTATACTTTTTTCCCAAAAGTGTTATTGTGCCTCCTGTGCGGCCGTTTTATGTATATACGTAATCTGAAAGTTAGCAGTCATTGGCTTCAGCCCCCACGCATCCAATGCGGGGTGTTCGCGAGAATATGCATAATCACACTTGATCCAACGTCTTGGTCCATTAAGGAGGTGATCGCACGTCGAGCTAGGCAACTGGACTATATAGCTTTAACACTTTCACTTAGCCATAGGAGTTTGACGGTGGGGCTACTATGTAGCTCCTGGTACCTTTGCGTGCATCCGAATATGGGCGCGTGTGTACATGACCGGGAAACGGTCATTCATTAATGCAGAGGAATCCTAAAGATTCCGATAAGTCTTTGAGTGGTTG
Source organism: Triticum dicoccoides (assembly GCF_002162155.2). Classification (NCBI taxonomy): domain Eukaryota; kingdom Viridiplantae; phylum Streptophyta; class Magnoliopsida; order Poales; family Poaceae; genus Triticum; species Triticum dicoccoides. The sequence goes on along the minus strand of NC_041383.1, from coordinate 421,008,183 downwards.
AACAGTCTCTCGCTATATCATGACAGTCAGTTTTCGGCTTTCTCTACTGAGGTGCTCATCTGGAATAACCAGGGCACAATCGCAGTAGTTCTCCTTTGGCCGCCTTAGCCGACAAGAACGGAACATAAGGCGGCAAACCCAGGAGCCGGGCGAACCCAACATTTGACCAAAGACATGATTCGGAGCTGATGCATATAAGGCCAAACTCGTGATGCCGAGCACTCCCGAAGGTATTCAGACTTTGTAACATATACTGGGCTGAGTAACGCCCTTTATTATGAACCATGTATTTCCAGGTACGTGCATTAGTCTGTCATGGCGAAATGCCAATAATGGCAGTATCCTCTGTGGGTGTAGTTCCCATGGGATGTGTAAACAACAAGAGACAACAAAAAAGGTTTACACAGGGGCTTAATCTAAAGAGAAACCTTTGAGCGGGGCCCTGCTGCACGTCTGCGCCTTTTTCTCCATTGTGCCGTGTCCTGGGAGGGTATCGCACGAATGGTGTCTGTAAAAAGAAAAACTCATGTAGAAGAGTATGACATAAGCGTGCGAAGAGTTGGCTATCACCAATGGATAGTAAAAGTGAAAGACATTGGCCTGTTAATAAGGTCAAGCCAAGAGTTGGGCTTTATTAAATATCTATAGCCACTGGTGTCCTCTATGGGATTACATGTGTAGCGCCCAACTCAGGTTTATCTGGGCTGCCAGACTTGTCTAACCGTTCCCGTGGTCTTGACGACCAATCATGCGTTCATATATTAGAGGTCGCTTAGAGTCCGGCTGCTAGAGCCGCCACATACTCTTTGGCGAGTAAGGAATGCTCTGTGCTTCCGTTAATGGTGATGACGCCACGTGGGTCGGGCATCTTGAGTTTAAGGTAGGCGTAGTGCGGTACTGCGTTGAAGCGGGCGAAGGCCATTCTCCTGAGCAATGCATGATAACCACTTTGGAGGGGGGTGATGGCGAAGAGTAGTTCTTCGCTCCTGAAGTTGCCTGGGGAGCCGAATATCACCTCTAATATGAGGGAGCCCCTGTAGTGGGCTTCGACGCCTGGTGTCACCCCTTCAAAGGTGGTGTTACTTTGGCTGATTCTGGATGGGTCTATCCCCATCCTGCGGACAATGTCCTGGTATATTAGGTTAAGACTACTGCTGCCGTCCATGAGGACGCGAGTGAGATGGTATCCGTGCCACATACTAGTCGGGTAGTCCCTGTGATCGAATGTGATCGGGCAGGCCGACCAGTGGTTAAGTTTGGGGGCAATGGGCTCTATAGCGTATGCGTCTCTGAGTGCGCGTTCGCGCCTTCTCGTGGGTATGTGAGTCGCGTGGATCATGTTTACTGTTTTTTCCTCTGGTAGGAATTGTTTCTGTCCTCCTGTGTTCGGCTGGCAAGGCTCAGCCTCATCTTCACTTGGTGTTTCCCTTCCCTTGTGTTCGGCATTTAATTTGCCGGCCTGCTTAAAGACCCAGCATTCCCTATGAGTGTGGTTCGCAGGTTTTTCGGGGGTGCCATGAATTTGGCACATTCTGTCCAGGACTTTGTTTAGGACGGACGGTCCTTCTTTGCTGCCTTTAAATGGCTTCTTTTGTTGACCGGGTTGAGAGCCCCTGAATCTGGCGTTAACCGTTGTGTTGTCCGGACTTTCTTCCTTGTTTCGATGTTTGTTTTTATTGCACCGTGGCTTCCCATTGCCATCCCTTATTTCGGATGTACTTGGGTCGCTGGTACCTCTATGGGCCAACCAACTGTCTTCACCCGCGCAAAAGCGGGTCATAAGGCTTGTTAAGGCTTCCATTGTCCTCGGATTTTCATGGCCGAGGTGTCTGGCGAGCCACTCATCCCGGATGCTGTGCTTGAAGGCCGCTAGGGCTTCGGCATCCGGACAATCGACAATTTGATTCTTCTTAGTGAGGAATCTGTTCCAAAGCTTGCGGGCGGACTCTCCGAGCTGTTGAATTACCTGACTTAAATCGCCCGTGTCCGGAGGTCGGACATAGGTCCCTTGAAAATTGGCCCTGAAGGCATCCTCGAGTTCCTCCCAACTTCCGATTGAATTTTTGGGGAGGCTTTTCAACCAGTGCCGAGCTGGTCCCTTCAGCTTGAGGGGAAGGTATTTGATGGCGTGGAGGTCGTCCCCACGAGCCATGTCGATATGCAGGATAAAATCCTCAATCCAGACTCCGGGGTCTGTCATTCCGTCATATGCCTCTATGTTCGCGGGTTTGAAACCCTGTGGAAATTCGTGGTCCAGTACCTCTTCGGTAAAGCACAGAGGGTGAGCAACTCCTCTATATCTGGACATGTTGTGGCATGCTGTCGACTGTTGTTGTGTCCAGTGTTGATTCCGAACTGGTACTCCATCAGTATGATCGTTTTGGTGACCATAATCCTTCATTGGAGTGTGTCCTCTAGATCCGTAGATGGACCTGGTCGCGCCGGCCCTTTTGTCCAGTAGCTCGCGTAAATTGTGTGCGGCGTCAGTGGCTGCTTTGTTGCAGTTACAAAGTGGTTTGTACGTCTTGCTGGTTGTATTGTTCTTCGTTGGAACGGCCTCATCGTCGAATTCTGGCAGCAGCATGCGCTTTGGATAGCTCTTTGTGCGGCGATCGTCGGCGTATTTTTCTTTAGTGTCTAGCACTGTATTCCATCTGCGATTGAGCATTTCCTGGGCGGCCTTAAGCCTTTGCTTCTGCTTCTTTAGACTTCTCGCAGTGGCCATGAGCTTTCGGCGAAGGTTATCTTGTTCCAAACGTGTGTTTCGGGATGGTGAATGCATCGTCGTCCGGGCTTTGCTCCTCTCCCGGGGCGGGTTGATGGGTTCGGCCCTCGGGATCACTGTGATCGGGCGTCTGCTCCAGGCTGTGTTCGGCGTGACCTGGCTCATCCTGCTCCATCGCTGGGTCCATATGGTCGTTGTTGCCTTTGGAGTTGTCTGGGGTGTCGATCCTTCGAGCGATGTTATCGTTGTTTTACTGTGACTGGACTTAGAGCAGCGTCTGCGCCGTCGTTTTGGCTTTTGTCCGGGGGTTTTATCCTCCGTTTTATCGCCATCATCCTCCTTAGGCGTGTCCACCATGTATATATCATATGATGAGGTGGCAGTCCAGCGCCCCATGGGTGGTGGTTCTGAATCGTCTCCTGCACCGACGTCCATACTGTCGGTGTCATTAGAGTCGAAGTCAAGCATGTCTGTTACGTCGTCGACAGTGGCTATGAAGTGGGTGGTGGGTGGGTAACAAATTTCTTCGTCGCCTTCTTCCCCCTTGAGCCGGACATAGTTCGGCCAAGAGTCTCCTGACAAATAGAGAGACTTTAGTGAGTTCAACATGTCGCCAAAGGGCGAGTGCTGGAAGATATCCGCAGCGGCAAATTCCATTACCGGAGCCCGGCCAGAATCGGCAGGCTCGGGGGCGCGCGGTCTGGGACCTACAACCAGACACAAGTACAGGAGTCCCGAGACACATGCTTCCTTGGGGATGAAGTCCGTGTTTGGCTCTTCTGCCGATGAGTGTGCGGCTTCCGGGGCGGGGTCCATCCACCCGTCCTCGGACGATGCAATCTGCCCCAGATTTAGGTTCGGGACTCCTATAGGTGCGATATCCCAAGTATTGTCCGACAGCAGGTCTAAGCCGTGCTCGTCGTGACTGTTCGACACTTCTGGCGTAGGCCCAAATCCGTCGAGGATCAAGTCTCCGCGGATATCGGCCGTGTAGTTCAAGTTTCCGAACCTGACCTGATGGCCAAGGGCGTGGCTGTTGATCTGCTCTAGATGGCCAAGCGAATTGGCCCGCAGTGCGAAGCCGCCGAACACGAAGATCTGTCGGGGGAGAAAAGTCTCACCCTGGACCGTGTTGTTGTTGATGATTGAAGGAGCCATCGAGCCTTGAAGCGACGACACAGAGGAACTCTCAATGAAAGCACCAATGTTGGTGTCAAAATGGGCGGATCTCGGGTAGGGGGTCCCGATCTGTGCATCTAAAGCTAATGGTAACAAGAGGCAAGGGACACGATGTTTTACCCAAGTTCGGGCCCTCTCGTTGGAGGTAAAACCCTACTTCCTGCTTGATTGATCTTGATGATATGAGTATTACAAGAGTTGATCTACCACGAGATCGTAGAGGCTAAACCCTAGAAGCTAGCCTATGATGATTATGATTGTGTCTCTAAGGACTAAACCCTCCGGTTTATATAGACACCGGAGGGGGCTAGGGTTTACACAGAATCGGTTACAAAGAAGGAAATCTATTATCTGGATCGCCAAGCTTGTCTTCCACGCAAAGGAGAGTCCCATCCGGACACGGGACGAAGTCTTGAGTCTTGTATCTTCACGGTCCAACAGTCCGGCCAGAGTATATAGTCCGGCTGTCCGGATAACCCCTAATCCAGGACTCCCTCAGCGGGTTCTTCTGCAAATCCAGAGTACATGTTGTAACGAGTAGTGTCCGGCTTCCCATTAAAGTTGCACTCCTCGGCTTCTGTGCCTTAATAATGGTTGTCTCCACGTGTCGAGCGAATGCGAGAAGTCGGGGCATTTTTACATTTGCCACCCTGACCATGTAAGTAAATCATCTATTTAAAGAGACGGGGATCCTTAGATCCAAATCACACTATATCCTCCCAGCGAGTACCCATCAGAGCGCGCCCCAAAAAATCCATCCTATCATGGCCGGCCGTCGTAGCTCTTCCTCTCGCTCCTGTAGCACTAAGCCAGGCGATTGGGAGAAGTGTTATGTTCCTCATAGCCGATTGGTAGAGTTGCAGACCGAGGGGTTTCTCCCGCCTGCATACATGGTCCCCGTCCGAGCAAGACTAGCCACTTAAAATGGCGGGGAGAAAGAGGAGAGTTTTCCCAACCCATCCAAGGGGGAGCGGGTATGCCTTGTCCCTTACTTGATGAGGGGACTTGGATTTCCAATCCATCCGTTCCTCCACGGGCTCCTAGAGTTCTATGGCCTCCAGCTGCATAACTCCACCCCTGCCTCCATTATACACATCACAGGCTACGTTGCCTTCTGCGAGCTATTTCTGGGCTGTGAAGCTCATTTTGAGCTATGGAAGAGGCTATTCTGCCTCGTACCCCATACTCAGGAGGGGTCGATATATCAAGTGGGCGGAGCCGAAATATGGTGCATCGCCGGGACCAGATATCTGTCCGGTACTCCAAAGAAGACATCCGAAGACTGGCCTTTGGAGTGGTTTTATATGGAGGACGTCCCCCTTCCGGATCCTATTCGGATGGGCCTTTCTGAGTTTGCAAATGCCCCATTGAAGAAACGCCACAACTGGCGCCCCCAGGAGGAAGACAGCAGAGAGGTCCTTTTCCTAATGGACAGGATAAAAACGTTGGGCAAATCAGGACTGGCAATAATTGGGGTTATGTCAATATGTGTAATGCGGGGGGTGCAACCACTTCAATATCGGGGGAAACCCATGTGGCACTTCAATGGAGAAGACGATGCCACCCGCTGCGGCCGTAAAGGTCCGGACTCCGCCACCGCTCTGGCGAAGATGCTGTCCGATTTGTACAAAGGAGAAGAAGAGGAGTTCATCCGTATTAAGCCACAGGATGGATTCTCCATGTACAACCCCCAAGCTGGGTGAGCCGCTATCTTTTATTCCAGTCTTTCCCGCATTCTTTATCACAAATGTTTACCTTGCCAATTCATAGCAGTAGCTGCGAAAAGCTATGAGGGAGGTCCACAGCCCGTCTCCATAGCTAGAGGACCCCGACCGGGCCCTCGACCCCGGACTTTAAGAAGATCCGGACATATTTGTGGAACTCATCGACAGGACATTTTATCAGTTAAGCTGCGACAGCGTCTTGGTGGCCATCATAGCTGATTATCCTGACCTACTCCTGTCGGGGGTTGGGTGCGACATATGCCAAGGGATGGCTTATCATGGTGGGGGCGAGTAGAACGTCGCCGGTGCCTGGAAGCGGGATGAGGTGAAGACATGCACGCTGGCGAATCTTACCCATCTTCAGGGCTCTCCGAGGAGATAACACCCCTACTGCTTCTCTGCGGGGTCTCCGCATGGTCACTAAGGCAAAGTGAATACAAGGTTGCTCCTAGAGCTGTTTCTGGAGGTAGGAGAAGGCAAGGCTAGCTTTCTCGTCCCTGTGAGGTCTGTCTAGTGCTAATGGATTCGAACCCTTTGCATGGGTGCCCCGGGGGGTTTATATAGGCCTACCCCCCAGGGGTACAATGGTAAAACCGACTGGGTGCGGGTCCCAGCCGTCTGTCTCTCAGACGCCGTCTTCTTCGCCGACTGGCCTGGTACGGGGACGTCAGCCCGCGTCCGCCGCGGGCGGGTCTTGCCAGCTGCAGATTACTGTAGCCGTGCTTCTAATGACGCGGGCTTGGTCATAGGGTCATGGCAACAGCGCCGCCGCCTGGCGGGCGATCACTGTTGCCATTCCCCTGTCGCGTCTGGTTAATGGCGCGTGGGGCCCGTGGGAGGGGCCGGCCAACTCCTGGGGGCCGACTCCCAACGGGTCCGACTCCTGGCGCTCTCGCCGTCTTCAACACTCTCACTGACTGGTAGGCCCCGCCGCCTTCGGGCCGTACAGACAGGCCGTCGTGGGTACAGGGCTTCGCCCCCAAGGGCTAACGTCAGGGCCGGCATGGCGACAGTGCCGCGCCGGGCGGAGATCTCCGCGAGTACGGCGCACTGTGGCCATACCTGCCCTTAAATAACAGGGTGGTTGGAGTTGCAGGCTGACTTCCGTAGTCGGCATCTGGGGAGTCACCTCTGGGACTCAGCTTTATTTGGAGTCGCCTCCGGGACTCGGCTTATCTTGGAGTCGCCTCTGGGACTCGGCTCGTCTTGGAGTCGTCACAGGTACTTGAGGGGCGCAGTCGGTACCGATGTCTTGAAAGGTTCTGGGGCTCAGGTTAGCCTACCCGTGCCCCATTACTCCGACAGTAGTCCCCGAAGCTGGTGAGGCTCCGAGGATGATAAGTCGCGGGCCTCAACAGTTTCATTCTTCCGGTGGTAGGATTTAGGCCGTGCTCACCATCTTCCTTCGAGCCGACTGGCCGGAGTCGGACTCACAGAGGGCCGTCCTGCTTCAAACCGACTAGCTGGAGTCTGATTCACTGAGGGTCGTCTTGCCCCCCAAAGAGTTTGAATGCCGCAGCGGGAACCAGGCGGCGTGCCTGATACGCTTCCCACGGTCGCCCGCCTCGGCCCCGTCGCGCGGCGCCACGTGGCAGGGGCAGTCTGCCTACCCACGCGCGCGACGGGACTGGCCATCAGGCGGGGCCCGCCACTACCGTGCCTCGGTGCGCGAACGGATCCGTTGCGGCCACGCGGACGGTTGGGTTCCCCACGTCGTTATTGCGCGCAGTAACTTCGTGGGGTAAATCGTGGGGGGCATGGGGTCCTGCGCGCAGTTAATCCCACGCCGCCCCATCGGCTTCTCAGCCCGCAGGCCTATAAGTAGGCGGGGGGGCTGGACGGGAAACACATGCGCCCATTCCTCCCTGCTCCCCCGCTTCCTCCTGCTTCTTCTTCCTCCAGCCATCACCGCACCAAGCCGCCCCGCATCCGCAGCGATGAGTTCCTCCGCCGCCGCCGTGGCTCCTGCCATGCGTTCCGGCGTGTGGGACGGCTCCGAAGTGGACGACGACACCATCGAGCACCTCCATAAGACGCGCCGGCTCCCCGGCGCGAACTTGGTGCGAGCCCGCGCCCGGCCGGTGGGGGAAATAAGGCCAGCATCGGAGGAGGACGAGCGGGTCGTATTCCGCTCGCACCTCATGCGCGGCCTGGGCCTGCCGGCGAGCGCCTTCTTCCGCTCCTTCTTGGAGTTCAACGGGCTCCAGCCGCACCACCTCACTCCGAACACGGTGATGCTGCTGGCCGCCTTCGCCACCCTGTGCGAGGGTCTCCTCGGCGTTCTCCCCACCATCGAGCTGTGGGGAGAGTTCTTCCAATCGAAACTTGGCACACATGTCGCCGGTATACCGGCTCAGTGCGGTGCCTTCATTGCAATGCGAAGGTCGACCGCCGACAACCCATTTCCCTCCATCACGCTGATCAAGTCGGTGAAGATGTGGCAGCGGTCGTACTTCTACGGGAAGAACGTCGCCCCAGAAGGGGACTGGGTCAACTTGCCGCACTACGAAGCCGGCGCGCCGACTGGGAGGCTTCCCAGCTGGTCCCATTGAGCCAAGGCGCTGACTCCCGCAGGCGCCGCCGCCGTCGCACGACTCCGAGTGTTGAACACAGTCGGAAGGCTTGGTTGGGGCCGACTTGCTGGCCGCCTTCGTGGCGCGCCGAGTCCTCCCACTCCAAGGCCGACCTCATCTGATCTGTCAGATGAGCGATCACCGGGACCCGAGCCGGATGTGCACCAGGGAGATGCCCCACGCGGAGGTGGCGAACATGGTGAACCACATCACGAACTGCGAGCTCGCGGCGGACTGGGAGTTTGGCAAAGAGCCATACTCGCGCGTCAATCCTCCGCCTGTGGTAAGTCAAATCTTTGTTCTTCTGTTTTTCTTTGTAGCCGAATCCGACTTCTGATCTTCTTGGTTTTTTTGAGTCACAACCCCCTCATCCAGCCTACAGCCGGCGCCACAGGACATCCCCACGAGTTCGCTCCAGACCGAGCGGAAAGTGACATCGACGACCCCGACTTGGGGGCGGCGGCGATGGGGGCCGACGCCGAAGGCAGAGGAGGAGGAGCGGAAGGCGGCTTCCGGCCCTCGGCGACCTTCGCCGACTGGCCAGAAGATGAGGCCTAAGGGGAAGTCGTCCCGTGCTGCCAACCGAAAGCCGGCCATCCAGGCGTGAGTTCCTATGCCGGCTTGGCTGGTCAAGTCAGCGTGAAGAAGCGTCGGGCTGCGCCGAGTTCGGTCGGCGGCCGGCCGAAGAAGTTCAAGGGGGCGGCCGCCGCGACCAAGCGGGAGGAGGCGGTCGCGAAGGCTAACCGCTTCCGCAAGGAAGTGAAGAAGCCGCCGCTAGTCTCTGCGTAAGTGTTCACCGCCTTTGTCTTGTTTTCTTCGACGAATCTTTTCCGAGTCTTTATATTTCCTTCTTTGCTTCAGGGCCCCTCTTTCTCTCGAGAGGGTCGTCGTCCCCTCTATCATGGGGTCGGCCGAGACATCCGCCAATACTCGGCGGATTGACCTCGCCGCCAACCTTCGGGAGGCGACGGAGCGCAACGCGCGGGAGAAGCGCGACGAGAAAGAGGCCGACCGTCTGGAGAAGGCGGAGGCCGAGAAAGAGGCGGCCTCCGCCCAGAAGAAACTGGAGGAAGCCGAAGCCGCCGCCGCAGCAAGACATCGGGCAGAGGAGACCGCGTGCCGCCAATCGGCGTTGCTTGTCGTCCCGCTGAACTCCGCACCGCCGCCCCCGGAGTTCACGGGGCAGACTGGAGAAGTCGGCGGAGAGCACTCCGTTGTGGAGAAGGGAGGTGGCGAGGCCTCCACGTCGGGCACGGCCATGCCGCCACCGCCGCCTCCGCCGCATGGCAAGCAGCCGGCGGGCCCGCCAGTGCCGCCGACTGAGGACGAGGCGGTGGCGAGGCTGCTCCTTCAAGTCGCCTCACCAGCGCGCCGCCGCCTCGAGAAGGCGGTTTCGGTGCCACGCCCCTTGGAAGCCGGCGCCGCCAGCTCGGCCATTCCAGATGCTGAGGCAACAAGCGCTGCGCCTACTTGATGGGTGCGAGGAGGCGGCGATGGTCCGCTGAACCAGGCGCTCCTGGACGTGCAGGCGAAGCTGCGAGCTAAGGGCGAAGCCATCCAGGGCTGCACCAAGGCGCATCTGGCGTCGCGAGCGTCTATCCGGGTATGTTTTCTTTTTTGACTTTGTCTCTTCTCGCTCTTCTCTATGCGGTATGCCATACGGCACCGTGATGTCGGCGATGAAAGTCACTGCAGTCGGACCGTTCAACTTCTTGATGGGCTTTGCTTCTATCCACTTGGTGAACTTGTCCACCGGGACAAGCAGATGAGTTAGGCCACCTCGGGCCGTCTTGAATGGTCCCACCATGTCCAGGCCCCAAACTGCAAAGGGCCAGGCGATGGGGATTGTCTCCAGCACGGAAGCCGGCTGAAGCGGCTTGGAGCGGAACTTCTGGAACCCCTTGCATTTTTGGACTAATTCCTTGGCCTCTTCCAGGGCAGTCGACCAGAAGAAACCGTGCCGAAAGGCTTTGGCGACGAGTGCTCTTGAAGCCCTATGGTGGCCGCACTCGCCTTGGTGGATGTCTTTGAGAATTGTTTGGCCTTGGTCTGGCTCCATGCAGCGCTGGTAGACTCTAGTGACGCTGCGCCTAACCAGCTCTCTATTGATTATGGTGTAGGCTGCCGCTCGGCGTTGCACTTGCCGAGCCAAGATTTCATCAGCTGGCAGCTCTCTATTCACTAGAAACTTGAGGATGGGCTGCGCCCATGAGGGTGCTGCTATTTCTTCAATTGCCACCACCGCGACTTGGACAAGGGCGGCTGGGCTGGGAGGTGGCGGGCTGGAGTCTGCGGCCGCTTGCTGAATTGACGAATTCCCCGAGCTGACTGGCGTAGTCCCCGGGCCGACTGGCGCAGTCCCCGAGCTGGGTTCTGAAGTCTTTGGGCCGGCTTCGTTCGTGATTTTCTTGGGGCCGTTTGCTGGGGCTCTTGAGTCGGATCCGACTTCTTCGGGGGGAGCCGGCACAAAGATGGAGTCTGATTCTGGTGAGGGCTTGATAGACGGCTTAAGGAGGCGCTGAAGAGCGACGCCGGAAGGTATTGCTTGGCCAGTGGAGCCGACTCGTGCCAAGGCATCTGCTTGGTCGTTGTCATTTCTTGGCACGTGAAGGAACTCGCACCCCTGGAAGTATCCGCTGAGTTGCTGCACCAGGAATCGGTAGCTCACCATGTTTGCATCTTTGGCGTCCCAGTCGCCAGATGACTGCTGGACCACCAAATCAGAGTCGCCGTAGCACAGGATCCGGCGAATGCCGAGTTCTTTGGCAAGTCGGAGCCCGTGAATGAGCGCCTCGTATTCGGCGATGTTGTTGGAGGCGGCGAAGCGGATCTGCAGCACATACTTGAGCTTGTCGCCTTTAGGGGAGGTGAGGACGACGCCGGCTCCCAAGCCGGTGCGCATCTTGGAGCCGTCGAAATGCATCCGCCAATGGGTGGAGTCGGGCGCTGGCGGTAGGTACTGGGTCTCGGCCCAGTCGACGAGGAAGTCGGCCAGTGCTTGCGACTTGATGGCGGTGCGGGGCTGGTAGTAGATGGTGTAGGGATCCAAATCTATGGCCCATTTGGCTACTCGGCCAGAAGCATCTTGGCTTCCAATGATCTCGGCCAGTGGGGCTGTGCAAACCACCGTAATTTGATACTCTTGAAAGTAAGGCTTCAGCTTCTTGGTGGCAAAATGCACACCGTAGCACATCTTCTGGTAGTGGGGGTAGTTCTGCTTGGAGGTCGACAGTACCTCGCTCAGGTAATACACCTGTCTCTGGACAGGGAGCGCCTTGCCTTCCTCTTTGCGTTCGACTACAATGACTATGCTAACTACTCGGCTAGTGGCAGCGATGTACATGAGCATGGGCTCTTTGGGAGTCGGAGCCGCCAACACAGGGGGAGTAGTCAACATCTTCTTCAGCCGAAGAAATGCCTTATCCGCCTTGTGGTTCCACTCAAAGAAGGTGGTCTTCTTCATTAATTGATACAAAGGGAGAGCTTTCTCGCCCAGCCGACTGATGAATCGGCTGATGGACGCCAGGCAGCCGGTGAACTTCTGCACATCTAACAGTCGGCTGGGGACCTCCATCCTCTCGATGGCCTTGATCTTCACGGGGTTGCACTCTATGCCGCGTTCAGAGACCAGGAAGCCAAGGAGTTGGCCGGCTGGTACTCCAAAAACGCACTTCTTAGGGTTGAGCTTGATCTGGAATCAGCGCAGGTTCTCAAAGGTCTCCTTGAGGTCTTCCAGCAGTGTTCCACGCTTCTCCGTCTTCACCACTACATCATCCACGTAGACGTGGGCATTTCTGCCGAGTTGCTTGAGGAGGCACTTCTGCATACAACGCTGAAAGGTGGCGCTGGCATTCCTCAAGCCGAACGTCATGGTCAGGTAGCAGATGGCTCCGAACGGCATGATGAAGGCGGTCTTCAGTCTGTCTGCCGGGTTCAGCTTGATCTGGTGATATCCTGAATACGCATCTAAGAATCTCAACAGCTCGCATCCGGCTGTGGAGTCTATCACCTGATCGATTCTGGGCAAAGCAAAGGGGTCCTTGGGGCAAGCTTTGTTGAGGCTTGTGTAATCAATGCACATCCGCCACTGCTTGTTTTTCTTCAGTACCAAGACCGGGTTTGCCAGCCACTCTGGAAAAAACACCTCCATTATGAAGCCGGCCGCCAGGAGCCGGGCTATCTCTTCTCCAACAACTCTTCTCTTTTCTTCTGACAGGCGGCGCAAGGGCTGCCTGACGGGCTTCGCATCAGGTCGGACATGTAGCTTGTGCTCGGCGAATTCCGTCGGTACACCTGGCATGTCTTTAGGGGACCATGCAAAGATGTCTCGATTCTCACGGAGGAAATCGACGAGCTCGCCTTCCTGTTTACTGTCAAGGTTTGTACCCATGACAGCGTACCTCTCGGGGTGCTCCGGGTCCAAGGGTATCTTCTTAGTCTCTTTGGCCGTCTTGAACAAACCCTCAGCTTCCGACTCCTTGGGGTCAGGCGACATCTTTGGCTGCTTTCCAGCCATCGCCACGACCCGATCAAGGAGCCGCTTCTCAGCTGCGATCACCAGGGACTCGGCCAGCCGACTGCTCTCAGCCAAGCAAGTGGACGACTTTCTATAGTCGCCAGTGACGCTCAGAATCCCCTTGGAACTCGGCATCTTCATCTTGAGGTAGGCGTAGTGAGGAACCGCCATGAACTTGGCCAGTGCAGGTCGGCCAAGTAACGCATGGTATGGGCTTTCAAGGTCCACCACTTCAAACCAGACTGGCTCTCGGTGGAAATGATCTTTGCCTCCAAAGAGAACGTCTATCAGGATCTTGCCGATTGGTGAGCAGGAAAGGCCAGGTACAATGCCGTGGAACACAGTCCGACTGCTCTGCAGCTGTCTTTGCTTGATTCCTAACTTCTCCATAGTGTATTTGTACAGGATGTTGATGCTACTGCCTCCGTCTATCAGCACTCTCGAAAAGCGGGCGGCCCGCCTATCAGTGGCCAAGGTGGCACTCAAGACCAAGGCATAGGAGCCCGGGTTCGGCATCACCTCTGGGTGATCTGCTCTGCTCCAACTGATAGGCTTCTCGGACCAATGCATAAACTCTGGAGTATTTGTTGCCACTGCATTCACTTCTTGCTGCTGCATCCGCCTGTTGTGTCGATCATCAGCCACACTGGTGAACACCACGTAGGCTCCATGCTCTTCTGGGTACTCGTCTTGCACTGCGCCGACTGGCCGAGCAGCCGGCTGCTGGGGCGGCGGTGGAGGCGGCGGCCCAGCAGGCGGGGGAGGAAGGAGGCCGTCTCCCTTGGCGATTCTGGTAAGCCAGTGGCACTTTTGGGTGGTATGGTTTGACGGCTTCGCGCCGCTGTGGAACTTGCAGGGACCATCCAGAGTCTGCTCATAAGAGAAGGCCGGCAACCAGTTGGATTTGCCGCCTTTTTGTCGCTTGGCCGGAGGCTGCCCCTCCGGCTGTTGATCTTCGATTGTTGCAACCTGCCGACTGTTGGAAGTCAACTGTTGGGCCTTGCGTTTGTGGTCGTTCTGTTGTTGTCGCCGACTGGTGTCTCCAGCCGGAGTTTTGGGAGCCTGAGGGGCCACTTTGCCAGCCACATTAACTTGAATTTCCGTCTTCATGGAGGAGTCGGCTGTGGCGTATTTGTCTGCTATGACTAGCAGTTCGTCGAGGGTTTCCGGCTCGTCGCAGAGGAGCGTGTGCTTGAGGAGGGTGCCTTCTCGGCACCCGGCGGTGAAGTACTCAATAGCCTGCACCTCGTGCAGGCCTTCGCAGGAGTTCCGAAGCTCGCCCCAGCGCGTGAGGTAGTCGCATGTTGAGTCGTCAGGGCCTTGCACGCACAAGGAAAGCTGGCGCGGCTTGGGAGGTTGCTTGTACGTGCTCGTGAAGTTGAGGATGAAGGCTTCGGTGAAGTCGACCCAGCTGTTGATGCTGCGGGGTTTCAGACTATTCAACCATGTCCGGGCCGTGCCCTAGAGCATGAGTGGAACATACTTCACGGCAACTCGCTTGTTGCCGTTCGCTATGTTGACAGACGTGGAGTAATCAACTAGCCAGTATTCCGGCTTCACGGAGCAGGTGTACTTGGGTGTGTCTCGGGGGAGCGTGAACCCTTTGGGAAAAGGCTCGTCTCGGATGCGGGGTCCAAAGCAAGGTGGACCCAACTCATCTTCTTCTTCCAGCGCCAGGGATCGGTGGAGTTGGTCGATCCGGTGGCGAGCGTCGTTTTCTCCGACTCCCTCTCGACGGCCAAGGCGGCCACCGAGAGTCGGATGCTCAACAGGCAGCAAGGAAACTCGCCGTTCTATTCTCGATGGGGAAGACAGGTAGTCGCCCTGCCGTTCCACTGCTCTCGGACAGCCGTCTTGGTCGCGCTCGATGGTGATGCGAGTCTGACTATGGCTGACAGCTGGCTCTTTGTCTTTTCTTCCGCACACTCCGCCAGTCGGCATCCGAGACGTCGTGCCTTGATCTCGGCGGGGAGGCAAGTCGTCGGTTGGTTGCTGCGGCGCATCTGTGCGTCCACCGGTCGCGTTCAGCGCAGCAACCGCGTCGAGGAGTTGCTGGACTCGCTCCATCATCATGCGGCGCTCTTCGCCCTTGAAGTTCTTCAGCTCGTCAGTCGCCGCTTGGGCGGCGTGGATGTTCTCTGCAGGGGTGGCGTATACGGGGCGATTGGCCCGGAACAGGTTGGCGATGGTCGCGCCGCGCTGTCGGACCACGCCCAGGCGGCTAGGCCTAGTCGGAGCCGGCGAGCCGCCCACGGCGCGATCCATTTCGCGCTGGTAGGCTTCTGACAGGCGCTTCATGCTCGCCAACTTCTTGGCGCCTTCGATGATCTGAAGGCGGCGTGTCTCCAGCGTCTCGGCATCTGCGTCTTCTGGAATAGGCGCAGTCAGGTCTTGCAGAGCCGCGTCGAGCTGGTCCTGAGCTCCTTCACCGGAACGCTCATCGTGACTGATGACGAGCACTTCCGTGATGGCGCTTCCGCCGCTCTCCTCGTGAGGGAGCGGCTCGTCGTAGACCACCACATTGGTGGGGAAAGTGTCAAGCAACACGGCGTCGGAGTCGACCAGCATCGGGTCGGTGGAGCCTACAGAATCCAAGTCTACGGCAGGCTCGCCAGTGACGTGGAGTTGGTCGAGGAGGCCCGCGAGGAGGCTCTCGGGGCCACCCGTGCCTGCGTCAGATGCAGGCTCGTCGGAGAGGCGAACCTCGCCGACAAGTTCGGTGAGGCAGCTCGCTACACGGGCGGCCTCAGCGCCGTGCAGCGCGTCGATGCAGACTCCGTCTGGTGAGCCTGGCTGGCTGCGCTCGCCAGGGAGGAAGAGGGTTCCCGTCCAGAACAGATCTCTGCACGACGGTGCACCAGGCCCCACGGTGGGCGCCAAATGTCGGGGGTTGGGTGCGACATATGCCAAGGGATGGCTTATCATGGTGGGGGCGAGTAGAACGTCGCCGGTGCCTGGAAACGGAATGAGGTGAAGACATGCACGCCGGCAAATCTTACCCAGCTTCAGGGCTCTCCGAGGAGATAACACCCCTATTGCTGCTCTGCGGGGTCTCCGCATGGTCACTAAGGCAAAGTGAATACAAGGTTGCTCCTAGAGCTGTTGCTGGAGGTAGGAGAAGGCAAGGCTAGCTTTCTCCTCCCTGTGGGGTCTGTCTAGTGCTAATGGATTCGAACCCTTTGCATGGGTGCCCCGGGGGGTTTATATAGGCCTACCCCCAGGGGTACAATGGTAAAACCGACTGGGTGCGGGTCCCAGCCGTCTGTCTCTCAGGCGCCGTCTTCTCCGCCGACTCCTGGGGCCCGCCGACTGGTGGGTCCCTCCGACTGGCCCGGTACGGGGACGTTAGCCCGCGTCCGTCGCGGGCGGGTCTTGCCGGCTGCAGATTATTGTAGCCGTGCTTCTAATGACGCGGGCTTGGTCATGGGGTCATGGAAACAGCGCCGCCGCCTGGCGGGCGATCACTGTTGCCATTCCCCCGTCGCGTCTGGTTAATGGCGCGTGGGGCCCGTGGGAGGGGCCGGCCGACTCCTGGGGGCGACTCCCAACGGGTCCGACTCCTGGCGCTCTCATCGTCTTCAACACTCTCACTGACTGGTAGGCCCTGCCGCCTTCGGGCTGTACAGACAGGCCGTCATGGGTACAGGGCTCCGCCCCCAAGGGCTGACGTCAGGGCCGGCATGGCGACAGTGCCGCGCCGGGCGGAGATCTCCGCGAGTACGGCGCACTGTGGCCATACCTGCCCTTAAATAACAGGGTGGTTGGAGTTGCAGGCCGACTTCCGTAGTCGGCCTCTGGGGAGTCACCTCTGGGACTCGGCTTTATTTGGAGTCGCCTTCGAGACTCGGCTTATAGTGGAGTCGCCTCTGGGACTCGGCTCGTCTTGGAGTCGCCACAGGTACTTGAGGGGCGCAGTCGGTCCCGATGTCTTGAAAGGTTCTGGGGCTCGGGTTAGCCTACCCGTGGCCCATTACTCCGACAACTCCCTGTATCACATGTAAGTAAAACCGGAGTCCCAACTTCCAAGAAGGATCCCCTCTTTGCGCCGTACCCATCGCACATGTACTGCATTTTACAGGGAAGGCCATCGGGACGCCGTGTCGAACCCGCGATGACTCGTCAACAAGGGGTACTGAAGCCCGGTAGGCTTAAAAGGAAGGCGGTCAGGACCAAGACGCCGTTGCAGAGGTACGATTAAAAACCTTCTACGTAATTATTGTCTTTCAAAATATAATAGTGTCCATGGTTTCCTGGCAGAAAAAGCGCTCACCGGACTGTATCCGGAGAGCCTGTTGGCCCCGCCTCCACCAGCCGGACTCGGAGACCGGACTCAAGGGCGGAGGTCAACGCAGGGACAGCGTCGGACGGTCCTCCTACAGAGGATGCGGATAGACTATCCGCTACAAACCCCGAAGTGGAGAGCGCCATGAATCACAGGCACCGACAGGCCACACTACGCGACCCTAAATTCTGTGAAGAGGCATTCAATGCCTTCAACTCAGGGGACGCGTACATCCGAGCTGCTCAAGATGGCCTGGCCAGAGCCACGGACCAGTATGTAAAGGATATACGGGTAAGAAAATCTGATAAGTATGTATATCAGTAGCCCCTTAGACTTGAAACAGTTGGCACAACTGATTTAAGGATCATTGTATGCATAGGTTCTTACAGAGAAGAATACCCAGGTGTCTAAAGAGCTGGAGGAGTGCAAAGCCCAGCTGCAGGCCGCAGTTGCCGGAATGGAGGAGTCCAAGAAGGCCCCATCTGGTAATACTTGTCTTAATCAAAAAAATAATGTAATGGCATGTACCAGCTAGTATTTGGCATGCATGCAAATCTAACAATAGATTCTGCAGACGATCCCGGAGGCAATCCGGAGATCGTATCGGTGGATGAGCAGCATGCTCAACGACAGCGAGAAGCTGGTGAGCGCATGCTTACACGGGTTATTCGAGAGAATAATGATCTCAAGGGCGCCAAGACCCGGTTGGACGTCGAGTTAAAAGATGTTCAGGGCCAGCTTTCTGATTCCGTGAAGGAGAATAAGAGGCTTCGACGCATCATTTTTAGTAAGTGCTCGAACGAACCTTTATAAAGTTCAGCAAAGAAAAGGGCTAACAGAATTATGTCTGTAGGTATGCTGACAGGTTGTCCCAAAGAGGAGACACCCGGATCTGCAGGTGATCTTCTGCAAGAGCTCTCACAACTACACGGGAAAATTCGGCAGGTGATGCAGGGGATTGCCCAGGCCTTGTGGCCGTCTGCATCCCTGCCCGGAGGCATGGGAGAGCTTGTGGAGATGCTCAAGGTAGCGCGGTGGCGCTTCCGATTATGGTAGATATCGGCCTGCCGACAAGGTGCAAGGTAAGCCTGGGCCATGGTGAAGACGCGATACACCAAGGCTGACCCGAACCACATGGACGAGGTCGGACCTGTAGGGTCAGATGGGAAAGAGATCCCCGTTAGTCCGGTATATGACCAGGTAGCATTAGCCGCAAAGTATTCCCAACAGGATTGTAGGCTAGACAGCCTGTTGATGGTATAGAAGAAGAATTTAGTCAGTCTAAGTGACTATGTACTTCAAATGAAATATTTTGTCCCTAGCCGGATTGTAAATCATTTGTCATGGCGGACCTTTTCGCTTCAATGACGCGGTTTTTACATCAGGGAAATAAAACATCCAGACTGGCTAGTAAAAAACGGGGTATGCGTGGAAACCAGGCGTAGGGGTCATAAGTGCTTGAACAGACAAGTACCCAACTAGCTACGTTATATTACATGGATAGTAAGAAACATCTTTCAGGGAGAATAGTTCCGCTAAGGGTTCCTTTCCCTGGGTACGCATGCATTAATGTGCATGTCCGAACTGCGAAAAGCGACGCAGGATATAAACATCTGGGGGCATGTATTGAAGTAAGTAAGAAACATCTTTTGTTCAACGATCGAATATTCCCTTAAGAACGCTAGCTTTCGGCTTCACCCAGTCTGAGGTACACATCCGGCTGACCCGGCAGTAACAATCGTAGAGGTGCTCCCCTTATGCCCTAGCCGAATTAACGGGGACGTAGTGCATAAACACAAGAGCCAGGCAACCCAGTTTGGCCAAAACTTAAGTCATATCGATGCATATAATGGCAAAAAAAGGCACATATGGAGAAGTGACGCATATGTGGTGGGCATAAAGGCCAGAAGATAATTATATTAAGATTCTGTATAAGAAGCCCCCAGGTATATTGAGCACGCATAGGGCGGCAGGAGTGTGCGATCGAAGCACACTTAAAGCTTCTAAAACTATACATAAAAAAGAAAAGAAAGAAAGAAGGAGGACATAACTTTAAAAAAGCGGAGGTAGGGAGACGAACACAGAGTTCAGCACTAGGCGTAGAATCTTCGGAGTCTGGCCGCGTTCCATGGGTTCGGCTCGAGTCGGTTATCTGATGCATCACGCAAACGGTACGCTCCTCCGGTGAGAACTTTATCAATGATGAAGGGACCCTCCCATTTGGGCTTGAGCTTGTCCTTTTTCTTCTCCGGTAGGCGTAGAACGAGTTCGCCAATGTTATAAGTTTTGGCCCGTACTTCTCTACTTTGATACCTTTGAGCCTGCTGCTGATAGAATGCGGAACGGGCCTTTGCGACGTCATGCTCCTCCTCCAGGGCATCTAAACTGTCCTGCCGATCTAGCTCGGCTTCTCTCTCTTCATACATGCGCACTCAAGGTGAGTCATGAATGATATCGCAGGGTAGTACAACCTCTGTGCCGTACACCATAAAAATGGTGTGTATCCGGTGGTGCAATTTGGCGTGGTCCACAGCCCCCATAGTACAGAGTCGAGCTCCTCGACCCAGTGCGTATCTGATTCCTTCAAGGATCGCACTAGTGTGGGTTTGATGCCGCTCATAATAAGACTATTTGAAAGTGAGTTATATCGACTAGAGGGGGTGAATAGGCGATTTGAAAGTGCGTTGAGCAAGTAATGAATCGCGCTCCTTCTGAAGATCTTCATAATCCACTCTTACCTTTTCAAGATCTTGCTTTCTTTGAAGAGATTCAGAAGAAAGCTTCTCGTGATCAGACAAGAGAGTATTATGTTGATCTTGAAGGGCGTCAAACCTGGAATGAAGTCTCTGAAGACTCTCAGCCAATGCTTTTGACTGATCCATTTCTTCACCCAACATATCATCACCCTTATTAAACATGTATTGAACCTTTTCCAAGGCTCTTTGTTGTTTAGTGGCAAGGGAAGCAAGTTTGACATAGCTGGGGCCAAATTCATCATCACTAGATTCGGAAAGGTAGCATTTAGTTACCTTGGCACCCTCTGCCATGAGGCACGGTGAAGATGATGACGATTTAGGTGTGAAGGTCATCTCTTTGAGAGAATCCTTGTAATCCTCAAACCAAGGATCATGACGAGTACGATGACCTTCATAGACCTCAGAAAGCCGGTCCCAGATTATCTTCGCGTGATTGAGGTGCATGACGTTCCTGAACTGATTTCGGGACAGACAATAGGAGATGACATCCTTCGCCGTGAGGTTTAGTAGAGTGTACTTGCGAATGTCATCAGCCTCCGCCATCTTGCATAGATCAGTAAGGCCAATCTCAGTGACGGTCCACAGTTTGCTGTCCATAGCCATGAGTCGCTTCTTCATCATGGCCTTCCAACGGGGGTACTCATGACCGTCAAAGATGGGGCAGGATACATTCCTCAATCCTGCAGTCGACATAACTAAAACTCCAGGCGGTTAAACCAATCACACAGAACAAGGGAGTACCTTGCTCTGATACCAATTGAAAGTGCGTTATATCGACTAGAGGGGGGGTGAATAGGCAATTTTTATGAATTCTTCACTGAGGAATTTGCCGGTGAGGAAATTCCTAAATGAAGAACTACTAGCAACGGAATAAGTACTCACAAGTAAACATAACAGAACACAAGCATAGTCATCATGGCGAGATGAAGGCAAATACAGAGTACAGAAAGCGTAAACACAGGATAACACAAGAAAGTAGACGGACAGACTGGAGAAATTAATGTGAGGAAATTGAGAAAGTCTTCAGTCAAAGTCTTCAAACAGATATGAACAGGCACACAACAACAGACATGAGGAAATGAAAGAGTTGAGGAAATAGAACCAGTAGGCTTGGTGAAGACAATGATTTGGTAGACCAGTTCCAACTGCTATCTCAGTTGTACATCTGGTTGGAGCGGCTGAGTATTTAAAGTCGAGGACACCCAGTCTCGGACACACAGTCCTCACCGTATTCTCCTTGAGCTAAGGTCACATAGACCTCGCCAAATCACTCGTGGTAAGTCTTCAGGTGACTTCCGAACCTTCACAAACTCGATCACTCGGCGATCCACAATTCCTCTTGGATGCTCTGGACCTTGACGACTAACCGTCTGGAAGAAGCACAGTCTTCAAAGGTAACAAGCATCGGATCCACGCAGGATCAATCTCTTCAGTGATGCTCAATCACTTTGGGGTTGTAGGTGTTGGGTTTTGGGTTTTCCTCACTTGATGATTTTCGCTCAAAGTCCTCGGAGGATGGGATGCTCTCAATTGACAAGTGTCAGTTTCTCTCGGAGCAGCCAACCAGCTAGTGGTTGGAGGGGGCGGCTATTTATAACCTAGGGAGCAGCCCGACATGATAAGACATAAATGCCCTTGTCTGATATGACTGTTAGGTGGGTAGATATTTTGGAACCGCTGGCGCATAGCACAGCAACGGTCGGAATTTTGACTATCAAAATCCTCAGGGCTATCATGTTCCTCACTATGTAGGCAATTCACACTGGTGAATTCCTAACTCCACAGTCAGAACAAATTCCTCAGAGACCAGAAGAACTTCATCTCTGTCACTGAAGAATATGACTGAACTGTATGAGATTTCCAATGGCTTCACTCCAAGGGATTGGTAGGTGTAGGATTTTGAGTTGAGCATCACATGGAAATTTTTCCTTAGTATTTCCTCGATCCCCTTTAACAGTACGGTGTTTCCTATGACTCAAGAAAGAGAAAATGAGACTACGAAAACAAAAGTCTTCATGCTTCATGTTCCTTGAATGAATACCAAGTCTTCAAGGTCACACCAATTTCTTCACTTTCAAAGTCTTCAGAAAGTCTTTAGATATACAAAGTCTTCAGATGAAGAACCATTTTTTAGGGGTCGACTTTCTCTGTAAATATCAAACTCCTCATAGACTTATAGACCTGTGTACACTCACAAACGCATCAATCCCTTAACCTATAAGTCTTCAATACACCAAAATTACTAAGTGGAGGAGTCATCATTGGTGGAGTAAGATGCAGCTTTGCGGAACTTACCATCCAATGGACGAATGCCTTCATCGATCATGGCTGGTGACTTGCCCTTCTCATCAGATGAGGAAATTGTCCACTTGAGGACTTCAATAGGGGGCAAGTAGCTAAGGTGATTCTAAAAATCAGCCTTGTAGTTGAGTGAAGACCTTGTTTTGAGGAATCTCATGGTCCAAGGTGCGTAAGGCTTCAGCTCAAATGGAGAAAGTGCAACATTCGCTAGAGTCCTCATGAAGAAATCATGATAATTGATGGGGATGCCATGCATGATGTTGAAAAGCATATTCTTCATCATTCTGATAACTTCTTCATCGGATGAGTCATGGACTTTGATGGGACTCATGGTCTTCGTCAGAATGCGGTAGATTGTCCTTGGCACATAGGGAAATTCCTTCATGAGGAATTTGGTCCTTGGAGCTTGTCCTGGCTTCAGTGGCTTCATGAGCACTTGCATATAATGATCAGTGAGTTCAGGCTCATCATACAGACAACGAGCCCCGTCAAGTGGAGGACTGATAGGTAGGGCACGAAGCAATTCAGTGGTTGGTGCCTTGTATTGAGTGTTTTCCGCCATGCAGTCCAACACCCATGAGTTGACATCAGCAGCATCGCCTGTGATATGCAAAGTTGCGTAGAACTGAAGAATAAGCTCTTCATTCCAATCAACGATGTCAGAGCAGAAATTGAGCGAGCCAGCGTCATGAATCATGTTGAGGACTTGAGAGAACCATGGCATGGATTCCATGTCCACATGAGGAATATGCTCATGATCGAAGACTTTGTCCTTGTTATACAGCACTGAGGAATAGAAGTTGGCCTGGCTGGCAGTACAGAAACGCTTCCTTCTAAGACGAGCATTGTCATAGGGGTTGAAGTCAGTGAAGAACACGTGCTCGCCGAAGAAATCATCAGCCTTGAATTTTTGCTTCTTAGAGAAGGGATCCTTTGGCTTGGGCTGAGGAGTGTCACTCAGTTGCAGCACCACTTCAGGAATCGCAATCTCAGGTTCCTCAGGCTGAGGAATTTCAGGCTCTTCTTCAGCTTCAGCCTGGGTTGTCAATTCTTCATTGACAATTTCTTCAGCACTAGTGGCTGGAATTTCTTCATGAACACTTGGGGTTGCATGAGGTTCTTCAGATCCCATTTGTACTTCAGTGGTAGCAGGGGACTGAGGAATAGCTTGGAGAGGAGTGAACATTGGGGAGTTGGGATGTTGACTGTCCCAAAGTTCATCATTTAAGATCGGAGTGGTACAGCCAATGTCCACATCCTCCTCTTCTATTTCTTCAACACCTGCCTCTTCAGCAGTAAACTGAGGCAAAGGTGAGGAAATGATTGGGGTTGAAGGGATGTCATCCACTTCAATTTCTTCGTCCAACTGCTCTGAAGAAGTAGTAGAAGGAGTTTCTTCATCAGATTCATCAGGAATCACATAGTCTTCACCAAAAGGAACAAGGTCCTTTGATGGCATTGATGAAACTGGAACGACATCAATTGGATTGTCAATTGAACTGATCAGAGTCTTCATCTTCTTCGGAGCTGAAGAATTTGATGAAGTTGATGCCTTCCTTTTCTTCACAGCTGCACGTTCTGTAGCCTTGGCCTTCTTCGCGTCTGATGCAGATGGAAGGATTAGAGTTGGTGTAAGCGTAGGAGGTGCAGATGACATTTGTTCATTTTCCTCTGGTGCAACTGATGCAGTTGCCCTGACTTGTTCACTTTCTTCAGGCGCACCACTAGTGGATGCCCTGGCAATAACTTCAGCGGCTGGAATGAAGTCATCAGCCCTGGCACTCTCATTTTCTTCAGCAGTCTGATTGTCATCAGCGGTGCTGGCATTTTCTTCAGTAGGTTGAGTAGATGCCTCAGCCTGAGTAACTTCAACGTGCACAGGTGGAGCAGCACTTGAAGTGAATCTCTTCGTCAGGTTGACGAAACGCACCTTGGCGCCCTTCTAGTCAGCATAATAGCGATCAAATTCATTGCTCAATTGCTTGATTTTAGCTTGCAAGGCAAGAAGCTGATCAAGAGTGAGAGTGAGGACATTGTCCTTGAGGTAGCGCTGTTTCTTGTACTGCACTTTCTTCAGACTCATGCCTTGTTCAAATTTCCATTTCTCTTCTTCAATGAAGGCAGTGAGGACATGGCTTTGACCAGGAGTGAGGTTCATCTCCGACAAAGGCGTGTTGGGGTCCTTGTGCCATAAGTCAATGTAATCAAGGATCAGCTTGGGATCCAACATCAGTGGCACAATACTGCCTTTGGCTCTAGCGGCCCTGGCTTGCGTATTTCTGATGATTTTGGCAAGTTCTTCATCATCAGCCTCATCATCATCAGAAGGTACATGGAAGGTGACCTGCTTCTTGTGAGGACTTGGGCGAGTGCCTCGTCCAGCAGTGGCCTTTTTCTTCAGCAGAGAAGGGTCGGTTGAGGAATTTTGAGCAGCAGAGGAACTTGCAGATGCTCCTGAGGCAATAGAGAAGCCTTGAGCCCTTTGGCACATGGCGAGATGCACAGGTGCCGAGGATTTTGTCGGAGCATCTGAAGACTTTGGCGGAGGAGCTGAGGACTTTGACGGAGCAGTCTGAGGAATCTGCCGTGAGGGCCATGAGGAATCTGGCCTTGATGGCATAGTAGAGGAGCTTGGCCGTGAGTGCATTGAGGGTGAAGCACTGGACTTGTGTGCAGGCTTATTGGGCATAGCCTTCTTGGGCTGACTAGCAGAGGCCTCAGCAAAGGCAGCAGCAGCAGCAGAGTCAGCGTAGAATTGCCTCACTGCTTCCTTTGCTTGCTTAGCCAGTTTGGCATGGCGCTTTGCCCATTCGTTAGGATAGTCCTCACCGCACTTGAGGCTAGTGGGATCTGCCAACTAGCCTGGTGCCAATGGAGGTCTTGGGCATGGAGGGTTGAGTGCAAATTTCTTCATGTACTTGGGAGTTACATACATGTACTCCCTCCATTCCTGTGCCCATCTCCTTTCAATCCTCTGTATGTGCACCTTGCGCTGATTTATGTTCTCCTTACCAAACTTGGCCTCAGCAGGTGTGCGATAGCCTGCGTAAATGTCCTCAGGGATCTCAAACACAATCATGACCTCAGGCTTCTTTCCTCACTTCTGTGGCTTCTTACCATCTCCCATTTTCTCCAGTTGAGGAATTTGAACAATCGAATTATCTGAAGAAGTATGCAACTTTTCTTTGAGGAACGCTGCAAATGAGTTAAGTTGATGAGAACCTAGTGATTCAGCAGCGGACATTTGTACCTGTGAACAGAGTGTAGTTGCGAGGAATTTGGAGAGGTCATATGCGTTCTCAGAGGTTTTTTCAAAAGGAACAAGTTTGAGGAATTTGACCAGATGAGTCTTGAGGAATTTCACTAAGCGTTCTTTGTCTTAGGTTCCAGAGTTGTATAGATTGAAAATCAACACAATTGAGGAATCTTGAAGAAAATCATAGCTTAGAGAAATGAATCAAGAACAGATGACATGTGAGGTGTTTGTGTGTGTGAAGAATTGAAGAATAAACACCTTTGAAGATTTTCAGAAAAACTTGAGAATCAAACCGAGCAGTTAAAAGTAACTTTTAATTACCCGAAGTGAAGAACACCACGAACTAGGAAGAACAGATGTGAAGTTCGTCAGTTCAGATCTTCCACGCCCTAACTTGGCTGAGGAAGACGGCTACGGCGGCGGCGGAGTGAAGATTTCCGCGGCCGGCGCGAGTACGACGGTGATGAGGTCGAGGCAGTGAAGCTCTTCCTCACCGGAGACGATGGAGTAGCGGTGGCGCTAGGGTTTGAGAAGCTCGAGCGGGAGAGAGATCGAGCGGAGTAAAGGAAGTGAGGAAGGGATGAGGGGGTATTTATAGTCGCAGTGAAAAACTGTTCGCCCGAAGATTTAGGACGAACATGCCCCTGACCCTTCTCATTCGCATGACATGTGTCACCCACGTACTGAAAAGTGGAGATCATGTTAGGATCGTGGGTGAATAGATAATATCGTAGGATGCGGAACGGTTTGAGCGGCAAAGCCGAAAATTCAGATAAGATAAGTTTTAGAGTTCCGTTCGCAATTTCTTCAGCTGTCAAGGACACAGTGAAGAATTTGAATGAGTTTCAAATAGAACGCATATGAGGAATTTGTGAATAGAGTGGGTTGAGTTTAGCATAGAGGGGGAAGGGTCCGATCACATTCACTTAGCAGAAAAAATCAACTTGAAGAAATAACAACAAGTGAATGATGTAGAGGACTTAAAACT
>NC_041383.1:420964107-420981255 GCF_002162155.2 Triticum dicoccoides | reverse complement strand
ATATATATATATATATATATATATATATATATATATATATATATATATATATATATATATATATATATTCGAATGAAGAACAACACCGGGAAAAGTGAAGACAATGCAAAGTTGAAGAATTTGAAAAACTGAGGAATTTCAAAAACGAAGAAAAACTCAAATTGAAGATTTTCAACTATGGTTGGTGGCGTAACCCACCGTACAAGAAAGCTGATTTCAGACACCGCGTACAATTGTCGTAGGGCTCTGAGAATCAATTTCTTCATTAATTTCTTCACATTTAGAGGGTTAGTCTTCATTGATTGAAGAAAAATGTTACTTCGTGTGTTGCGCATCTAAGTCATCAAGTCAGCATAAGTGTTAGGATGTGTGTCCGTTTCAGAGAACATTCGAAGATTCTAGGATATTTAGCTCACACCGCAACTTGCTAAATCTCTTCTCATCCAAGGGCTTAGTGAAGATATCTGCCAATTGATCTTCAGTGCTGACGTGGTCGATGGAGATGTCGCCCTTCAACACATGATCATGAAGAAAATGATGATGAATTTGGATGTGCTTGGTCTTCGAGTGCTGAACTGGGTTATGAGCAATCTTGATGGCACTCTTATTGTCACGGTAGAGAGGCACATTCTTCACGTTGACGCCATAGTCCTTGAGTGTTTGCTTCATCCATAGTAGTTGAGCACAGCACGATCCAGCAGCAATGTACTCAGCTTCTATAGTGGAGAGAGATATGCAGTTCTGTTTCTTCGAGGACCAACAGACCAAAGATCGTCCGACGAAATGACATGTACCAGATGTTGACTTGCGGCCCACGTGATCGCCAGCATAGTCAGAGTCTGAATATCCAATGAGATCAAAAGTGGAGCCCTTGGGATACCATAATCAAAGTGTTGGTGTGTGAGCTAAGTATCGAAGAATATGCTTCACAGGTTATGGTGTGATTCCTTCGGTGTAGCTTGAAATCGGGCACACATGCAAACACTAAGCATAATATCCGGTCTAGATGCACATAGGTACAATAAAGAGCCAATCATGGAGCGGTATACCTTTTGATCGAAGTCTTTACCATTTTCATCAGTGCATAGATGGCCATTTGTGGGCATTGGAATTTTGACCCCTTTGCAATCTTGCATGCCGAATTTCCTCAATACGTCCTTGAGGTATTTCTCCTGAGATATGAGTATTCCATTGCGCTGTTGACGAATTTGAAGACCTAAGAAGAATTTCAACTCTCCCATCATAGACATTTGATATTCTTCACTCATCATATAGGCAAATTCATCACTATATCGTTGGTCAGTACAGCCGAAAATGATATCATCAACATATATTTGGCACACAAACAATTCACCATCATAAGACTTAGTGAAAAGAGTTGGGTCGAGTGAACAGGGTTTGAAGCCATTCTTCACGAAGAGTTCCTTCAAGGTATCATACCACGCCCGAGGGGCTTGCTTGAGGCCATACAGGGCCTTGTTGAGCTTGAAGCCTTTGTCGGGATTCTTTGGATCTTCAAAACCTGGGGGTTGAGCAACATATACTTCTTCCTCAATCTTACCATTGAGGAATGCACTTTTCACATCCATTTGTTGTAAGATAATATCATGATGCTTAGCATAAGCAAGTAATATGCGAATAGCCTCAAGTCTAGCAACAGGTGCAAAAGTTTCATCGAAGTCAATTCCTTCAACCTGTGTGTAGCCTTGAGCTACAAGTCGTGCCTTATTCCTCACCACAAGGCCATTTTCATCTTGCTTGTTGCGGAAGATCCACTTTGTGCCAATAATGTTGTGCTTGCGAGGATCTGGACGTTTGACCAGTTCCCAGACGTTGTTGAGCTCGAACTGATGTAATTCTTCTTGCATAGCTTAAATCCACTCAGGATCCAGAAATGCTTGATCTACCTTAGTGGGCTCTGTGATAGAGACAAACGCAAAGTGCCCACAAAAGTTAGATAAATGTGAAGCTTTTGAGCGTGTGAGAGGACCTGGTGCTTCAATGGCATCGATGATCTTCTCGATTTGCACTTCATTTGCAATACGAGGATGAGCGGGTTGTCTTCGAGGAATTTGATCCGCATTTTCTTCAGGAGCATTTTCCTCAACACCATTTTCTTCTGGTGTGCCAGCTCAACATTCATCATGTTCTGGAATGAATTCTTCAGCAGATTCTTTAGTAGGAATGACATCCTCAGTGGCTTTGAACTTGCTAGAATCCTTAGGTGCTAGTTTATCTATCACAGAAGGTAGGTGCTCCCTTTGCGAGCCATTAGTTTCATCGAACCGCACATCTACAGTTTCAACAACCTTGTGAAGAACGTTGTTGAAGACTCTGTAGGTGTGCGAGTCCATTCCGTAACCAAGCATGAAACCTCATGTGCTTTCGGTGCAAACTTAGAATTGTGATGAGGATCTCTAATCCAACATTTAGCACCGAAGACTTTGAAGTAACTTACATTGGGTTTCTTGTCAGTGAGGAGTTCATAGGCAGTCTTCTTGAAGAATTTGTGAAGATATACTCTGTTGATGATGTGGCAAGCGGTATCAATTGCATCAATCCAGAACTGACGAGGTGTCTTGTATTCATCAAGCATAGTGCGAGCCATTTCAGCGTGGGTTCTGTTCTTGCGCTCCACGACGCCATTTTTTGAGGAGTATAAGGAGCAGATAACTCATGAGTAATACCAAGTTCATCAAGATAGTCATCAAGACCGGAATTCTTGAACTCAGTTCCATTGTCACTCCTGATGTGCTTGATCTTCACACCAAAGTTGGTTGAAGCCCTCAAGGAAAATCGTTTGAAGACTTCCTGCACTTCATGTTTGTAAGTAACAATGTGTACCCATGTGTAACGAGAATAATCATCAACAATAACAAAGACATATAGAGATGCATCATTTGTCACAGAAAAATAATGATTAGGATTGAAGAGATCCATGTGAAGCAATTCAAATGGTCGAGTGGTAGTCATGGTAGTCTTTTCTGGATGCTTGGCCTTTGTCATCTTCCCAGCTTCACAGGCTCCGCATAAGTGATCCTTGAGGAATTTGACATTCTCAATGCCAATGACATGTTTCTTCTCCGCGAGCGTGTGCAGATTCCTCATGCTAGCATGACCAAGTCATCGATGCCATAGCCAGCCTTCTGAAGCTTTTGCAAGTAAGCATACGGCAGGTTGTGGTCCTGTAGAGAAAATCAACAATGTACAAGTCTCCTCTCGTAAAGACTTCGAAGACTTTGGAATTTTCAGCTTCCACGATCACAACACAACGATACTTGCCAAAGACAACAACCATATCAAGATCACAAAGCATTGAGACAGACATGATGTTGTATCCTAAGGACTCAACAAGCATGACTTTCTCCATGTATATGTCCTTAGAGATCGCAACCTTACCTAGACCCAATACCTGACTTTTGCCTTTGTCAGCGAAGATGATATGCTTCAAATGTGACAGTGATAAGGGAGCATCCATCAAGAGATTCTTGTCAGCAGTCATGTGATTTGTACATCCATTATCGAGGACCCACTCATTTGCTTTGGGTTGATCATTCTGCAGATGAATTAGTGTAGCTTACAAATTCATATACTTCATCAGTGAAGAATATGACATCAGTATCATCAGGTCAATTTCATCAAGCGATTTGAACAGATAGTCAGTGTGAGGATGAGTGAAATGAAGGTTCATTTCATCATGATTAGCCTGCGTCCTATCAGGCACTGTTCAGGTCTCTAGCAAATTCTTCAGTCGTTTTGAGCATGACTGGAGACCTGACCCTGCATAAGAGATTAGTTCTTTTTCTTCACCACCCACATCTGGAGGGGTGGCAAAGAATTCATTACTCCCGAGAACCATATGATAAAGGTGGCATGGACGCTAGTCCACTTTGTTTCACATAAGAGGTGTTAGGGTAAGCATATGAATAAGTAGAGAAATTCTTCGAGGACTTATGAACATAATGATTTGAAGAATAATGCACATATTCATAGCCCTTAGCTCTACCCTGCGAAACAGAAGGGTTAGCATGATGATGATCATATGAGGACTTTGATCCTTTTGAGGAATTTGATCCACGTGAGGAATTTGGTCCACCTGAGGACTTGGATCCATATGAAGAATTTGGTTCATATGAAGAATTTGATCTGGAGTTCCTTTTCTTCACAGGTGGTGTCATGAGGACATTCACCTGAAGACTTTCAAGGCAACTTTTGGGAACCCAGATTTTCTTCATAGGTGAACCGTTCCTGCAGTTAGTCCCAACATATCTAGCAAATACTTCACCATTCTGATTTTTGAACAGTTTATAGTTAGAGTTAAATGACTCATCAGAAGAATGAGGAGTTTCACATGTAAAGCCAGATAAGTTGGATGGATCAACTGGAGGTCCCTTTGCAGCAACCCATGAGGTTTTGGGGTACTGCTCAGGCTTCCAATATGTTCCATCAGCATTGAGTTTCCTCTCAAAGGCAATACCCTCTCTCCTAGGGTTTCTATTGAGGATTTGCTTTTTGAGCACATCACAAAGAGTCTGATGCCCTTTGAGGCTTTTGTACATGCCTGTCATGTACAATTCCTTCAACCCGACATCATCAATGATACTTGCATTGTCCTCAGATGAGGAATTAGTGACAGCAGAGACATATGAAGAATTTGTAGCATTCGAAGCATTTGAACATTCACGTGAGGAATTAGCAGTTTCACGTTCAATGCACTTCAGACATGGAGGAATAAATTCTTCCTAGGTAGCGCTGATTTGTTGAGCATGTAATGAATCGCGCTCCTTCTGAAGATCTTCATAATCCACTCTTAGCTTTTCAATATCTTGCTTTCTTTGAAGAGATTCAGAAGAAAGCTTCTCGTGATCAGACAAGAGAGTATTATGTTGATCTTGAAGGGCGTCAAACTTGGAATGAAGTCTTTGAAGACTCTCAGCCAATGCTTTTGACTGATCCATTTCTTCACCCAACATATCATCGCTCTTATTAAGCATGTATTGAACCTTTTCCAAGGCTCTTTGTTGTTCAGTGGCAAGGGAAGCAAGTTTGACATAGCTGGGGCCAAATTCATCACCTGATTCATCATCACTAGATTCAGAAAGGTAGCATTCAGTTACCTTGGCACCCTCTGCCATGAGGCACGGTGAAGATGATGACGATTCAGGTGTGAAGGTCATCTCTTTGAGAGAATCCTTGTAATCCTCAAACCAAGGATCATGACGAGTACGATGACCTTCATAGACCTAAGAAAGCCGGTCCCAGATTATCTTCGCGTGATTGAGGTGCATGACGTTCCTGAACTGATTTCGGGACAGACAATAGGAGATGACATCCTTCGCCGTGAGGTTCAGTAGAGTGTACTTGCGAATGTCATCAGCCTCCGCCATCTTGCATAGATCGGTAAGGCCAATCTCAGTGACGGTCCACAGTTTGCTGTCCATAGCCATGAGTCGCTTCTTCATCATGGCCTTCCAACGGGGGTACTCATGACCGTCAAAGATGGGGCAGGATACGTTCCTTAATCCTGCAGTCGACATAACTAAAACTCCAGGCGGTTATACCAAAATCACACAGAACAAGGGAGTACCTTGCTCTGATACCAATTGAAAGTGCGTTATATCGACTAGAGGGGGGTGAATAGGCGATTTTTATGAATTCTTCACTGAGGAATTTGCCGGTGAGGAAATTCCTAAATGAAGAACTACTAGCAGCGGAATAAGTACTCAAAAGTAAACATAACAGAACACAAGCATAGTCATCATGGCAAGATGAAGGCAATACAGAGTACAGAAAGCGTAAACACATGATAACACAAGAAAGTAGATGGACAGACTGAAGAAATTAATCTAAGGAAATTGAGAAAGTCTTCAGTCAAAGTCTTCAAACAGATATGAACAGGCACACAACAACAGACATGAGGAAATGAAAGAGTTGAGGAAATAGAACCGGTAGGCTTGGTGAAGACAATGATTTGGTAGACCAGTTCCAACTGCTGTCTCAGTTGTACATCTAGTTGGAGCGGCTGAGTATTTAAACTCGAGGACACCCAGTCCCAGACACACAGTCCTCACCGTATTCTCCTTGAGCTAAGGTCACACAAACCTCGCCAAATCACTCGTGGTAAGTCTTCAGGTGACTTCCGAACCTTCACAAACTCGGTCACTCGGCGATCCACAATTCCTCTTGGATGCTCTAGACCTTGACGCCTAACCGTCTGGAAGAAGCACAGTCTTCAAAGCTAACAAGCATCGGATCCACGCAGGATCAATCTCTTTAGTGATGCTCAATCACTTTGGGGTTTTAGGTGTTGGGTTTTGGGTTTTCCTCACTTGATGATTTTCGCTCAAAGTCCTCGGAGGATGGGATGCTCTCAATTGACAAGTGTCAGTTTCTCTCGGAGCAGCCAACCAGCTAGTGTTCAAGGGGGCGGCTATTTATAGCCTAGGGAGCAGCCCGACATGATAAGACATAAATGCCCTTGTCTGATATGACCGTTAGGTGGGTAGATATTTTGGAACCGCTGGCGCATAGCACAGCAACGGTCGGAATTTTGACTATCAAAATCCTCAGGGCTATCATGTTCCTCACTGTGTAGGCAATTCACACTGGTGAATTCCTAACTCCTCAGTCAGAACAAAGTCCTCAGAGACTAGAAGAACTTCATCTCTATCACTGTAGAATATGACTGAACTGTATGAGATTTCCAATGGCTTCACTCGAAGGGATTGGTAGGTGTAGGATTTTGAGTTGAGCATCACATGGAAATTTTTCCTTAGTATTTCCTCGACCCCCTTTAACAGTACGGTGTTTCCTATGACTCAAGAAAGAGAAAATGAGACTATGAAAACAAAAGTCTTCACGCTTCATGTTCCTCGAATGAATACCAAGTCTTCAAGGTCACACCAATTTCTTCACTTTCAAAGTCTTCAGGAAGTCTTCAGATATACAAAGTCTTCAGACGAAGAACTTTATTTTTAGGGGTCGACTTTCTCTGTGAATATCAAACTCCTCATAGACTTATAGACCTGTGTACACTCACAAATGCATTAGTCCCTTAACCTATAAGTCTTAAATACACCAAAATCACTAAGGGGCACTAGATGCACTTACACCATTTGCTCGTTCGACTTGACCGTTTGTTTAGGGGTGATAGACAGAGGCATAATCGAGCTTAATGCCCATTTTGCCGCACCAAGTTTTCACCTCGTCGACTGTGAAGTTGGAGCCGTTATCAGTGATGATGATGTGGGGGACACCGTAACGGTGTAGACCTTGGATATAAAGTCTATCACTGGTCTGGATTCGGCCCTTTTAACTGGTTTGGCCTCTATCCATTTGGTGAATTTATCTACCATGACCAACAAGTATTTTTTTCTTATGGATTCCTCCTTTAAGGTGTCCAACCATATCGAGCCTCCAGACTGCAAAGGGTCAAGTTATGGGGATTGTTTGGAGAGCGGTGGGTGGCATATGGCTTTGATTTGCAAAAAGCAGGCAACCGACGCAATGTTGGATGAGGTCCTGTGCGTCTGCTCGGGTTGTCGGCCAATAGAAACCTGTACGGAAGGCCTTGCTTACAAGGGCCCAAGCTGCGGCGTGGTGGCCGCCGAGTCCAGCATGAATTTCTGCCAAAAAC
This sequence comes from Triticum dicoccoides, assembly GCF_002162155.2. Taxonomy (NCBI): domain Eukaryota; kingdom Viridiplantae; phylum Streptophyta; class Magnoliopsida; order Poales; family Poaceae; genus Triticum; species Triticum dicoccoides. The sequence goes on along the minus strand of NC_041383.1, from coordinate 420,973,619 downwards.
TGTCGTCCTTCCTCTTCGGAGATGCACCTTTGGAGCACTCCAGTTGCGCTTTTCTTATAAAGCTCTCCCTCGTGGACCTTGTAGGCTTTAGAATGTCGTATAATGCAACGTGCCTCATTTTGGTCCTCGGGGAGTTCTTGCCTATTTAGGTAGGCTAAGAAGGGTTTTGTCCATGGGGCGATGACAGCCATAATCACATGGGTTGAACGTGTTATTTCGGTGGCGGAGCCTCCGATTACGTCAGAGTGTTCGGGATCTGGGGTTGTGTTTGGATCCGGACTGGTATTGCCGGTCTCCCCTTCCCACACCACAGATGGCTTGAACAGCCTTTCCAAGAAGATATTAGGTGGGACGGGGTCGCGCTTAGCACCGATGCGGGCAAGGATATCCGCCGCTTGATTGTTTTCTTGGACCACATGGTGGAATTTGAGCCCCTCGAACTGAGCTGACATTTTGAGGACGGCATTGCGATAGGCCGCCATTTTTGGGTCCTTGGCGTCAAAGTCTCCATTTATTTGAGATATTGCGAGGTCTGAATCCCCACGCACTTCTAGGCGTTGAATGCCCATGGAGACTGCCATCCGAAGACCATGCAACAGAGCCTCATATTCGGCTGCATTGTTGGAATCTGTGTATAGTACTTGGAGTACGTATTGGACTGTATCTCCGGTGGGGGATGTCAGGGCAACGCCTACCCCCAGACCAGCCAGCATCTTAGAGCCGTCAAAGTGCATGATCCAATTGGAGTACGCGCCGTACTCTTTAGGGAGTTCGGCTTCTGTCCATTCGGCGACGAATTCAGCCAGTACTTGCGACTTAATGGCTCACCGTGGTTTGTATGTTATGTCGAACGGGAGGAGCTCGATAGCCCATTTAGCAATTGAGTGGTACTTCAGAGGCCACCGTGATTGAACACTCTTGAAAGTAGTGTCATAGTTTTCGGGATGCCATGAAGACCGCGTATGCTATCTTTTGATAATGTGGGTATCATGATTTGCATGGAGTGAGGATGGTGGATACATAGTATACCGGCTTTTGAAGCGGGAACTTATGTCCGTCCGTCTCTCATTCGACGACGAGCACTATGCTTACAACCTGGTGTGTTGCAGCTATATATAACAACATGGGTTCGCCGATATTTGGCGTGGCCAGGATTGGATTGCTGGGAAAGAGGGTCTTTATTTCTTCCAGTCCGGCCGTAGCCGCATCCGTCCACTCAAAGTGTTTGGTGCGTCGAAGATGGCGATCGAGAGGTAGTGCCTTTTCTCCCAATCGGGAGATAATGCGGCTTAGGGCAGCCACGCATCCAGTTAATTTCTGGATTTGCTTGAGGTCTGTTGGGGTAGCCAACTATTACAGAGCTCGGATTTTAGCCAGATTTGCTTCAATTCCTCTATTGGAAACGATGAAACCCAAGAGCTTTCCACAGGTACGCTGAAGACGCATCTTTCTGGATTGAGCTTGATGTCATATGTTCGGAGATTGTCGAACGTAAGCCTCAAGTCGTCTATTAAGGATTCGACGTGTCTGGTTTTGATGACCACATCATCTACGTATGTCTCCACTGTTTTGCTGATTTGTGTTTCCAGGCATGTCTGAATCATGCGTTGATAGGTTGCACCCGCGTTTTTGAGCCCGAAAGACATGGTGTTAAAACAGAAGGGGCCGTATGGAGTGATGAATGTCGTTGCGGCCTGATCGGACTCCGCCATCTTGATTTGATGGTATCCGGAGTATGCGTCGAGGAAACACAATGGGTTGTGTCCTATGGTAGAGTCGATGATTTGATCGATGCGGGGGAGGGGGAAGGGATCCTTAGGGCAAGCCTTATTGAGGTCCTTGAAATCGACACATAGGCGCCAGGATTTGTCCTTTGGTACCATCACCAGGTTTGCTAGCCAGTCCGGATGTTTTATTTCTCTGATGAATCCGGCCTCGAGTAACTTGGCTAGCTCTTCTCCCATGGCTTGTCGCTTAGGTTCTGAAAAGCACCGAAGAGTCTGCTTGACCGGCTTGTATCCCTTTAGTATGTTTAGGCTATGCTCGGCCAGCCTGCGTGGGATACCTGGCATGTTGGAAGGATGCCAGGCAAAGATGTCTGTGACACCCCCGATTCAATCATACACTAATCATACACGCAAACGTGTACGATCAAGATCAGGGACTTACGGGAAGATATCACAACACAACTCTAAAATAAAATAAGTCATACAAGCATCATAATACAAGCCAGGGGCCTCGAGGGCTCGAATACAAGTGCTCGATCATAGATAAGTCAGCGGAAGCAACAATATCTGAGTACAGACATAAGTTAACAAGTTGTCATAAGATGGCTAGCACAAACTAGGATACAGATCGAAAGAGGTGCATGCCTCATGCCTGGGATCCTCCTACTACTCCTGGTCGTCGTCAGCGGCCTGCACGTAGTAGTAGGCACCTCCAGTGTAGTAGGAGTCGTCATCGACGGTGGTGTCTGGATCCTAGGCTCCAACGTCTGGTTTCGGCATCCGAGAAGAAAGGGAAAGAGGGGGAAAAGAGGGAGCAAAGCAACCGTGAGTACTCATCCAAAGTACTCGCAAGCAAGGATCTACACTACATATGCATGGGTATATGTGTAAAGAGGCAATATCTATGGACTGAACTGCAGAATGCCAGAATAAGAGGGGGATAGCTAGTCCTATCAAAGACTACACTTCTGGCAGCCTCCATCTTGTAGCATGTAGAAGAGAGTATATTGAAGTCCTCCAAGTAGCATCGCATAGCATAATCCTACCCAGCGATCCTCCCCTCGTCGCCCCGTGGAAAAGCGATCACCGGGTTGTCTGTGGAACTTGTCTGGGCGTGTTTTATTAAGTATCCAGTTCTAGTTGTCATAAGGTCAAGGTACAACTCCGGGTCGTCCTTTTACCGAGGGACACGGCTATTCGAATAGATAAACTTCCCTTCAGGGGTGCACCACATAACCCAACACGCTCGATCCCATTTGGCCGGACACACTTTTCTGGGTCATGCCCGGCCTCGGAAGATCAACACGTCGCAGCCCCACCTAGGCATAACAGAGAGGTCAGCATGCCGGTCTAAATCCTATGCGCGCAGGGGTCTGGGCCCATCGCCCATTGCACACCTGCACGTTGCGAGGGCGGCCGGAAGAAGAACTAGCCCCCTTAATACAAGAGCAGGCTTACGTTCCAATCCGGCGCGCGCCACTCAGTCGTTAACGTCACGAAGGCTTCGGCTGATACCACGACGTCGAGTGCCCATATCTTTCCCGCGTAGTTGGTTAGTGCGTATAGGCCAGTGGCCAGACTCAGATCAAATACCAAGACCTTGTTAAGCGTGTTATTTTGAAGTAATTGCGGACGCCGACCAGGGCCAGGCCCACCTCTCTCCTAGGTGGTCTCAACCTGCCCTGTCGCTCCGCCACATAGTAACAGTCGGGGCCGTCGGGAACCCAGGCCCACCTCTACCAGGATGGAGCCACCTGTCCTTCCAGCCCCCACATCAGAATCACGTGCGGGTACTCAACAAGCTGACCCGACTTTAGTCACCATCCCAATTCTCACTCAAGAACTCTCGCAGTGCGGCATCTATTGTTGGTTCAGCTGTGCCCCAATGAATGCTCTTGTCTATCTCCATTTTGTTGAGAGTTTCCTCGTAGATGAGGTTTAATCCACTGCCACCGTCCATGAGCACTTTAGTAAGCCGGAAGCCGTTCACAATTGGACTAAGGACCAAAGCGGTTGGTGCTCGGACTGTTCGGAATTGAGGTTTGTCACTGGCATTGAAGGTTATGGCTGTGTCATTCCATGGATTTACTGCTGCAACGTGGCAGACTTTGACGAGGGATGCAGAGTGCTCGCTTGCGCCTATTGTTTGAGGCAAAAGTCTTGAAGACTGTAAGTATTGTATTGTTATTCTCCGCGGGATGGTGCTCTGCGGTATTGTTGATGAGGAGATCCTCGCCGCTCTTGGCCACCTGCCGGAGTATCAAACATGCTCTAAGGCCGTGTGTTGGTATGATATCTGGTGTGCTGTGAATTTTACATGGCCTATTGAGCCATCCCTCCAATACGGTTCCACGCCCTGTAGAGGGCTTTGGTTTCTTTGTAATTGGATTGGGTGACGTGCGAGAGCGCACCCTTTTAGTTCGGACGAGGGTTTTAGTGAGAGCCGGAGGATCCCAGAATTTTGTTGGGGTTTTCCAGGCGCTTTCCATCACACAGTACTTCTGTACTATGGCCGCCAAGTCAGCGAAGTATGCTATGTCACGATGACTTATGGCGTTGAGGATTCCCTTGTCCATGCAGTTTTTGCAAAAGAATGAAATTGCGTCTTCCTCGCGATAGTCCTTGACCTTGCTCATTACAAGGAGGAATCTGGCCCAGAAGTGATGTACTGTCTCTTGGGGCTCTTGTCTAATGTGGGAAAGATCACTTGTGTCTGGGTGGGTGGGTAGATTTAAGTCCATACCCTGACCCGGTCTGAGACCCAGGGGCAGAGGAGCTCCCGAGCTTGGTGATACGTCTCCAACGTATCTATAATTTTTGATTGCTCCGTGCAACTTTATCTACTGTTTTAGGCAATATTGGGCTTTATTATCCACTTTTATATTATTTTTAGGACTAACCTATTAACCGTATGCCCAGCCCAGATTTGCTGTTTTATGCCTATTTCAGTGTTTCGAGGAAAAGGAATATCGGACGGAGTCAAAACAGAACGAAATCAACTGGAGAAGTTAATTTTGGAAGGAAACCAAGCTGTTGGGCTTGGAGTGCACGTCAGGGGATTCTCGGGCTGCCCACGAGGGTGGAGGGTGCGCCCCTCCCCCTGGGCGCGCCCCCCTACCTCGTGAGCACTCCGAGGGTCCACCGACGTACCCCCTGCACCCATATATACCTACGTACCCTAAAACTTCCAGAACGGAAGATAGATCGGGAGTTTCGCCGCCGCAAGCCTCTGTAGCCACCAAAAACCACTCGGGAGCCCGTTCCGGCACCCTGCTGGAGGGGGAACCCATCACCGGTGGCCATCTTCATCATCCCGGCGCTATCCATGACGAGGAGGGAGTAGTTCACCCTCGGGGCTGAGGGTATGTACCAGTAGCTATGTGTTTGATCTCTCTCTCTCTCTCGTGTTCTCTCTCGTGTTCCTCTATGGCACGATCTTGATGTATCCCGAGCTTTGCTATTGTAGTTGGATCTTATGGTGTTTCTCCACCTCTACTCTCTTGTGATGAATTGAGTTTCCCCTTTGAAGTTATCTTATCGGATTGAGTCTTTTATGAACACTTGATGTATGTCTTGTCATGATTATCTGTGGTGACAATGGGATATCATGTGCCACTTGATGTATGTTTTGGTGATCAACTTGCGGGTTTCATGACACTTGGGAACCTATGCATAGGGGTTGGCACACGTTCTTGACTCTCCGGTAGTAGCTTTGGGGCACTCTTTGAAGTACTTTTATGTTGGTTGGATGAATCTGAGATTTTGTGATGCATATCGTATAATCATGCCCACGGATACTTGAGGTGACAATGGAGTATCTAGGTGACATTAGGGTTTTGGTTGATTTGTGTCTTAAGATGTTATTCTAGTACGAACTCTTTTATAGATCGATCCAAAAGAATAGCTTTGTGGTGGTTTCGTACCCGACCATAATCTCTACGTTTGTCCTCCGCTATTAGTGTCTTTGGAGTGACTCTTTGTTGCATGTTGAGGGATAGTTATATGATCCAGTTATGTTATTATTGTTGAGAGAACTTGCACTAGTGAAAGTATGAACCCTAGGCCTTGTTTCCTATCATTGCAATACCGTTTACGCTCACTTTTATCATTAGTTACCTTGCTGTTTTTATTATTTCAGATTACAAAAACCTATATCTACTATCTATTTTGCACTTGTATCACCATCTCTTCACCGAACTAGTGCACCTATATAATTTACCATTGTATTGGGTGTGTTGGGGACACAAGAGACTCTTTTTTATTTGGTTGCAGGGTTGTTTGAGAGAGACCATCTTCATCCTACACCTCCTACGGATTGATAAACCTTAGGTCATCCACTTGAGGGAAATTTGCTACTGTCCTACAAACCTGTGCACTTGCAGGCCCAACAACGTCTACAAGAAGAAGGTTGTGTAGTAGACATCAAGCTCTTTTCTGGCGCCGTTGCCGGGGAGGCTAGGTAAAGGGTACTCACACTCCGCCACTAAGGTCTTTTCTGGCGAGGTGAGTGCTTGAAGGTATATCTTTAGATCTTGCAATCGAATCTTTTTGTTTCTTGTTTTATCACTAGTTTAGTCTATAAAAGAAAATTACAAAAAATGGAATTGAGATTGTCTCATACGCTTTACCTTTTTAATATCCTTCGTGAGTATGACGGAAAGGATAATTGTGCTCAAGTTCTAGAAGAAGAAATCTATAGAATGTTTTTATATAATGAGCATGATTGCAATGTTGTTAGTATGAATTCCTTGAATATCCATGATGCTAATGATATGCAAAGCCACAAGCTTGGGGAAGCTATGTTTGATGAAGATGATATTTTTTGTCCCCCAAGCTTTGATGAGCAAATTTACTATGATGAAAACATGCCTCCTATTTATGATGATTATTGTGATGATACGTATGCTATAAAGAAGAAGTTTGCTTATGTGGAGAGTATTAAAAATTCTATGCTTGTAGATCATGAAAAGAATGTTTTAGGTGCTGGTTATATTGTTGAATTCATTCATGATGCTACTGAAAATTATTATGAGAGAGGAACATATGCTTGTAGGAAATTGCAATAATGTCAAGTTTCCTCTCTATGTGCTTAAAATCTTGAAGTTATGCTTGTTGTGCCATCCTATGCTAGTTGATTATTGTTCCCATAAGTTGTTTGCTCACAAAATCCCTATGCATAGGAAGTGGGTTAGACTTAAATGTGCTAGTCATATGCTTCATGATGCTCCCGTTATGTTTCAATTCTTATCTTTTTTTGTGAGCATCATTGTCATCATCATGCCTAGCTAAAAGGCATTAAAGAAAAGCGCTTGTTGGGAGACAACCCAATATGTATACTTAATGTTTTTGTGTGTAAACATGATTATGCTACTGTAGTAATCGTGTTTTATAGCTTTTGTTTCAATAAAGTGCCAAGTAGAACCTTTGGAAAGACTTGGGTGAAATTTATATGATCTTGCTGTGAAAAATAGAAACTTTAGCGCTCACAAGATTAGCTGCCATTTTTTACTGGAGAGTGCTTTTAGGTTGATTCTTTTTGCAGATGATTAATAGACAAATTACTCAGGTCCATAAACTTGTTTCATAATTTTTGGGGGTTCCAGAAGTATACGTTTTATACAGATTACTACAGACTGTTCTGTTTTTGACAGATTCTGTTTTCTATGTGTTGTTTGCTTATTTTGATGAATCTATGAATAGTATCGGAGGGTATGAACCATAGATAAGTTGGAGTACAGTAGATATTACACCAATATGAATTTAGAATGAGTTCATTACAGTACCTAAGTGGTGGTTTTATTTTCTTATACTAACGGAGCTTACGAGTTTTGTGTTGAGTTTTGTGTGGTTGAAGTTTTCAAGTTTTGGGTAAAGATTCGATGGACTATGGAATAAGAAGTGGCAAGAGCCTAAGCTTGGGGATGCCCAAGGCACCCCAAGGTAATATTCAAGGACAACCAAGCAACTAAGCTTGGGGATGCCCCGGATGGCATCCCCTCTTTCGTCTTCGTTCATCGGTAACTTTACTTGAAGCTATATTTTTATTCAGCACATGATATGTGTTTTGCTTGGAGCGTCATTTTATTTTGTTAGTATTTGATTGCTGTCATTTAGAATAATGTTTTGTATCTTTAGTTTCAATAAAAAAAAGTCAAGTATAGCCTTTGCCATGCTTATTTTGCTAGTATATATGTTGCTGTTTCAAAACAGAAAGTTTACCGCTGTTGCAAAAATTGCCTAGAAAAGTCAGAGAATGGTTTAACGTTGAATCTTTTTGCATATTGAGCTCTGATAAATTTATTACAGTGGGAATTTTAGTTAATAATTTTTGGAGTCAGGGAAGTATTGATACTCTTGCATTCTTTACAGACTCTACTGTTTTGACAGATTGCTGTTATGGTTGCATTGTTTGCGTATGTTTGCTTGTTTAATGATTCTATTTGATGATAGGAGTATTAAATATGCAGAGGCATTTAGTATTCAATGTTGAATAATAATTTTAGTGATTTGTTACAGTATAAAATGATAAGGTTTTGCATTGGTTTATACTAACCTATCTCACGAGTTCTTGTTGAGTTTGTTGTGAATGAAGCTTTTGATAAAAAGAGAAACCATGATATGAGATGAATTAAGGAGACACAAAAGTTCAAGCTTGGGGATGCCCAAGGCACCCCAAGATAATATTTCAAGAAGTCTCAAGCATCTAAGCTTGGGGATGCCCCGGTAGGCATCCCACCTTTCTTCTTCAACAACTATCGGTTACTATCGGTTGAGCCTAAGTTTTTGCTTCTTCACATGAGTTGTGCTATCCTTGCATTGTAGTTTTCTTTAGCTTTGCTTGCTGTTTGAATAAGTATCAAGATCTGAAATTCTTTAATGAGAGAGAGCCTTACACAAATTGGAATTTGCTAGAATACTCTATGTGCTTCACTTATATCTTTTGAGCTTGATAATTTTTGCTCTAGTGCTTGTAACATCCCAAATTTTCAATTTGGAATGTTATACACTAGATCATCATGCATATCATATTTTCATGCATTTTGGTTGATCCTAGAAATTTCACGCAACTCAAGGACCCTCGGAGAGAGTTGTAGATTTCGAAATTTTCGTATTTGAGTTCTCTCAAAACTAAAAGAGGATCATTGGATTTATTTATTTAATCTTCAAATATTTTTCCAATATAAAAAATAAGAGAGGGAATAATATGACTTTCCCAAAATTTAGGAAAAATGAAGATTTAATAAATAAATCAAATTTTGGATTTTTCTCAGAGTTTATTGCCTTAGGGAAAAATGCGTGTTTTCAAAAATTGCATTTTAGGCCCCGAGTAAAAGTTCATTTTGTTCGACTCATTTTTAAGAGTCGGGGAAAGTTTACTTTATTAATTTTGGAGTTCGTTTAGATTTTTTTTTCTGCGCGCGAAACCGATTTAGAAAAAAAGCCGCAGCGCCTTGGGCCAAAGGCCCAAGCCGCCAAGCCAGCCGGCCGGCCAGGAGGCCAAGGCCATCGCTAGCGCGCGCGCGCCAGGCGCCAGGGAGCCGCCGCCGCTTCCTTTTGGAAACCCTAGTAGGACTTTTGTCCTACTTCCGTTTATTCCGTTTTTGTTTCTAGATCTTTTCCCTCTTTGTTTCCTAATCCTAGTCTATTTCTTGCCCCCTACCCCAAGCAAAACCCTTCCCTCCCCTATATAAATACCCAAGCACCCCCCCTCTAACACATCAAACCAACACCTCTCCTCTCCTCTCCTCCGCAGCAGCAGCAGCACCGCCGCCCTACACCGCCGCC
>NC_041383.1:420871132-420963502 GCF_002162155.2 Triticum dicoccoides | reverse complement strand
GCCGCCGCTTGCCACCGCCGCCACCCAGTGCCGCCGCCGCCGCCCAACGCCGCCGCCGTCGGAGCCCCTCGCCTCTTCGAGGTACTAGCCCCGCGCCACGTCACCTTTTCTTTTCCTCGGTTCGGTTTTTCGTAAATCGTTCCGGTTTCCGTTCCGGTTTTCTAGATCGGTTTTTCTCGCCGGTTTTTCTTTCCGGTTTTGTTTAGCAAGCGTTCGCCGGACCGTTCGTCCTAACGAACATGATCACCGGTTTGCCTCGGTTAATGAACGTCCCTTCGTTCAACCGTGCGTTGTTTTCTTTCTCGTCGGATTTATTCCGCTATTTTTTCTGATAGCGATTTCAGATCCGATCTTCTTTCTAGTTTATCTTCTTGCTCGTTTATCGGAATCAGGTGATTCAAATGCCTGGAGTTTCATCTCGAAACCGCCGTTCCGACTAATCAACTTAAACAAAGTTTTACTACTGTAAAATTTGACTTAGTTTCAACTTGCTAGAACCGAGTTGTTTTTCTTTCGTCGTTTGACCTTCGTTGCTTTATTTGATTCTATTCTTTTTGCAACCAGGGTTCTTAAGTTGAACTTTCTAGTTAGATCTTTTATTCGAGATTTACCTGTGCATTAGATGAGTACTTATTGTATGCTTGTTGTTTGTCTGCGATAGATCACCCGGAGTGCGCCGCTTGTTACTTCGAGTCTCTAGGTTTCGCGGATCGTCTGCAAGGCAAGTAACACTTTGATCATACCTTTTCTACTACCCAGTTTTTATGCATTAGATCAATCCTCAAACATTGCATGATTAGGATCTAATTAAATTGTGGGATGGGAAGTAGATGAGGTAGTACCTATTACCTGTATTACTTATGAAACCTTTGGGAGTTACTTCTGCGTTTGCTTAATATGCTATGCTATGCTAGTAGACGTGGATTGGGTGAGTGAATATCCATGACAGATGTGAGATTGTTATTAATGGTTTATCTAAGGTGGCAACTTAAATACACATCTGGGTGGATTGAGGCACCTGTTTTCTAGCAGGACTTGCCTGTATTTCTTCGGACCGCCACCCAGGCTCAAAGGGATCATAAGATAATTCATACTAGTAACTTACGTGTGCAGCCACAAGCCATTATGGGCTCTGGCATAGTTGACTAAGTCGTGCGAACTCTTATAGTGGTGGACTAGCAGATGTAGGGGATGTAGGTGTACTGGTCCACCCATCGTATGGTGCTAGCGCTTCTGAAAGACTATGTCTCGGTCATCCATTTCTTAAACACCATGTAGTGCGAGAAACCAAGCGGAGGCGATCGAGTCTTGTGGGGAAAAGTGCGCAAACCTCTGTAGAGTGTACAAACTAATCATGATTAGCCGTGTCCCCGGTTATGGACGTCTTGAGTATCTAGTACTTGGATTATCCTGTTGAATCTCAACATGTTACTTCTAATTAATATTGTTGGGTTTTAAATGAGTACTTTTAATTGGGATTGAGGATGCTGTCAACCATTCTCAATGTTTAACAACCACCATGATAGTTAAATAAATTTATTCCTTTGTAGTAGGGAAAAACTGGCTTTATGCAAAAACTATAACCATAGAGCTTTTCCACCAGCCAAATATGCATGTAGTATAGCCAATACTCATTATTTCTCTCTATGTGTTACATTGCCAGCATATTCCATGTGCTGACCCGTTTTCGGGCTGCAACTTTTCATGTTGCAGACTTTTCAGACGACGAGTAAGGTGCTTTTAGGTCGTGGTTCTATACTCAGTGATGTCGTTGGAGTTGATGGACTCACTTATCTGCCAAGTCTTCCGCTGTTATCGTTATTAGATGGCCTTAAGCCATGATTATTGTAATAAGTCCTCTTCTGGACTAACGATGTAATAAGTGTGTGATTGCTACTCTGCTATAAATCCTTCGAAGTACTGTCTGGTGTCAGCATTACTGATCCAGGGATGACATCGGAGCACAGAGACTTGATCCATTCGGGTCGGGTCGCTACAGAGATGGTATCAGAGCACACGCTGACTTTAGGACACGACCACTAAGTTAAAGCCATAGATCACCATTCTCTTCTCATTTTCTAACTCCTCATCTTTTCTACCCTTTAGAATGACGGAAGCAAAGATCAAGTACGCTCAACCAGATGAAGGTACACCATTTGGATTTCACTTGAAGGAAGTCGCCAGGTACCTGAACATTGGACTACCAAGCTTCACCGGGACTTTCAACGCCACTCTGCCTGAAGAGGAGCGCTGGAAGATTCAAGCCCATGTTCCGGGAAGGACATTCGCCCCAATCACCAAGCCCATAGATAGTGTTTTCAGTGCACCAACCTGGAGTCTGGGAAAGAGCATGTCAGCTCATATCACCATGGGACGCATTGGAGAAGTTTATCAAGAAGACCTCAAGGACACTATCTACCAAATTTGCGGACGTCGGAATGAACAATGGGAGATAGTCAGCACCAAGAAGGACAGATCCATTGCAGCTTTCATCCAGGAGTTAAACCAGCACATTCGACGCCAGGAGAACCAGATGTGCAATGATATGATAGAGTTGAAGAATGCAAATGGAAGGATCATCGAACTTGAAGGAGAGATGAAGACTCTACGCAAGGACTACATGGACGAGATCGTAGCTGTCGTAAGGCACAATAACGATCTTAAGTATGAGATTGAAGAACTCAAGAAGAAATTAGCACCCAAGAATGAAGAAAAGTATGTCGACTGTCCGAGCAACTACATCATCATCGACGACACCGATTCAAATCCAAGCGAGCCCGACTTTGAAGACGAAGCTGGAGCAGACATCATGTAGTCTTCCACTGGTTCAAATTAATAGATGACCCCCACATATTAGTAGTATTCCCTCCATGTAAACATTATAGTACACGCACTTTTGCGATAGTTAGACCGTTGTAAGCCCCTTTGATTGAATGAATGAAGTGATTTTGTGTGCATTTGTCTCATGAGCATTCGGGTAGTGTTTTCTCCCTAGACCTCACTCTATTCTTAATTTCTCGTCTTTTCTAAACCCTTTAGATGCCTCCGAGACGCGACCCCGAGTTTGTTTTTCCGCCAGAGATCACCCAGTTGATTCAGCAGCAGAATACTTTGATTCAGACATTGGTACAGAACCAAGGCAACAACAACAACAACCCACCACCACCACCACCTGGGGATCACTTGACTCGTTTCCTTAGGCTGCATCCACCGGTGTATTCTAGTAGCACCGAGCCGATTGTAGCAGATGATTGGCTCCGCAAGATAGGAAGGGAGTTGACCACTGCAGGATGCACAGATGGTGAGAAGGTGAAGTTTGCTGCACATCAGCTTGACGGACCTGCAGCAGCATGGTGGGAGAATTTCACAGCCACTTACCCCGTAGACACTGTTACATGGGATCAGTTCCAGCAAGCTTTCCGCACTGCCCATGTTTCAGCAGGAGCTATGGCCATGAAGAAGCGTGAGTTCCGCAACTTACGCCAAGGAGGAAGGACTGTTGGCCAGTATGTGGATGATTTTAGTAAGTTAGCACGTTATGCCCCAGATAACGTTGCTACAGACGCAGCTAAGCAGGAGAAGTTTCTGGAAGGACTGAATTATGAGTTAAGCCTGCAGTTGATGGTAGCAAGATTCAATAACTACTAGGAGTTGGTAGACTGCGCCCTCATGATTGAAGGAAAGCAGCAGCAGATTGAGAATCGCAAGAGGAAGTATGGGCAAGGGAAGTTTAACTCTGGAGCCCAGCAGAAGCCCCGTTATACCCCTAAACAGGGAGTGCAGTTTCAGCATACCCATGGAGGAAGTAGTTCGCACGACCATAATGGCCACAAGAATGGTAATGGGAATGGAGGAAGCAACGGCCAGAACCGGACCCCACCAACAACCCCAGCCAAGAAAGACTTGAGCCATGTCACCTGTTACAAGTGTTCCAAGACCGGACATTATGCAAGTGAGTGTCCCGAAGGCCAAGGTGGAAATGGAAGCTCTGGAAAGAAGCCAAACCCTTTCAACAGGGGACAGGTGAACCACATTGATGTGGAGGAGGTTGAAGATCAGCCCGATGCAGTAATCGGTAAGTTTTTGGTTAAGTCATTTACTGCACTTGTTCTTTTCGATACTGGTGCATCGCATTCATACATCACAAGGGGATTTGTAGAGAAGTATAGTCTGTCTACCCAGATTCTTAAAACCCCTATGCTAGTAAGCTCACCAGGAGCGGAGTATATGGCCAGACAAGGATGTTTTCAAGTGCCATTAAGTATAGGAAGGCATGTGTTCCCGACGGATTTGATCATTTTGGAATCCCAAGGATTTTATGTGATTCTAGGTATGGATTGGCTGTCGATGTATGGAGGAAACATCGATTGCGCAAGTAAGATGATTTTGCTCACAACGCCAGAAGGAAGAAGGATTAAGTATGTATCACGGCATGAGCCGAGGAGAGCTCATGTAAATTGCCTATCGGGAGTTGTGCAGGAAGAGGTGCCAGTAGTGAAGGATTATCCAGATGTATTTCCTGAGGAATTGCCAGGAATGCCACCAGATAGAGACATTGAGTTTTTGATTGAGCTGTTGCCAGGAACAGGCCCGATATCGAAGCGACCATACAGGATGCCCGCACAGGATTTGGCGGAAATCAAGAAGTAGATTAAGGAGCTGTTGGATAAAGGTTATATACGCCCAAGTTCTTCGCCTTGGGGATCACCCGTACTGTTAGTGGAGAAGAAGGATGGATCGTTAAGGATGGTTGTTGATTATCGTGGATTGAATGAAGTAACAATCAAGAACAAGTACCCACTACCAATGATAAATGATCTGTTTGATCGTTTGCAAGGAGCTAAAGTGTTTTCCAAGATCGATTTGCGATCAGGGTACCATCAGCTGAAGATTCGAGAGTAGGACATACCTAAGACAGCGTTCACCACAAGATATGGACTATATGAGTACACCGTTATGTCATTTGGACTGACTAACGCACCGGCCTATTTCATGAACCTGATGAACAAAGTGTTTATGGAGTTTTTGGATAAGTTTGTCATGGTGTTCATTGATGATATTTTGGTTTTCTCGAAGAATGAAGAGGAACATAAGGAACATTTGCGATTGGTTTTGGAGAAGCTAAGGGAACATCAGTTATATGCCAAGTTCAGCAAATGTGAGTTTTGGCTAAAGGAAGTTGGATTTCTTGGACACGTTATATCCGGAGAAGGTATAGCAGTTGACCCCACAAAGGTTGAGACCGTAACCAATTGGGAAGCACCAACGACAATTGGAGAGATCCGGAGTTTTCTTGGACTCGCAGGATACTACCGGAGATTCATTGAGAATTTCTCAAGGATTGCAAAGCCTATGACGGAGTTGTTGAAAAAGGATACTAAGTTCATATGGACTGAGGACTGTGAGGCAAGTTTTCAGGAGTTGAAGAAAAGATTGGTTACCTCACCAGTGCTAATTTTGCCAGATCAGACCAAGGATTATGAGGTGTATTGCGACGCTTCACGTCGAGGACTTGGAGCAGTGCTTATGCAGGAAGGAAGAGTTGTTTCGTATGCTTCACAACAACTGAAACCTCATGAATTAAATTATGCCACACATGATTTGGAGTTAGCAGCCGTAGTGCATGCATTGAAGACATGGAGACATTTCCTCATTGGAAATCATTGTGAGGTGTACACGGATCACAAGAGTTTGAAGTACATTTTCACGCAGAAAGAGTTAAACCTTAGACAAAGGAGATGGTTGGAACTCATCAAGGATTATGATATGAGATTGCATTATCATCCCGGAAAGGCTAATGTAGTAGCTGACGCATTGAGCCGCAAGAGCCATGTCAATACGCTATTGACGGGAGAAATACCAAAGGAGCTAGCAGAAGATCTTCGTGAGCTATGTTTGGAAATAGTTCCGAGAGGCTACGTAGCAGCATTGGAGATTCAGTCTACTTTGATGGATAAAATCAGGGAAGCTCAGAAAAAGGACAAAGAGATTGCGGATATAAAGAAAAAAATGAGCGAAGGAAAAGCAAAGGGATTTCGTGAGGATGAGCATGATACCCTATGGTTTGAGGACCGTATTTACGTGCCAAATGACCCGAAGATCAGGAAGTTGATTCTGCAAGAGGCACATGATTCACCATATTCGATTCACCCAGGGAATACCAAGATGTATTTGGATTTGAAGGAAACATTCTGGTGGACCGGAATGAAGAAGGATATTGCAGCATATGTAGCAGTTTGTGACGTATGTCAGAGAGTAAAGGCAGAGCATCAGAAGCCAGCCGGATTGTTACAACCATTGCCGATACCCGAATGGAAGTGGGAAAGGATAGGCCTGGACTTTATCACAGGACTACCCAGGACGAAAGCAGGCTATGACTCGATATGGGTAGTAGTTGATCGTTTGACGAAGGTAGCACATTTCATTCCAGTTAAGACCACTTACACCAGTGCTAAGTTGGCGAAGATATACATGACTAGGATCATTTGTTTGCATGGAGTTCCGAGGAGTATCGTATCAGATAGAGGAACCCAATTTACCTCAAGGTTTTGGAATCAGTTGCATGAAACTTTAGGAACCAGACTAGAGTTCAGCACAGCTTTTCATCCACAGACAGATGGACAGACCGAGAGAGTCAATCATATTTTGGAAGATATGCTGAGAGCTTGTGCACTAGATTATGGATCTAGTTGGGACGATAACTTGCTGTATGCGGAGTTTTCTTATAACAATAGTTACCAAACCAGTTTGAAGATGGCACCTTTCGAAGCTTTATACGGAAGGAGGTGCAGGACACCGTTGTCATGGAACGAAGTTGGAGACCGTCAGTTCTTTGGACCAGATTTGATTAAGGAATCTGAACGGGAAGTTAAGTTGATTCGCGATAGGCTCAAGGTAGCCCAGTCCAGGCAGAAGAGCTACGCAGATTCTAAACGCAAGGAGACAGTTTACGAAACCGGAGACAGAGTTTATCTCCGAGTATCCCCACTTCGAGGAGTTAAGCGCTTTGGAATTAAGGGAAAGTTAGCACCGCGTTTCGTTGGACCATTTAAGATCTTGAAACGTATGGGAGAAGTCGCTTATAAGTTGGAATTACCAGAGGGACTGTCAGGAGTTCACGATGTATTCCATGTTTCTCAGCTAAAGAAATGTCACGCCGAGATGGCGGAGGTACCGCTAAGAGATACCGTGCCACTCGAAGCGATTCGGTTAAAGGATGACCTAACGTATGAGGAGAAGCCAGTCAAGATTCTCGATTATGCCAGCAGAGTTACTCGCATCAAGGTTATCAAGTTTTGCAAAGTTCAATGGAACCACCATTCAGAGGATGAAGCCACCTGGGAGAGAGAAGAATATTTGCTCAAGGACCACCCTCACCTATTTTCTAGCCAACCCGAATCTCGAGGGCGAGATTCATCTTAAGGGGGGTAGGTTTGTAACATCCCAAATTTTCAATTTGGAATGTTATACACTAGATCATCATGCATATCATATTTTCATGCATTTTGGTTGATCCTAGAAATTTCACGCAACTCAAGGACCCTCGGAGAGAGTTGTAGATTTCGAAATTTTCGTATTTGAGTTCTCTCAAAACTATGAAAAGAGGATCATTGGATTTATTTATTTAATCTTCAAATATTTTTTCCAATATCAAAAATAAGAGAGGGAATAATATGACTTCCCAAAATTTAGGAAAAATGAAGATTTAATAAATAAATCAAATTTTGGATTTTTCTCGGAGTTTATTGCCATAGGGGAAAATGCGTGTTTTCAAAAATTGCATTTTAGGCCCCGAGTAAAAGTTCATTTTGTTTGACTCATTTTTAAGAGTCGGGGAAAGTTTACTTTATTAATTTTGGAGTTCGTTTAGATTTTTTTTCTGTATTTTTTTTCTGCGCGCGAAACCGATTTAAAAAAAAGAAAAAAAGAAAAAGCCGCAGCGCCTTGGGCCAAAGGCCCAAGCCGCCAAGCCAGCCGGCCGGCCAGGAGGCCAAGGCCATCGCTAGCGCGCGCGCCAGGCGCCAGGGAGCCGCCGCCGCTTCCTTTTGGAAACCCTAGTAGGACTTTTGTCCTACTTCCGTTTATTCCGTTTTTGTTTCTAGATCTTTTCCCTCTTTGTTTCCTAATCCTAGTCTATTTCTTGCCCCTACCCCAAGCAAAACCCTTCCCTCCCCTATATAAATACCCAAGCACCCCCCCTCTAACACATCAAACCAACACCTCTCCTCTCCTCTCCTCCGCAGCAGCAGCAGCGCCGCCGCCCTACACCGCCGCCGCCGCTTGCCACCGCCGCCACCCAGTGCCGCCGCCGCCGCCCAACGCCGCCGCCGCCGGAGCCCCTCGCCTCTTCGAGGTACTAGCCCCGCGCCGCGTCACCTTTTCTTTTCCTCGGTTCGGTTTTTCATAAATTGTTCCGGTTTCCATTCCGGTTTCCGTTCCGGTTTTCTAGATCGGTTTTTCTCGCCGGTTTTTCTTTCCAGTTTTGTTTAGCAAGCGTTCGCCGGACCGTTCGTCCTAGCGAACGTGATCACCGGTTTGCCTCGGTTAATGAACGTCCGTTCGTTCAACCGTTCTTCGTTTTCTTTCTTATCGGATTTATTCCGCTATTTTTCTGATAGCGATTTCAGATCCGATCTTCTTTCTAGTTTATCTTCTCGCTCGTTTATCGGAATCAGGTGATTCAAACGCCTGGAGTTTCATCTCGAAACCACCGTTCCAACTAATCAACTTAAACAAAGTTTTTCTACTGTAAAATTTGACTTTGTTTCAACTTGCTAGAACCGAGTTGTTTTTCTTTCGTTGTTTGACCTTCGTTGCTTTATTTGATTCGATTCTTTCTGCAACCAGGGTTCTTAAGTTGAACTTTCTGGTTAGATCTTTTATTCGAGATTTACCTATGCATTAGATGAGTACTTATTGTATGCTTGTTGTTTGTCTGCGATAGATCACCCGGAGTGCGCCGCTTGTTACTTCGAGTCTCTAGGTTTCGCGGATCGTCAGCAAGGCAAGTAACACTTTGATCATACCTTTTCTACTACCCTATTTTTATGCATTAGATCAATCCTCAAACATTGCATGATTAGGATCTAATTAAATTGTGGGATGGGAAGTAGATGAGGTAGTACCTATTACCTGTATTACTTATGAAACCTTTGGGAGTTACTTCTGCGTTTGCTTAATATGCTATGCTATGCTAGTAGACGTGGATTGGGTGAGTGAATATCCATGACAGATGTGAGATTGTTATTAATGGTTTATCTAAGGTGGCAACTTAAATACACATCTGGGTGGATTGAGGCACCTGTTTTCTAGCAGGACTTGCCTGTATTTCTTCGGACCGCCACCTAGGCTCAAAGGGATCATAAGATAATTCATACTAGTAACTTACGTGTGCAGCCACAAGCCATTATGGGCTCTGGCATAGTTGACTAAGTCGTGCGAACTCTTATAGTGGTGGACTAGCAGATGTAGGGGATGTAGGTGTACCGGTCCACCCATCGTAAGGTGCTAGCGCTTCTGAAAGACTATGTCTCGGTCATCCGTTTCTTAAACACCATGTAGTGCGAGAAACCAAGCGGAGGCGATCGAGTCTTGTGGGAAAAAGTGCGCAAACCTCTGCAGAGTGTACAAACTAATCATGATTAGCCGTGTCCCCGGTTATGGACGTCTTGAGTATCTAGTACTTGGATTATCCTGTTGAATCTCAACATGTTACTTCTAATTAATATTGTTGGGTTTTAAATGAGTACTTTTAATTGGGATTGAGGATGCTGTCAACCATTCTCAATGTTTAACAACCACCATGATAGTTAAATAAATTTATTCCTTTGTAGTAGGGAAAAACTGGCTTTATGCAAAAACTGTAACCATAGAGCTTTTCCACCAGCCAAATATGCATGTAGTATAGCCAATACTCATTATTTCTCTCTATGTGTTACATTGCCAGCATATTCCATGTGCTGACCCGTTTTCGGGCTGCAACTTTTCATGTTACAGACTTTTTAGACGACGAGTAAGGTGCTTTTAGGTCGTGGTTCTATACTCAGTGATGCCGTTGGAGTTGATGGACTCACTTATCTTCCAAGTCTTCCGCTGTTATCGTTATTAGATGGCCTTAAGCCATGATTATTGTAATAAGTCCTCTTCTGGACTAACGATGTAATAAGTGTGTGATTGATACCCTGCTATAAATCCTTCGAAGTACTGTGTGGTGTCAGCATTACTGATCCAGGGATGACATCGGAGCACAGAGACTTGATCCATTCGGGTCGGGTCGCTACAGTGCTTCACTTAGATCTTTTAGAGCACGGTGGTGGATTTGTTTTAAAGAAACTTGATCTCTCATGCTTCACTTAGATTATTTTGAGAGTTGTTAATAGCATGGTAATTTGCTTAATGTTAATATACTTGGTATTCAAGATATGTGAAACTTTCTTTTGAGTGCATTGAATACTAAGATAAGTTTGATGCTTGATAATTGTTTTGAGATATGAAGGTGATAATATTAGAGTCATGCTAGTTGAGTAGTTGTGAATTTAAAGAATACTTGTGTTGAAGTTTGTGATTCCCATAGCATGCACGTATGGTGAACCGTTATGTGATGAACTCGGAGCATGATTTATTTATTGATTGTCTTCCTTATGAGTGGCGGTCGGGGACGAGCGATGGTCTTTTCCTACCAATCTATCCCCCTAGGAGCATGCGCGTAATACTTTGCTTTGATAACTTCTAGATTTTTGCAATAAGTATATGAGTTCTTTATGACTAGTGTTGAGTCCATGGATTATACGCACTTTTTCCCATCCTTTCACCATTGCTAGCCTCTCTAATACCGCACACTTTTTGCCGGTATCACACACCCACCATATACCTTCCTCAAAACAGCCACCATACCTACCTATTATGGCATTTCCATAGCCATTCCGAGATATATTGCCATGCAACTTTCCACCGTTCCGTTTATTATGACATGCTCCATCATTGTCATATTGCTAGCATGATCATGTCGTTGACATCGTATTTGTGGCAAGGCCACCGTTCATAATTCTTTCATACATGTCACTCATGATTCATTGCATATCCCGGTACACCGCCAGAGGCATTCATATAGAGTCATACTTTGTTCTAAGTATGGAGTTGTAATTGTTGAGTTGTAAGAAAAATAGAAGTGTGATGATCATCATTATTAGAGCATTGTCCCAAGTGAGGAAAGGATGATGGAGACTATGATTCCCCCATAAGTCGGGATGAGACTCCGGACGAAAAAATAGGCCATAAAAAAGGCCCAAATAAAAAAATGAGAGAAAAGGAGAGAAGGGACAATGTTACTATCCTTTTACCACACTTGTGCTTCAAAGTAACACCAAGATCTTCATGATAGAGAGTCTCTCATTTTGTCACTTTCATATACTAGTGGGAATTTTCCATTATAGAACTTGGCTTGTATATTCCAATGATGGGCTTCCTCAAAATGCCCTAGGTCTTCGTGAGCAAGCGAGTTGGATGCACACCCACTTAGTTTCTTTTGTTGAGCTTTCATATACTTATAGCTCTAGTGCATCCGTTGCATGGCAATCCCTACTCACTCACATTGATATCTGTTGATGGGCATCTCCATAGCCCGTTGATACGCCTAGTTGATGTGAGACTATCTTCCCTCTTTTTTGTCTTCTCCACAACCACCATTCTATTCCACACATAGTGCTATATCCATGGCTCACGCTCATGTATTGCGTGAAGATTGAAAAAGTTTTGAGAATGTCATAAGTATGAAACAATTGCTTGGCTTGTCATCGGGGTTGTGCATGATTTAAATATTTTATGTGGGGAAGATGGAGCATAGCCAGACCATATGATTTTGTAGGGATAACTTTCTTTGGCCATGTTATTTTGAGAAGACATAATTGCTTAGTTAGTATACTTGAAGTATTATTATTTTTATCTCAATATGAACTTTTGTCTTGAATCTTTCGGATCTGAATATTCATATCACAAGTAAGAAGAGTTACATTGAAATTATGCCAAAGTATCACTCCGCATCAAAAATTCTTTTTTATCATTTACCTACTCGAGGACGAGCAGGAATTAAGCTTGGGGATGCTTGATACGTCTCCAGCGTATCTATAATTTTTGATTGCTCCATGCTACTTTATCTACTGTTTTAGGCAATATTGGACTTTATTACCTACTTTTATATTATTTTTAGGACTAACCTATTAACCGTATGCCCAGCCCAGATTTGCTGTTTTATGCCTATTTTAGTCTTTTGAGGAAAAGGAATATTAGACGGAGTCAAAACGGAATGAAATCAACTAGAGAAGTTAATTTTGGAAGGAAACCAATCTGTTGGGCTTGGAGTGCACGTCAGGGGATACCCGGGCTGCCTAGGAGGGTGGGGGGCGCGCCCCTCCCCCCTGGGCGTGCCCCCTACCTCGTGAGCACTCCGAGGGTCCACCGACGTACCCCCTGCACCCATATATACCTACGTACCCTAAAACTTCCAGAACGGAAGATAGATCGGGAGTTTCGCTGCCGCAAGCCTCTGTAGCCACCAAAAACCACTCGGGAGCCCGTTCCGGCACCCTGCTGGAGGGGGAACCCATCACCGGTGGCCATCTTTATCATCCCGGCGCTATCCATGACGAGGAGGGAGTAGTTCACCCTCGGGGCTGAGGGTATGTACCAGTAGCTATATGTTTGATCTCTCTCTCTCTCTCTCGTGTTCCTCTATGGCACGATCTTGATGTATCCCGAGCTTTGCTATTGTAGTTGGATATTATGATGTTTCTCCCCCCCTACTCTCTTGTGATGAATTGAGTTTCCCCTTTGAAGTTATCTTATCGGATTGAGTCTTTTATGAACACTTGATGTATGTCTTGTCGTGATTATCTGTGGTGACAATGGGATATCATGTGCCACTTGATGTATGTTTTGGTGATCAACTTGCGGGTTTTGTGACACTTGGGAACCTATGCATAGGGGTTGGCACACGTTCTTGACTCTCCGATAGTAGCTTTGGGGCACTCTTTGAATTACTTTTATGTTGGTTGGATGAATCTGAGATTTTGTGATGCATATCGTATAATCATGCCCACGGATACTTGAGGTGACAATGGAGTATCTAGGTGACATTAGGGTTTTGGTTTATTTGTGTCTTAAGGTGTTATTCTAGTACGAACTCTTTTATAGATCGATCCGAAAGAATAGCTTTGTGGTGGTTTCGTACCCGACCATAATATCTACGTTTGTCCTCCGCTATTAGTGTCTTTGGAGTGACTCTTTGTTGCATGTTGAGGGATAGTTATATGATCCAGTTATGTTATTATTGTTGAGAGAACTTGCACTAGTGAAAGTATGAACCCTAGGCATTGTTTCCTATCATTGCAATACCGTTTACGCTCACTTTTATCATTAGTTACCTTGCTGTTTTTATTATTTCAGATTAAAAAAACCTATATCTACTATCTATTTTGCACTTGTATCACCATCTCTTCGCTGAACTAGTGCACCTATACAATTTACCATTGTATTGGGTGTGTTGGGGACACAAGAGACTCTTTGTTATTTGGTTGCAGGGTTGTTTGAGAGAGACCATCTTCATCCTACGCCTCCTACGCATTGATAAACCTTAGGTCATCCACTTGAGGGAAATTTGCTACTGTCCTACAAACCTGTGCACTTGCAGGCCCAACGACGTCTACAAGAAGAAGGTTGTGTAGTAGACATCACTTGGCAGCTCGGACTCCGGGATGTTACCCAATTTTTCTGGCCTACTGCCCGATTCTAGGTTCGGAGCCTGAGCCATGTCCTCCCGTAGACGGGTATCCGGCTCAGAGAGCTCGGGAATTCGGACATAGTTCGTCCTCAGAGTAGAGGAAGAATTGCTGCATTGCTCCTCCACCACCGCTATCTGATGGGTGACCGGCAGAGAGTTAATCCCCATTTGGTCGGGTTGAAGCCCGATCCGATCATAGTCCATAGCGACTCCCATGGCGGCGATGCGATCCAAGAGCTCGTTCAGGGAGGGGACCTCCATTGTACCCATCTGCTCAGTGAATTCCGAGCTGACATGGAGGCTGTTTTTGATGATTTGAGAAGTCATCGTTGGAACGGCGGCCGAACGGGTGATCATGACGAAGCCGCCCAGCCGGAGAGTCTGGCCTACAGCCAGGGCTCCCCCAGAGGTGATGTTGTCCTTGACAATAAGACGAGCCATCAAGCTTTACCGTGACGGCACAGTGGAACTCTCAATGAAAGCACCAGTGTCGGTGTCAAAACCGGCGGATCTCGGGTAGGGGGTCCCGAACTGTGCATCTAAGGCTAATGGTAATAGGAGGGAGGGACATGATGTTTACCCAGGTTCGGGCCCTCTTGATGGAGGTAATACCCTACTTCCTGCTTGATTGATCTTGATGATATGAGTATTACAAGAGTTGATCTACCACGAGATCGTAGAGGCTAAACCCTAGAAGCTAGCCTATGATTATGATTGTTCTTGTCCTACAGACTAAACCCTCCGGTTTATATAGACACCGAAGGGGGATAGGGTTACACAGAGTCGGTTACAGAGAAGGAGATCTACACATCCAAATTGTCAAGCTTGCCTTCCACGCAAAGGAGAGTCCCACCCGGACACGGGACGAAGTCTTCAATCTTGTATCTTCATAGTCCAACAGTCCGGCCAAAGTATATAGTCCAGTTGTCCGAGGACCCCCTAATCTAGGACTCCCTCAGTAGGGATTTGCGAGTCTTGTGTCGTGCTTCTTGTGTCGTGCTTGTGTTTGCTTTGCTCGCGTTTGTTCCATTGAACCTTGCTTGCTTTGGCTTAGTTTGCTCGTGAAACTTGATCTATCATATGGTGTAAGACATATGAACTCTATCGTACCTTATTGAGCTCATGATATATTGTGCTATTTATGTTATGCTCATATTTACTATCTTGTGTAGTGCTAGCCTTATTGTTGCAAGATATGCATTGCCTATAAAATATAGGGGAAGTTTTGATCCTAGTATACGTGTCGTGCAGTCCAAAGCACTTATCTAGATAGCACGCATCTAGGGGGAGCCCGTCTATATTTTAGAGATGTGGGGTTTGCTTATGTTCTATATTATGTCCCCTTGTGCAAATCTCATATTGTCATCAATCCACCAAAAAGGGGGAGATTGCAAGGGCATATTTAGCCCTAAGGTGTTTTGGTGATAGATGACAATGCTTTTGCGGACTAATCGTGTGCCTTGAGTATTTTAGACGTTTCGTCACTAGGCACAAGATGGTTTGGTGCCCCTCAAAGACTATTGAAGACGACATTTTTCTATGTTTCTTTTCGGTGGATTTGAGTCGTAGGAAAGCCGTACTATTAAGAGGGGGTCCGCGTTGGAAAGGTTCGGGTGGAATCATCACGTACACGTTTACTCCCTCTGTACCACCTTTCCCTTTGCGCTTTGGAGCATCCTCCGTTTTCTTCATATATATGCAAAGAGAAGGATTCCTAGTGTTGTTGTTCTGAGGCATGTGGTAGTACTGCTCTTAGGAGCGGTAGTACCACAGGCCCCCGCGGTAGTACCGCACGCCCTTGCGGTAGTTCCGTAGGTGCCCACGGTAGTACCGCTCCTAAGGAGCTGTAGTACCGTGGCCTCAGACCAGACTCAGTCGCTCGTGCGTCTGTTGGGGCGGATGTAATTTTTTACATCTGCGCCCTACGTGGTAGTACCGCCCCATGCGCGCGGTAGTATCGTGAGTCCTGGTCTGGCACAACAACATGAGCGGAAGTAGGGCGGATGTAATTTTTTACATCCGTTCCCTGCGCGGTAGTACCGCATGCCATGTGCGGTACTACCGTGTCGGATTTTTGCATTGTTTGATTTTCAGCGGAAGTTGGCACGAATGTATTTTTATTCATCCGCGCCCTTCCCAGGCTAGTCCAATCCCTGCCTTGCGGTAGTACTGCAAGGGGGAGCGGTAGTACCACGTCAGTGGTAGTACCGCCCTCAGCCTTTGCGGTTCAGGCCTGGGCTAGCTCCTGCCATAGCAGCGGTAGTGCCACGGTCCGCCGCGGTAGTACCGTGAGCCCTTGCGGTAGTACCGCTTGTCTAGGGCGGTAGTACCGCAGGTCGCGGGCTGGTTAAGTGGATAACGGTTGGATTTGTCTCTCCACTATATAAGGGGTGTCTTCTTCCTCTAGTGGACTACTTCTTCCACCCCCAAGCTCCATTGTTGTTCCAAGCTCCATTTTCGCCTGATCTCTCTCCCTAGCCAATCAAACTTGTTGATTTGCTCAGGATTGGTTGAGAAGGCCCCGATCTACACTTCCACCAAGAGAAATTTGATTCCCCCCACTAATCCCTAGCGGATCTTGTTACTCTTGGGTGTTTGAGCACCCTAGACAGTTGAGGTCACCGCGGAGCCATAGTCCATTGTGGTGAAGCTTTGTGGTGTCATTGGAAGCCTCCAATTAAGTTGTGGAGATTGCCCCAACCTTGTTTGTAAAGGTTCGGTCGCCGCCTTCAAGGGCACCAATAGTGGAATCACGACATCTCGCATTGTGTGGGGGCACGAGGAGAATACGGTGGCCCTAGTGGCTTCTTGGGGAGCATTGTGCCTCCACACCGCTCCAACGGAGACGTACTTCCACTCAAAAGGAAGGAACTTCGATAACACATCCTCGTCTTCACCGGCTCCACTCTTGGTCATCTCGTGCCTTTACTTGTGCAAGCTTATTTGTGTTGTATCCCTTGCTTGCTTGTGTGCTTGTCGGTGTTGCATCATATAGGTTGCTCACCTAGTTGCATATCTGGACAACCTAATTTGATGCAAAGTTTAATTTGGTAAAGAAAAGCTAAAAATTTCCAGTTGCCTATTCACCCCCCCCTATTGTCAACTATATCGATCCTTTCACATGCTGCTAGTATGCTTTTAGGGTTTTAGTGTGACAAACACAATTATGTTTTTTTTGTGTGCTCTCAGTCTCGTGTTACCAAAATTGTTGTTGTTCGTTTGCTACTGTTTCATGGCTTAATTCATAAATCCAAATATTCGTGTGCGTTAGAAAACTACGTAGTTCATTTAGAAATTGTTTTTGAATTATAACAAAATTTGAAACACTGTCGAAAGAAACTGAAACCTTGCATGGTGTCAATATCTAACCACTTGAGCGTGTGGTTAAATTTTTGAAGTGTCAAACATAAGTTTTGATACATGTTGCTTTCGACCCGACGAGATATCAAGTGGCGAGATATATCTGTGTTCCAAGGGGGGCAAGTGTCCGATTTAAGAATGACATGATGGTGTTGTTATTTTGTGACATAATTTTTTTTGCATGCATTTAATGTACACCATTCCTACTGATATATCCAATTTTTGAATTTATACGGGTTTGCTAAGTTATTTTGTTGGAAATTCTTATTCTTCATGTTAGAAGCGTTTAGGGCATACAAACGCGCAAAAAGATCACTAGCAGCATCCGCCACACTACAAGAACGCTGCTAGTATGCTTTTAGGATATTTGTGCACAAGCACAATTATGTTTTTGTGTGTGTTCCCAATCTCATGCTACCAAATTTTGGTGTTGTTCATTTGCTTTTGTTTCATGAACTTAATTAAATCCAAACATTCATGTGTGATAATTTAAAAAGTACGTAGTTTATCTAGAAATGCTTTTTGAATTATAAAAAAATTGTAATCTCGTCGGAAGAAATTGAAACCTTGCATGGTGTCAATATCTGACAACTTGAATGAGTGGTTAAATTTTCAAAGTGCAAAACATAAGTGTTGATACACGTTGCTTTCGACCTGACGGGAGATGAAGTAGCGAGGTATATATACGTCCAAAGGGGGAAGGGGGGGTCTGGTTTGAGAATAACATGGTGATGTTGTTATTTTTGTGACATAAAAAAATTGTATGCATGTAATGTACATCATCCCTAGTGATATATCCAGTTTTTAGATTTATACATGGTTGCTAAGCTATTCTGTAGGGAATTTGTATTCTCCATGTTAGCAATGTTTGTTGTGTTTAAACGCTGCTAATAAATACACTAGCAGCGCCCAGGTCATCTATGCAGGCTGCTAGTAGGATTTTAGGGTTCATTAGGAAACAAGTGGACATAGTGAACGAGCACATTACCATCCTAAGATAGCACCAAAACTGACGATGCCATAGGGAAGACCAATTTAAGGATATAGGAACAGAGGACAAATGACTTGGTGAGTTTATATCAATGACTTTGAGGAATCGTCCGAGACTATTTGGTGGATTATGAGGCTTTCATGTTGGTAGATGAACTTGGTGGGATCATGATTATAGAGTAGCATAGCATTCATTACCCCTGAGTAAATTGGATAATTATGATCGCAAGCTGGAATTCTGGAAGTATTAGGATTTGTCTTAGGCAGGGGATATTGATAGGTGATAGTTGATATTACGATAATGACTTGAGGGAAAGTGTGGAATTTCTCGTTGGACACAAGATTTGGATTTAAATAGGTGATGCTAGTTGAGTATAGATGTTGAGTAAGTCTACATGGTTCGGAGTAAATTGGAATTAGACCGATAATCTTGATCATGATACCATGTTTCTCGGTGGACAATAAACTAGGAGATTGGATTAATTGTCGGAATTGATATAAACTTGACCTTGGAGGTTACTTGACCATGATAATGGGAATTGGTGGACTGACTATAGCAAGGTAGCCCTTTCAAGTGTTTGGGGATTATAGGAACCTTAGGAGATCATGTGGAACACCATAACCATTGGATTTGTAGAATTAAATGGATTATGCAGTGATTGATGGAAGTTAATGGGCTATTGGAGTTGATTCATAGGAAGGAAACAAGATCTTGGAGTGGCTTACGACGTGTTTCCTTAGGATAGAGGTGCTTTATCTTAGACCTTGGAAGAATAGGCTGAGCACTTGGATTGTCACGTTCAAGCTTAGTAGCTTATATATTCTACCCATGGATTTTTAGGGGTAGACATACATATGAGTTTGGGGATTGTAGACATATATGATTTTGTTAGACCTCCTCTTGGGAGTCATGAGGATATGAATAGCATGAGTGATGATTGGAGTTGACCTATACGAAATGATGCTTTCAGCAGTATAAGGTGATCTGTTTAGAGGACTAGGTAGAACAGTTGGCATCTCAGGAATTGTGCTCAAGGATAAACATTCACTCGCACCCTAGAATCCTTGAAACCCTTAAGCCCTACCAAGCTACAACATGGTCGGACCATGACCGTGAGTCTTGACTCTAGATCAAGAACACCTTGGACCATACTCAACCATGACCACCACCAATACCCCCATCCTACCTTATGTACCCCGATGAACAGAAACTTCATGGAGTACTTGGTCATGTTGGTTGTCACTTTTACTTGGTGACCTATTCGTCTAACTGAAGATGGAAGAAGAATCGATCAGCTGGTTAGGAAACATTTGAAGACCGCCATGCCAAGGAGGAAGAACTATACCAACCACCATCGTCAAGAAGTAAACCTCCGCGTTGAAGACCAGGTGTATCTGCGAGCCACTCCTCTCCAAGGAACCAAGCATTTCCATGACAAGGAGACCCACACCAAGATTCATCGGCCCCCTTCGAGATCACTCCAAGATTTAACAACCCCCTCTGAGATCACTACGAGACGAAGAGAAGACAGTTACCAGCTGGAGTTGCTACCGGAGTTACCTGATGTGCACAACGCTTTCCATGCATCACAACCCCGGAAGTGTTTCCAACTTCCTAACTTGCCCGATCTCTATGAGGTCATTGACCACCGAGCCATCGACCCCTAGCCCAATCTAACCTACCGCGAGCTACGCATTAGCAACCTGGATCAAGAAGAGTGTCATACACGAAGCCAGACCATCAAGTACTTCAAGCTCAATGGAGCACTACACGGAAGCAGAAGCAACATGAGGACTTGAAGACTACCCCAGATCCAAGTTTCTGTATCCCTTTCCGCGCCTAGTTTGGGAATCTCGGGGACGAGATTCTTGTAAGGGGGCTAGGTCTGTCACACCCTGATTTTCATGCCACAACACTTGAGCTAATAAATCATGATAAAGTGTGGTTTGACAAAAACTTTTGCATCAATTGGCTTTTATTTGGAGTTGGTTTTCTCTGTGTGTTTTTCAAGTGCTCTTTAAAGTCAACACAACTCCACCTTCTATACTTCATCTCCTTGCCCCAAGCTTCTACCCAATGATCATGCCATGTGTATAGAGCAATATAGAATTTTCTTACAAAAATAATTTGGCCAAAAAGTATTTTCCAAAATTAGTTTTCCAAAAACCCCTGAATTGAGGTTTGCACTGCAAGTACTTGATTTTTGGGTATGAAAAATATTTCAAAGAGTATATTTGACTCCTATTAGATATAGGAGACCCAGAAACCACAAAAATATAATTTTAAAAGTTATTTTCCTATTTTATTTAAAGGCTTTTTCTTAAGTCCAAAAATGGTCTTTAATAGGTTAAAATTATTTTAATGCTTTGAAAATATTTGGGGAAAACCTAGGGAAACTCAGTGGACATATATTGTCCATATATAAGAGTTTCAACACACGGTCATGTTCAAAATATTGGTCAAATCCCTCAAAAACCCTTTCTGGATATTTCAAGCTTTTGAAATATTTACAAAGGAAATATTCTCCAAAAACTCCAAGAAAATTCTATCATGTCACATATGACATGTTTGATTATCTTGACAAGTATCATGTCATAGAGAATAGTATAACCCCATGAAATCCCCTCAAAACCATTTCTGTCCATTTTGAAATTTGAACAACTCTACATTGCCAAGTGTGTCCTTTTGATCTGAATTTTTGTGTACATGTTCAAATCCCCAAATGATGACACAACACCAAGTGGTGCATCAAGGAGAACTGATTTGCATGACTAAATCTTGGTAAAGCCATTTTTGCTAAATTCTAGGGTTTACCAAAGTTGCATTGTCAACTTCCTCCAAATGAGCTCCAACTTGGTGATCAACCTCAATTATGTGTGACACTTGATCCTGTTAATTCTCATGTCAAGTGGAGTTAATTTGCTTGCCCAAATTTGCATCAAACACCTTCTGTCACTTTTCAAAAATCACCATTTTGACCACTTACACTATTCTCCTTGAGCCCAACTTTTTACCAGAGCCTCTCCTAGTTCCCCTTTACCTCTAGTAAGTTTAGCATGGCCATGGCTAAATCATTGGTGGGTGAAACCCTCTCCTTCTCTCTCTGGACAAGCCCATTTCTCTCCCTTTCTCACCTCCCTCCTCACTCCAGTGGCCACCATGGCATCGAATGCCCCTCCCCTCTTCTTTACTCCCTCCTAGAGCTACCAGGCATTAGTGGCCGCGCCCACAAGGCATATAAAATGCCATGGCATGCCATTTGCACGCTCTAGAGCGCGCTACAGTGCGCTCTAGCACTGTAGCCGCCCCCTGCCAAACACCTCCGGCCACCTCGGGCCTCCCTAGCACGCCCGACGATGCGCCTCGGCGTCCACATCACGGCAGTTGGTCGGCCCCCTCCTCCTTCTCCCTCCTCTTGCCCCAGCTCGCACGCGCGCCGGCCGCCCGAGAGCTCCAATGGGCAGCCTCACACGCGCGATGCCTCTGACCCGTCCCCGCTCCCTCTCTTCCTTCCTCGCGCCCTACTCGACTCCCACGAACGCCGTAGACAGCCCCGAGCCTCCTCCCGTGGCCACTGCGGCCATTTCCGCGGGTGCCCATAGGCCACGTCCACGGTGAGCCACGACCTCGCTATATAAGGCCGCCCGAGGCCTCTCTCTGGAGCCCTTTCACCCTCTCTCCCTCCCGTACGTCACCCAGATCCAGCCAACCCTCTCGCCGAGCCCTCCGTCGCTCCCCATGGCCGGAGCCGAGCCGCCGGACTCCGCCTAAATTCGTGCCCACCACTCCTCCTCCTCCCCTCTAGACCACTCCAGCACCCCCTCACCACCACCGCCGACTCGCCCCGCACTTCATTCCCTCCTCCCCGCGCCTGCCACGCAGTCCCAAACCTCGCCGACGGCCTCCTCCGCGGCCACCCAAGCCATCGCTGCTGCAGCCCTCCAAGGCATGCGTGCAGCACATGGATGGGTGCGGCGTGGCCTCCTGAGCACGCCGGTGCGCGGAGCGTCGCCGAAGACGCTCTGTAGCCCCAGCAATCGCCGGCGGGAGCCGCTCCTCCCCGCGGCTGGAGCGCGCGCGGGAGGTTGAAGGCGACCTGCAGCTGGGCCCCGCGCGTCAGCGACCCAGTGGGCGGGCCCCGCTGTTTAAGTGGAGACGGCTTCGGCAATGACGCCTTCGACGTCGCCCTATCGCCCGCGTGGCCGAGCCGGTGGGCCGGCCCAGTGCGCTGCCCCGCTATGTCTCGCCCAGTGCACGCTGTCGCCGCCCAGATCCAGGCCGTTTGGGTAAAAACCTTGTTCCTTTTTATTTTCTGTATAACTTGTAAAATCTCCCAAATATTCATATCACCTCCAAATTGGATGATTCAAATTTCTGGTAACTCATAAAATCATGCTCTACCTATTGGTGCAACATGCACATTTTTTCAGAAACGTTTTCTTCACACACATTTATCAAACCATGTTTTCCCATTTCTGTAATGAACTTTAGAAAATCACAGAGAGCCCATTTTTGATCCAAATTCCATGGTTCAAAATCCTAGATGTCTATAAGTTCAAAACTTAGTTTTTGAACATTTTTACTAATACTTTCTGTACTACCTCTAATAATGGTCTATTTCTTCATGTATAGCCAACTTTGCAAATTCATAGAGAAATCATTTGAACTCCAAATCCAGTGAAACCAATTCCTAGATGCTTCTAAAATCATTATTTGTTAAATGGGTGCCTCTGCTCATTTTTGAAAATAATGTTTCTGTACACTTCTTGCAAATCCATTAATCCCTTGATTCCAGCATATTGAAATGTTCAGAGATGTCCATTGATCAAATCCTAATGAAACCACTTTGGTCATCCCTCACATGACCAAAGGTATCCTAGAAAAGTCCAACTCATATTTTTAGAGCACTTTTATTTCCTGCCTTGTTATGTTGCTTATTATGGTTGCTTTCGACGATAGTTGACGAAGTAGACTAAATGCTCGGAGTTGGACCAGAGATATTTGAAGACCTCGAATACTTTGTTAAAACAGGAAAGCAGCCCTTTGACCATGTTTGAGAAACCCTTTTTATGCATGTCATATAGCACCATATTGTTGTTGCAACGGAATCATGATGAGGTGGTAACCACCTTGATGGTTTGCCACCATTACTTCCTCATTGATACTTGCATTGTGCATGACCCTACCTTCTTATGAGGTCTATGCCGGTGGGAGTACATAGGATGCTAAAGTAGATGCTACGCAAAAAGGGACGGATATATGCATGGTGAAGGAGACAACGTATTTTCAAAAGACTTTTCAAAAACCCCGTCGGGTGCCACTTATGCCCGAGGGAGATGATGAGATGGGTAACCACTTGATGACGAAGTGGTGTACCAAGGCAAGTGTGTGTGTTGTTTTCCAAAACGGATTAGATTTAAGATTTGTCGACCGTCCAACATTACATGCGCAACCACTCTATCCTTGTATGGGAAAGGGCATTATTGATTACCTAGGCCGATACTAGCTTGGAGCCCGCATTACTAGTGACGGGGGAGAGTTGGTGCTCTCTCACGGGACGGGGTCGTGCCAGGTTGGGCGGCCATGACTGTTTTTACAGGGCACCGGATACACCATTGCGTCCCCTCTCGGATGTTACGATCTCGAGTGAGTCTCGTATGATGTACATCGTGAGGATACGGAACAATGAGTGGATTCCTTGTTAGTGTCGTCTAGGGAAAGATAGTGATCGGGTGCTTACCCCGGGTACTTGAGGTACCGCGGGTCGTGGATGACACGAAAGTTCCCCGAATCTTGTGGGTAAAGTGTGCAACCTCTGCAGAGTGTAAAACTATTCGAATAGCCGTGTCCACGATCAAGGACAGTTGGGTGGTGCTGCTTAAACTACGTCCAGAGTTTTACAAACCGTGTGTGTGTTGATAAAACTACTTGGGTCAAGTCAAGGGACTTGACATGATTGAGTTGGGTTGATGCCCACTCTATTTATGTTGATATCTGTAACCTGTCCTCATGGTTACTTGAATTCTCCTGATGCATGTCTTACAAGTTGTTGAACATGTCATTGCACTCAAAACTAGCTTTCTGCAAAATTTACCTATATCATGCATTGTTACATCTTGGACCAAAACATGGGTTGATTGCGAGTACATTCAAAGTACTCATTGGCTTGCCACTGGTTATTTAATTGGCCAGGCATGGAAGAATAGGAGTTCGAAGAAGAGTTCTTTGGAGACGAACATGCAAGCTAGGACGCTTCCCAGTCAGAATGCCTGTAGGGTTAAGGCAGATGGCATGGGTCCAAGTTGTTATTGAAGATTTCCGCTGCGATGATACACTCAAGACTTCACCATAATGGTCCTACTTGTGTAAAACGGTATGTATGGATGTAAGACTCTTGTTATTCAGCTTCTGTGTGTTCAGTGAGCATTGATCTCCGGGATCACTGTACTCGTACATTCGGTGATCTCGACTTATGAGTCGGGGTCCCCACAAGAGCATTTCTAGCAGACCCCATATATAGTCGCGACTCACAAAATAACCGCCAAAATACGGGTCGACACAGAAAATCCTGCCCGACCAGACCCCGCAAATGCGTCCGACTCGTAAATATTTTTGAGTGGCACGGCAAAATCTCATCCCCAACCCGCAAATACGCAGGTTTCCGCCTCGCCCCTACGGTGCCCCGTATCCCAGGGAAGCGGTTGGCGGGAGGGACATTTCAGCCCGCGCGTTTTCCTTACCTCCTTCTGTCGTCGCCCGCCATTGGTTCCGCCCGTCCGTCGTCGGCGATTCCGGCCAAATCCGCAGGATGAATCACGCCGCTGGGGCGCCCCTAGCATCTTCCACCGAGCCGCTGCACTGCCCCCGGATCTGCCCCTAGTCGTCTTCGCTGCCCGGGATCGACCGTCGCCCCTAGTCGCCATCGCCGCCCGGGATCGACCGCCCCCGAGCCGCCGGTGAGTTTTTAATTGTGCTTGTGCCGAGCGGTATGCATAGTTGGTTAATGCGACGTGCAGTTTTTGTGAATTTAGATGGAATTGAGCCCGTGCGAGAAGTTTTTGCTCGACGATTCGTCCGATTCGGACGACTTGGATGTTGAGAGGCTGCTTGCCAACAATCGCCAACAGACATTGGTGGTGGCCCTTGCCGTGAAGGAGCATGAAGATGAGAACCGAAAGAGGCGGCGAGGATCGACCGTCGGCCTTCTTTGCATTCCTCGGAATCTCCATCTCGGGAACGAGATATTGATGCAAGACTACTTCGCGGAGAATCCAACATATCCACCGCACCTCTTCCAGAGAAGGTACCGAATGCGCCAATCTCTCTTTGTGAAATTTGTTCAAGCTTGCGAGCCCAATTGTCGGTATTTTACTCAAAGAAGAAATGTCGCGGGCTTGAAGGGATTTAGTGCATATCAAAAAATCTCGGCAGCTATGAGGGTAATTGCATACGGCACTCCGGCTAACTATGCCTATGAGTACCTTCGCATTGGTGAAGATACCACAATTGAGTCAGTGTGTAGGTTTGCCAAAGTGATCGTCTGTGTCTTTGGTCCCGAATATCTTCGGGCACCCAACGAGGAAGACAAAAAATTGATGGCATCTAATGAGAGAAGAGGTTGGCCCGGCATGCTAGGTAGCATTGGTTGTATGCATTGGACTTGGAAAAATTTCCCAAAGGCATGGCAGGAAATGTATTGTGGCAAGTCTCGTGGTGCCACAATTGTGCTAGAGGTCATAGCATCCGAGGATTTATGGATTTGGCATTGCTCTTTTGGTATGCCGGATACTCTCAATGATATCGATGTGTTGCAGCGGTCTCATTTGTTTGCTAGGCTAGCTAGTGGTGATGCTCCTGCTTGCAACTACACTATCAATGGGCATGAATACACAAAGAGGTACTATCTTGCAGATGGTATATACCCTCCTTGATGCACATTTGTCGAGAGCATCAAAGAACCAACAACTAGGAAACAATGTGAATTTGCAAGGGTGCAACAGGTGGTCCGAAAAGATATTGAAAGAGCATTCAGAGTTTTGCAATTTAGGTTTGCCACTGTCCGTGGTCTTTCTCGTTTTTGGGACAAGCGGACCTTGAAAAACATCATGACATGTTGTGTTATTCTTCACAATATGATTCTTGAAGATGAGAGAGGCATGAACTTGGAGTTTTTCTACGATAATGTGTGTAGCTATGTGAAACCAGTTAGAGACCCTAACCGCATTAGAGCTTTTTTTCAGACCTACAAGGAGATTGAAAATGCAAACACCCATTTTCAGCTTCAGGAGGATCGCATTGAACACCATTGACAAAGGGTTGGGCAGTAACAAAACTCATTTTTCTATTCATTTTCATTTAATTCATGTGTGATTTGTATTTGGGACAAGTTTTATATTGAACTATTTAGTTTGATTCGGTGATTTGAATAATTATTTGTAATGTGGATGATTGTTGTATTGTAGTGTGGTATTGATATTTTTTCTGAATAATTATTTGTAATGTGGATGATTGTTGTATTGTGGTGTGGTATTGATATTTGCGGACCGGCAGGAGCGGCGCAAGAGCAGACCCCGCAAAGCCGACCCGCAAAAAACATATTCTGCGAATATCCTTTTATACACGTTTGTTTTGCGGGGCCTGACTCTGCGGCCACCCGCTTCGACCCGCAAAGCTGATTTTTCTCCGCGAACTGCAAATGCGTTTTGCGGGTCGGCGTTATATGGGTCTGCTAGAGATGCTCTTATGAACTTAATTAGTAAATCTGAACATTCAAGCATGGGTGCACTATATAATATGGAGGAGCAGAGACCGATCTACTTAAATTATATATTTCATATGAAGGTAATCTTATATATTAAAGGTGTTTGACATGTCGGAGCGCTGCTACAAGTTAATACTAAGCTAGCAGCGTGCTAATACCTTGGCCCAACAGTCGTGCCATTGAGTAAACAGTAGCGATGCTCACATATCAAGTGATCGCTGCTAATTGAGAAATAAGATCGACAGCCATCCTCCCGGCTCCTCACCGCTCGGGATCCCTGGCTGTTGGATCGGGTGGCTTGATCGGATCTGGGCCGTCGGATCAAGCCTTCGGACGACCTGGCCCGTCGGATCGGAGAGGGGTAACTGTTGCAATGAATAGTTCCTTCAGTTCGTGCCACCGCGTGTAATTTCCATTCCCCGCCGAGGCTATTTCCGTCATTTCGCATAATGGGGTATAAAAACGCAATGGCTCCCGTGGAGAACCCAGCGCCCGGCCTAGCCGCCGCCTCCTCCCGTTGTTCCGCACTCACTCGTCCCTCCTCCTCCTCTACGCCTCATCCACCCAACCCCTAACCCTAGCAGCTCCCCGCGCCGCCGCCGCCGCCGTCTCCTTCGCCCAGCCCGCCAGACCCTCGCCGTACTCTTCCTAGGCGTCGTCGCCGTCGTCCACCACCACCACCACCGCGCCCCCACCCTCTCCCCATCCCCGCCGGCCCCCACCCTCTCCCAATTCCCTCACCTTCTCTCCCATGGCCAGTGGATTGGCCCCTCGCGGGATCAATTCCTCTGAGCCAGCGGTCTACAGGGCCGGACGGGAGCGGCATGTCCCCTGTCTGCGCGTTGGTGGCGGCGGTCCTGCGGGTTGAGGCTGAACCCCAACGATATTTGGCGCTGTGTCGAGTACTTCCTTTGCCAGCGCCACCCCCCACCCCTTCTCCTCCGTGTTCCTCTCACTGCCCATCTCGCGCCACTGCTACACCATAGGAGTGAAATGCCTATGCCACGGGTTCCTCTCCCTTTCTCTCCCTCCCTCACACTCTCTCTTCCTCTCTCTCGGCTGATTTGCGGCTTGATCTATTGTTTTTGAGGTTGCTGCTCCCGGTTGGTTGCAAGGATACGTGTTGCGGTGGTCAATTTGTCCTATGAAGGTTTGTCTTCAACCTTTGGAGGTTTGTCTTCGACTATGCTCCGAGAGGTGTCACGGTCTGAGAGGATACAGTGGGATAGCTCTATATGCTAGAGTGCTAGGTAGCCTGTTGTTAACTCCTGCTCATAACTCCTCTTCAGTTTGTTTTATATGTGTGCATATGGACAAATTAGTGGGCTTGATTTATATGTGTGCATATTGACAAATTCGCTGGGACAGAGTGGCCATGGTTTAGGATAAGGCAACAATGGGTATATTCTTTATTTTTATTTGTGAGGAAGGGAAGAGTAATATGAGGTGAGCAAGAACAGAAGAGAGATGTAGTGCTTTTGTACTGAAATTGGTTTGCATCTGTACTGACTGGAAAATGAGAGAGAGAGCTTTGGTACTGATATTGGTTGAGAGAGAGAGAGTACAATATACTTTTCTGTCATCTAATATATGTCTCACTGACAATTGTAACAGATGCCAGCGATGTGATTAGGCGCACATATACGAGTATGTTTATGACGACACCTACACCAGTCATTGTCGTTGTTGTTTTTGCCTGTTGCCTCCCTTGAAAATCACTTCGCTAGGTGAGGGACCCCTCTCCTTTCCTTCCGTTTGGTTTCAATTTGTGCCTAGGATCAAATACAGTGAGCAAGTAGCAAAATTAGAACGATAACTGTCGATTAGGAGCATTCATCCGAATGGATTTATGAGATGCATATAATGATGGCTCCAGTTGAAGTGATGACATAGCAGTAGCTGAAATAGAAATTCAGTGAGCATCTTCGCGTTAGATGACATTTAGTTTCAATTAGCATTGGGCACTAGCTGATTTCAATCTTGTTACCATCTGTTTCGGAGCCCCCCTCTAGAGGTTGTCACGGGTGAAGTGGCAGCCACTGATTGCGTTGTAAACAACCTGAATAATGAGCCCGATGAGCAGGCTAACGGTGCGGGTGAGATCGGTTAGTACGACAGATAGAATGTTCATGCATATTGAAATGTGCCTTATTGACCAAATTTGATATTAACATGTGGCGTTCACCTTACTCGCATATGTGGTTGCAAAGGTTGAAAAAGAGTATGTTGATCCGGAGCCTGAGCAAGCTATATTAGCACCCCCAGCCAACAGTAAGTTCCTGCAAGACAAACACAACAACATGTGTGTGGCATAAGTAAATAACTAAGTTAATTTTGTTCCTCTGATATGGCTTGTGCAGATTTGAGGCAGGGAATGAGTTCGGAGCTGCTAGGCAGAGTTTTCATAGATGAAACGGGCATGGAGGCGCATCGTCGCAGGCCGAGGTTTCAGATTGCTCCAAATGATAAAGGGAAGGAGCTGATAGAGGAAGAAGGTGAAATTGAGTCTTCCGACAGTGATGAAACTGGAACCACTGTAGATGTTCTGTTTTTTCCCTTACGTTGAACATTGTATTAGCAGTCACATACTTATGGTCATATACTTACTAATGCTTTGACCTGAAACTGGAACCACTGTAGATGTTCTGCTGCCAATATAACATCGTTTGCATTTAGTTTGTCGTAATATTAATTCAGGTTCTATAGTCCGCTAGGTCATGTTTTTTATTTAGTTAAGTTCCCATCTAATTGCCTGAATTAGTCGCGTGTGGGAGAGCAGTCTGAAAGTTATAACAGGGAATGCAACAATAGTGTGATTTATGTTGCTGGAAGTGCTGCCAATGCTTTTGTCATTTTTCAGGTTTTCTCTCGGTTCTGTTGGCAAGGGATCTTTGGTCATGAATCCATTGTAAATGGCAATAGTCAAGCACCAAGGGACAATCGAAATTACTATCATGATATTTCAGGTAGTAATTACTCGAAAAACTTTTCCTGTTCTGTTTTTCTCCTTTATTTTGATATAATGATGTCTTGATGCCCCCTGTCATGTAATTATTCCAAGATAGCCTGACTGTAATATTTACTGTAATATTTCTGGGAGAAATATTATTACGAATAGAGAAAGCTTTATTTCAGGCATCTTAATTTTTTGATAGTGGCGTCAGTTTGTAAGGATTGTTTGATAGAACATGCTCGTCATAGTGTGTTGTCAGGAAGGTGTGGATGCAATAAGACATGTGCCCTTCAGTTTAGTCTGGTTTTTTCTGGTACATTTGAATTAGTCTGATTAGTCGGTGTCCATTTATTCTTTTGTTTTTGGTTGGCACTTTCAGGTTTGTTTGCCAAGAAACAGAGAGTTGTTTGTCCATTCACACATGATAAACAGAGGGTTGGATTTGTTTGTGTTGGATTGATGCATGTGGAAGAGTGTGGAAAGGATAGGATGCTTATTGGCTTCTGTTGTTGATTTGGTCTCCCGATGGTGTCATTGTTGGTTTGGTTTGGTTAATCCTTGCTTATTCGTTTATCATAGGGAATGGCTAGCTCACATTGTTGGTTAGGAAGAAAATGGAGGTTGTATAATTCGCTTATTCATTTATCTTAGGGATTGAATCGCTCACATGGTTTGTTAGGAAGTAAATGGAGGTTGTACACCTATTGTGGTTGCAGTTCTGTTAATCAAAGTGTTGTTTAGTGGGGTTTGTCTGGTGCTAACTTTTTGGTAGGAATTTCACTTCTGCCCTGAAAAAGCAACCTGCAAATGCCCAACTGATAGTAGTTCCAATGTACATTTTCTTGCTCAGACCATGAAACCTCTTACAGCAGCAAGAATGAAAGAGATAATCATAATAATAAATAGAAATACCCGGTGAATCATGTACTCCCTCTGTCCGGAAATACTTGTCATCAAAATGAACAAAAAGAAGTGTATTTAGAACTAAAAACACGTCTAGATACATCCTCTTTTATCCATTTCGGTGACAAGTATTTTCAGACGGAGGGAGTATGTTCATACTATGGCAGTTATCTTCAGTCAGTGAGCGAGAATGGACCTGAGCTGCAATCCTCGCTTTTCTATCTTCCTTTTATGAAATTTCATTCATGGTGAAAATGTGGTCTTGAAGATCATGTCAGTTTTCTTCAGTCAGTAAAGCCTATTGCTATTGATCATGATGATTTATATATTACTTGGCCCTAGGTCTCATGAGAGAAGATTGGTGACCATGCTTTCAATTTGGTACTTGAGTAGGACTGAGAGAGTATATGACTTTGGTAGGTCCTAGCCCCAAAGATCATATATGTTTCCCTGATGAAATATATGATGAGGATGGATCAGGAGGAAACCTGGTTTGAATCTGACTTCCTGTACTAGGCTAGCTAAGTGGCCTTTCAAATATTTTTCTTTTTTTGACTCCTCAAATGTTCTTCAAAGTACATCTTTATTTGTTGGATAGATAATAACATGATATTTGGTCCGCCATGATTCCTCAAACTGTGTGCTTGAACTTTTTCTGATCCACTTCTTGTTTGTGCCCCAGGTCTTCTCCCCAAATCTTGCTTTCCCTCTGTTTTAGTGAAAATTAACCTAGATTTACATTTGTTTTCTCATGATGTGGTGTTCTTCAATTTTGCAGGAACTGCTCACATATCAAATTTGAGTTGTACATTCATCTATTGTTGTTCTCATGTTGCCTCCTATGTGTCTTTCTAGGTTATTACCTGTATTTTTTGGTAATATATACCGCAAGTCCATATATATTGCAAGGTTGGATGTTATTACCTGTTTGTCAGATGTATTTTAAGATGATGTGCTTTGTTTTCATGGCTACACACAGAGCCTTTTTTGTTAAATGACTTCTGCTGGTTGTGTTTGGTGGCGATGGAAGAGGATGCCTGAATATGTGTGAATAATGGCGAATGTTAGATACATTTATTTAATTTTCCATGCAAGACTGTTCTCTGTTGGAATATTTCTTTTCGCATGCTGTTTATCCCTTTGCACTGAAGAACTGCATTGTTGAATCCAAAGGTAGCTAAATCATGGGAATGTTAAGTTGCATATTTATCGATATGGGTGTGGATTATTATACTTCATTGTGATTTTTATTAGAAAGTGTAATATCAGTGACGTGAACTTCTAATTAGTCAGCCAAATAACTCATGTACGTTGTTAATCTGAAGGCAAATTACACAGTTATCTATAATACTGTAGTTGCATCATTTTCCTGCTCAAGTATCAACTGGATGATATGTTGCTCTCACTTTTATATTATCATGATGACGCCTGTCAAGTATTGTCCACTACTAATTGCATTAGCTTCGCCTCAGAACGTGGAAAGAGAAAGTAGAGTTATCAGTAGTGATCAACTATAACGTACCGTAGATATTGATGTTTCCAGAGCATCGTTTCCAATTGTCTCTTGTTTTTATGAGCGGATACAACATATCATGTAACACTTATTCTTACACTTGCTGATATGAACTACCTGGCAATATTTTATAGAATTTATGTCTTTATGTTTTGTACTACTCGATACAAACCAGTTGTCCTCGGCAAACATTTGGCTTGCTTTTGGTACAAAATTTTCCTTTATGATCTGTAGTGAAATTGCAGTTATCCTGGGTAACAACTACACTTTGCTTTTGGTATATATTTAATCTCTATGCCCTATACTCAACTCAGTCATCATGGGCAGCAACTATACCTTGCTCTTGATATATCTTTGTAGTGTTTGTGATATATACTGAACACATTTATTTTGTTCGGTTATTTTAATTCCTTTGGATGTTCTAAACGCGTTGTTATATCGAGGTTTTAAGATGCTGGGTCACCGTGCCGAGCCAGGCAACGCGCGCTTCCGATCTTAGCATTGCCTGCTTGACCAAAATATTGGGAACGGCACCATCGCACCAAGGCCAACATCCCTACCTCCCTCTTCAACTCCCACCCAACACAATTGTGGTGAGCTCCCCCTCTCATCTACCTGCTATTTGTACCTTCGGTTTTGGATGCATACAAATTGTGTATGCCATGACTGAAACTCGAGCAGCAAATTGTGTGTGTGTGCGCGCGTGTGCGCACGCACATCATGTTTGTATAGCATCTACATTGATAACCTGGCCATCACAGAATACCTAAGTCTCACAAATATAGTATACCTATTTATAATAAGAATACTACATGTGCAGAATACATATATGTTACTTTTCATGTATGTGACTACTTCTTTTGACACATTTGTATAGCGTTGGAGCCTCATTTCTGCAGTTCCTTGACACTGTGATACTCTGCATTCTTAAGTATACTTAATTTGATTTTGTAGATAGGGTTGCTACTTTATATTTTTGTATAGAAGAGGATGATGTTTTGGTCCTGAGAAAATTGAAACCACCATCAGTCTTTTGCCTAAATGGATTTAACAAAGAGAAGAGCAAGGCGAACCAGGATTTATTGGCAGCATGATGATATAATTGATGTGGTTCTTACATGAACCAGTATGTGATTATTTCCAGTTTTGCAACGGAGTGAGTAACTAGAAGCTTTAGTGTGTTACAATATTTAATGTATATGTATCTTGTGATTGTGGAAATAAAAACTTAATAACCTTTGACCGCAACATCAATTGATATGTTATCAATTCATTTAGCTTTGGAAGTTGGATCTACCACTATACATATATGTGAGCTAATCAATCAGTTTTTTTCCTTTATTCTACCAGGTTCCTTCACGGCTGCCTCCCAGCCAAATCCGG
The DNA here is from genome assembly GCF_002162155.2 of Triticum dicoccoides. Classification (NCBI taxonomy): domain Eukaryota; kingdom Viridiplantae; phylum Streptophyta; class Magnoliopsida; order Poales; family Poaceae; genus Triticum; species Triticum dicoccoides. The sequence continues at coordinate 420,929,864 of NC_041383.1, read as the reverse complement.
CCGCCACCAACCATCACGTGCTCGTCTTGGTCTCCTCTTTCTCCCTGAAAAAGTCTACCAGGTATACATATATGTGAGTTGTTGTCATGAATATCTACTCCAGGAGTTTTCCACTGAAAAAGTCTACCATGGATTTACATGCAACTCAGAGATTTAAAGATGTCTTCTTTGGCTGGCATGATTGTTTACCTTTTCCTCACTAGAAGCAATTAACCTACATGATCTGTGCAAAATATGTCTCACCACTTTAGTAGGCAGGTTTAACAGAAAATAATAGTAGCACTGTTTTAACAAGTGGTTCCTTTGTATGATGCAGGTTCAAGGGCAGAGCCATAGATTTAGCCTCTAAAAATAGGCTCTGAACGAATTTAACCATGATGTGCACGCAAGGGCAGTGATGCCTTTTACTACTTGAGAGGCCCAACAAGGTATTTTTACTTTTCTGCTACCAAAGGAAACAATGAAAAAAAATATGCTGCTCCAGTGCCCTGTAGTTTGTTCCTCTAAAATTTTACAAATATGATGAAGAATACGATGCATCATTTGCAGTACCTGGCTACCAAGAAGGAGCGACATTGTTGTCAAACTTTTATAGTGTATACTGTCTTTTGACTATGCGCTTCTCTTAGTACTGCCTGAACATCTGTATCTTTGCCCTGTGTTATATGAGCTTATGATAGACACACTGTCTGAAAGCACGACCAGCAGCCAAGGACATCTCACACCACGCTCTCTATCTCATCTTAGTCCTCACTAATTCACAAACGGGATGAAGAGGACACACTAGCTGTCAGGCGGGTTTAGCGCTACTTCCACCATCACGCCACCCTCCATTACTGGGGACCGCGATGTTTCTGCGTAGCCGTTGATGGCATCCATTTGCCTATTGTCTCCGAGGGCGAACCCCGGGGTCTATTGTTCACACCCAACATGAGGATGCAGTACTAAAAGCAGAGAACAACAAGTTAAACAATAACAGACCATGCTTCTGAAACTTTCAATGAAATATATTGTACCAGTTTAAACTCATATTATTTTGTGAATCATTTCCAGCCACTAGATGCTACAAGTCGCTCCTTAGCGTGGATAAGTAGTGCCACCTGGCCAGCGGCAGGAAGTCCACCGATCGTTGGGATCTGCTTCATGGATGGCGCCTGGAAGAAGCTCAATGACCAGACCACCGTCCTCTCCAAGAGGAGGCGCCGGCTCAAGCAGGTACGGCTAGCTCACCACAGCTCGCTCCTCCCTGTTTCTTCTTCGATGACTGTCTATATAAACACAAAATTTACTTCATGTGGTGTGCCCATATAGTGTGGATGACTAATTGATATCGTCAGAAGTTCATTATCATTGACATGCAATTAATGTATTTTCACAAGATACTCTCTTGGTTAACTGCGAATAGCATTAGCTGCCAACTGCTAGCGCTAGGTTGTGGGTAGATTAGATGATTCGGTTATCTGAGCAGCTGCTGAACTGTCGAACCGTGTGTTTTTATCACCGGAACTTCCGCGAGCCATGTTTCTCGCATCCCATTTGTTCTGTGCATTCCTCCGATATATGTGATGTGCAACTTCTATAATAATTATTTGAAGAGGAATGCTTGCTTTGGTCAAGACTGACGTATGAGGTCCCCTGAGTTGTACTTACATGCATTATTTTTGTGGTAGAATTACACATCATTTTTGTGGTAACGTTCATTTTTACTAATTTTGTAGTCAGACTTTGGCGAGCTATCAAGATTTTACTTTTAGTCACAGAGACAGGCTTCAGATGTTATCTACCTTGGTAAGGTGATTTGTTGTCTTCAGCTGGTATGATTGAGCATGTGCCAGGTTCAGTTAGTGATAATAACAGCAACGGCGCAGGTGGAGCATTCATAGTGCCCAAGTTCATGAGCTAATGATATTATTTATAGAGTTTTCATATTTATCAGTAGGATGATGAAGCCTGTCAAGTATTATCCAATACTAATTAGCTTTACCTCAGAACTTGGAAAGAGAAAGTAGAGTTATCAATAATGATCAGCTATAAGGTACCGTTGATATCGATGTTTCCAGAACATCGTTTCCAATTGTTTGTTATCTCATTGTGTTTATAAGCAGATACAACATCTCCTGTAACACTTATTCTTACACTTGCTGATATGAACTACTTGGCTATGTTTATAGAATTTATCTCCTTATGTTTTGTACTACTCGATGCAAATTAGTTGTCCTCAGTAAACATTGCGCCTTGCTTTTGGTACAAATTTCAACTTTATGATCTGCAGTGAAATTGCGGCTATCCTGGGCAACAACTACACTGTTCTTTTGGTATATATTTGATCTGCATGCCCTATATTAAACTCAGTTATCCTGTGCAACAACTATACCTTGCTCTTGATATATCTTTGTATTGTTTGTGATATATACTGAACACATTTATTCTCAGCGGTTATTCTAATTTCCTTTGGATGTTCTAAACGCTCTGTTATATTGAAGTTTTAGACGGTGAGTCACCGTGCCGAGCCAGGCAACGCGCGCCAAGGCACTTTTATGCTCATATATTATTTGGTGGCTTCTCAATTTGTGTATGAAAACAAACTTTGCTTTAGGGTGGCTGTTCATGCTTGACGGAATAATGAATGCAAAGATAGTTTTCTTTGATTTGGTTACTCGGCTGACAAGAATATGCATTTCTCTGTATACCACCTTACCTCTCATGTGATGCTTTCTATGTTGTGTATTCCCTATATTAGATAAGGGCTATTGCTTACTTGGACCATATTGATTCTGATTGGCCTATTGTTAAAGTTCAAGACAGTAGGGTTGATGCTTGAGTACATAAATCATTCAATTACATACATCTCACAGTTTGTTTGTATCAGGTTCGTGCGAGGTAGTCCCTATGAAGTACATCGACAAGGCGGATGGATTACGGCGCCTATTAGTATGCTTAGTGATAATGGCTCCTTAGTTAACTCTTTTTGTCATGTTCCTACTCTTATTACCTCCTCTTATGCGTTCTCGCTTTTGGTATTGAACCTCATGTCGAATGGCTATCTTTTGTGGTTATGTAAACGCACCAAGCTTGATTCTGCCTTATAAACCAATGTTTATCTTGTGCTCCATTGTGTTTTATTTTTACCACAATTGAATGTTTCTTTAATTTATCATTATCGTGTATAAGTGTAAATGCTATACCTGAGTTCCTATTGACATAGGCAAAACGCTTGAACCGGTACCCTTGCGCCAGGGCGCGATCCCGATCTAGTACTTAGGATACCTGCGACGTTTCGTACTTCCAGCGCACGGCTAGTACTTTCAGGCAAGGATTTTTCTGGCCACTCCGCGCACGGCTAGTACTTAGAGGGTGTTTGGATACGTTTTAGTCCTATGACTAAAATTAGTGGGACTAAAACTTGCTAGCCTCACCCATGTTTGGATCCAAATACTAAAGAGATTAAAATCAAGTTAATGAGCATTTATTATCCTCAAATCCAGAACTCGCCTGTGTTAAAGGAGAGAAGTTAAATAAGGAGAGAAGACTAATCCACATTTTAGTAGGGGTACCTCTGACTAAAAATTTTCTTTAGCCCCTCTTAGTCAGGGGTGCTTGGAACTTTAGCCTCTTAAATAGACTATTTTTAGTCAGACTAAAATAAGTCCCTTGGATCCAAGCACCCTCTTAGTCAAAATAGTCGTGACATTCGTATATACTTTCTCCGTCCCAAAATTCTTGTCTTACATTTATCTAAATATGGATGTATCAAACCACATTTTAGTATTAGATACATCCGTATCTAGACAAATTTAAGACAAAATTTTTACGATGGAGGGAGTATATAAGATAATTAAAGTGGCTAAGCAGCGGCCTCTCACATTCAATTCCAACGTTGGGTGTGAGTTTCTCCTAGGCTGACACGTGTTGGCTTCATTTCCCTATTTTCTTTATATTTTACCTTTTCTGCTAATTACCACTAAAGGCTACGTAGGCTTGCTATCCACCACATTCCCCCTCATTCGACTCCCTCCGTTTTTATACGGACTTTATACGAGTCGGTACAACATCTCGAGATTGATAAAGTCACATTAGATGTCTTCTTAGTCTAAAAAAGTCTCTTGCCACTGAACAAATATCACTAGAGAGATTGAAATAAATCCATCAAAATGTGAGCACCAGCGCCAACCCAGTACAACACATATGTTTAGTTCCATAAACCGATATGAACATCACCAGTGCCAACACAGTACAACACATTTTTTCAGTTCCACAAACCAATATGAACGCACGCACACACACCCTATGATCATGTGAGTAGTATAAAGCATAGCATTTTTTTGCTAATTCTACCATCTATATAAAGTTAGCTTAATTATGATGCGAGACTTAGCTACTTTTTCTACATGACACCATAGGATAGGCAAATAAAAAAATTATGTGGCTTAGAGTAATCAGGTTAGTACCATTTTAAACTGTGTGAATTAGGCTTGGATTTGATTGATAATGTATCTCTAATTTCATTGCTCGTGCATACTATTTTTCACGACTAAGGGTTACATGTAAGGGTTACATGATAAATCCATGGAAATGCTACTAAGTTACCATTGCTTCCATGCATTTGAAGTACTTTGATGTGAGTGCATTCCAAGCTGATACATGTTGGTTTTTTTATTTAGTCACTACTAGATTTTTTTCGTGTTTGCTACCGTTATTTAACATAGTACAACATAGACGCTCACATATATACACATACACTCACCCCTAAGAACGCATACACGTGCATCCAACCCTAAAACTTTCGAGATACTGATCCGGTACAATATCTTGAGAGTGTACGCCTTTGTAGTCGACGGGAACATCATCTGCCACTGAATGAATATCACTAGAGAGCTTGAAATAAATTCAAAAAAATGCGAGCACCAGTGCCAACACAGTACAACACATATGCTCAGTTTTATAAACCGATATGAACTTCACCAGTGCCAACACGGTACAACACATATGTTCAGTTCCATAAACCAATATGAACACACGTACACACATCCTATGATCATGTGAGTAGTATAAAGCATAGCATTTTTTGCTAATTCTACCATCTATATAAAGTTAGCTTAATTATGATGCCATACTTAGCTACTTTTTCTACATGACACTATAGGATAAGCAAATAAAAAAATTATGTGGCTTAGAGTAATCAGGTTAGTACCATTTTATACTGTGTGAATTAGGCTTGATTTTGATTGATAATGTATCTCTAATTTCATTGCTCATGCATACTATTTTTCACGGCTAAGGGTTACATGATAAATCCACAGAAATACTACTAAGCTACCATTGCTCTCATGCATTTGAATTTTGAAGTACTTTGGTGTGAGTGCATTCCAAGCTGACACATGTTGGTTTTTTATTTAGTCCACTACTAGATTTTTTGTGTGTGTTTGCTATCGTTATTTAACATAGTACAACATAGACACTCACATATATACACATACACTCACCCCTAAAAACGCATACACGTGCACCCAACCCTAAACCTTTGAGACACTGAGCCGGTACAATATCTTGAGAGTGACAAACTCACAGCGGACGCCTTTGTAGTCGACGGGTACGTCATCTGCCACTGAATGAATATCACTAGAGAGCTTGAAATAAATTCAAAAAAATGCGAGCACCAGTGCCAACACAGTACAACACATATGCCAGTTCCACAAACCAATATGAACACACGTAGACACACCCTACACATATGATCCTGTGAATAGTACAAAGTATAGCATTTTTTGGCTAGTTCAACCTTCTTTGTAAAGTTAGGTTAATTATGATGTGATACCTAGCAACTTTTTCCGCAGGACATCATATGATAAGAAAATCAAAGAAAATTATGTGCCTTAGAGTATCTAGGTTAATACCTGTGAGAATTAGTCTTGATTTTGATTGATAATGATTTCTAATTTCATTGCTCATGCATGCTTTTTTTTACTAGGGGTTACATGATAAATCCACAAAAATTTAAGCACCAATGTCAACATAGTACGACACAAATGCTTAGGTTAGTACCATTTAAACTATGAGAATTAGGCCTGATTTTGATTGATAATGCATCTTAATTTCAATGCTCCTGCATGCTATTTTCACGACTAAGGTACATGATAAATCCACGAAAATTCGAGCACAAGTGTCAAAACAGTACAACACAGATACTTAGTTATACTCGCCTCTATGAATGCACACTCGCACACCCAATCCCTAACATTGTGAGTAGTACAAAGCGTACCATTTTTGCTCATTCCCTTCCAAATGAAGTTAGGTTGATTATGATGCGATACCTAGCAACTTTTTTTGCAGGACACCATAGGATACAAAATGAAAGAAAATTACATGCCTTAGAGTATCTAGGTTGGAACTTTTAGATAGTAAGAATTAGGCTTGATTTTGGTTGATAATGCATCTTTAGTTTCCTTGCTCATGGGTGCTATTTTTCACGGCTAAGGGTGACAGGATGCAACATATATTACTGAAAATATCATGTATAAGAAATCTTCATTGCACTGCAATGCCAATCATGTATTATTGCCACCACTTTTATGCGATCCTAGCAGCTACATGCATTGGGCTAGAAAACCGATCGTCGCTGCAGCACAATCATATCCTCCGCGTCAAGTCATCATCCATAGATTGCATCTCACTGCCGAGGCAACCACCAAATCTGGAAATATGAACCCTCGCAAAGACCTTTTGGTGGCCCCACAATTCATGGCGAGGCCGCCGTCGCAGGCCGGAGTGGTCAACACACGGACCAACACCGACGACGGAGCACATCACCACTTATTACAATCTCATCAGATATAGCCCTGCCCAGATCCGTCGGCCAAGGGGCCGACATGGCCAGATCTTGATCAAGGTAGATCAGTTTCTGGCGCCGCCACCCGCCTAGCTGTAGCATCCACGTCGAATCCATATGTGGCCTCCCATGGTAGCCATGAGTGCGAGGAGCCATGAAGGGTGATGACCCACAAGTGTAGGGGATCCATCGTAGTCCTTTTGATAAGTAAGAGTGTCGAACCCAACGAGGAGCAGAAGGAAATGATAAGCGGTTTTCTGTAAGGTTTTCTCTGCAAGCACTGAAATTGTAGGTGATAGATAGTTTTGTGATAAGATAAATAGTAACGAGCCACAAGTAAATAAAGTAAACAAAGTGCACCAAGGTGGCTCAATCCTTTATGTAGCAAAGGATAAGCCTGGACAATTTCTAATAATGAGAAAGGAGCTCCCGAGGGCACATTGGGAATTATCGTCAAGCTAGTTTTCATCACGTTCATATGATTCGCGTTTGGTATTTTGATAATTTGATATGTGGGTGGACCGGTACTTGGGTACTGCCCTAACTTGGACAAGCATCCCACTTATGATTAACCCCTATTGCAAGCATCCGCAACTACAAAAGAAGTATTAAGGTAAACCTAACCACAACATTAAACATATGGATCCATATCAGCCCCTAACAAAGCAACGCATAAACTAGGGTTTAAGCTTCTGTCACTCTAGCAACCCATCATCTACTTATTACTTCCCCATGCCTTCCTCTAGGCCCAAATAATGGTGAAGTGTCATGTAGTCGACGTTCACATAACACCACTAGAGGAAAAGACAACATACATCTCATCAAAATATCGAACGAATACCAAATTCACATGACTACTAATATCAAGACTTCTCCCATGTCCTCAGGAACAAACATAACTACTCATAAAGCATATTCATGTTCATAATCAGAGGAGTACTAATATGCATAAAGGATCTGAACATATGATCTTCCACCAAGTAAACCAATTAGCATCAACTACAAGGAGTAATCAACACTACTAGCAACCCACAGGTACCAATTTGTGGTTCTGATACAAGATTGGATACAAGAGATGAGCTAGGATTTTGAGAGGAGATGGTGCTGGTGAAGATGTTGATGGAGATTGACCCCCTCCCGATGAGAGGATCGTTGGTGATGATGTTGGTGATTATTTCCCCCTCCCGAAGGGAAGTGTCCCCGGCAGAACAGCTCCGCCAGAGCCTTAGATTGATTCCGCCAAGGTTCCACCTCGTAGCAGCGGAGTTTCATCTCGTAAGCTTGCCCATGATTTTTTCCAGGGTAAAAGTGATGATATAGCGGAAGATGGATGCCGGAGGCCCACCAGGGGGCCCAGGAGATAGGGGGCGCGCCCTATAGGGGGGGGCGCCCCCCTGTCTCCTGGACAGGGTGTGGGCCCCCTGGCCTATTTCTTTCGCTCAGAAATTCTTATTAATTCCAAAAGGTTGTTTCGTGGAGTTTCAGGACTTCTGGAGCTGTGCAGAATAGGTTTCCAACGTTTGCTCCTTTTCCAGCCAGAATTCCAGCTGCCGGCATTCCCCCTCTTCATGGTAAACCTTGTAAAATAAGAGAGAATAGCCATAAGTATTGAGATATAATGTGTAATAACAGCCCATAATGCAATAAATATTGATATAAAAGCATGATGCAAAATGGACGTGTCAACCCCCCCCCCCCAAGCTTAGACCTCGCTTGTCCTCAAGCGGAAGCCGAAATCGAAAAATATGTCCACATGTTTAGAGATAGAGGTGTCCATAAAAATAAAATACGGACATGAGGGCATCATGATCATTCTAATGACAACAACACATATAGATTTTGTCATATGATTTCCTATGCTCAAGTAACAAGCAATTCACAATGTCAAGTATGGTTCAAAAACTTCATTGGGAACTAACAAACTATAATCTCAGTCATTGAAGCAATTGCAATTTATCGTAACATCAGAAAGAGTCAATAAAAGAGCTTTTCAGCAAGCTCACATACTCAACTATCTCGTAGTCTTCTACAATTGCTAACACTCACGCAATACTTGTGGTTATAGAGTTTCAGCCGGACACTGAGAAAGATAGGGGCTTATTGTGTTGCCTCCCAACGTATTCACCTTTAGGTGATGTCAACAATAATAACCCATGCTAACTTACATCCAATTGGATATATATATCATGATCTTTCAAACACGACGAGCTTGCCAAAGGATAAAATAAAAAGGGAAAGGTGAGGATCACCTTGACTCAAACATAAAGTAAAAACACAAAGTAACAGATAGGCCCTTCACAGAGGGAAGCAGAGGTTGTCATGCGTGTTTAGGGTTGATGCACGAAATCTTAATGCAAAAGAACGTCACTTTATATTGCCCCTTGTACGTGGACCTTTATTATGCAGTCCGTCGCTTTTATTACTTCCACAACAAGTTCGGACAAAGCTTATTTTCTCCGCACTAATAAGTCATACATAATTAGAGAGCAATTTTTATTGCTTGCACCAATGACAACTTACTTGAAGGATCTTACTCAATCCATAGGTAGGTATGGTGGACTCTCATGGCAAAACTGGGTTTAAGGGTAATTGGAAGCACAAGTAGTATCTCTACTTGGTGCAAGGAATTTGGCTAGCATGAGGGGGAAAGGCAAGCTCAACATGTTTGGAAGGTCAATGACAATATACTTTAAGAGATGTCGGAAAACATAAACCATTACGTTGTCTTCCTTGTCCAACATCAACTCTTTTAGCATGTCATACTTAATGAGTGCTTCACAATCATAAAAGATGTCCAAGATAATATATTTATATGTGAACCCCTCTTTCCTTATCACTTCCTATTAATTGCAATGATGACCAAGGCTACGTTCATCAACTCTCAACAATTTTTATGCCTCATACTTTCTATGTGTGAAGTTATCACTATCCATAAGATCAATATGAACTCTTTTGTTCTTTCTACCTTCTCAAGATCATAGCAATCATAGCAAAGCCCTTGAATCAACACTAATCTTTATTATAGATAGCACACGGACTCAATTACATAAAGAGATCACAATGCAAAACTCAAAACTACTTGATATCAAAACTTCAATCTACTAGATCAAGATACTACTAAAAAGATCAAACTAAATAAAGAGGTAAAGATAGGAGTGTGATGGTGATACGATACCGGGGCACCTCCCCCAAGCTTGGCAGTTGCCAAGGGGAGTTCCCATACCCATTTGATTATTTCTTCTGAGGTGGTCAAGTAGGAGTTGTTGATGATGTAAGCTTGTCGTCCGTCTTCCAAGGCATAGGCTCTCCATCATAAAAAGATGATCAAGTCTCCGGGATCCTTAAATCTGCAGCCAAACTCATTCGCTTGAATCTATATTCATACTCACAGTTCTGGTTTTGCAGGTCATAGATCTGGGCTTGGAGGTGCTCGATTTTCTCTTGAAGCTTGAAGATGGTCTCCCCAATGACTTTAGCATCTAGCTTGTGGTTGTTGGTGAACTCCGTGATCATCATCTGGTTAGCATTGAGTCCACGCTCCACCATCCCTTGACACTTGAAAACTTCATGTTCCATGGCTTCGAGCTTTGTCTCCACACTCCCGGTACGCCTTGGTCCCTCCACATCGCGGATGTGTAGCACCCCCTCACGCATCTCAATGGTTTGAGGGTGTTGCAGCACCTCCGCGAGATAGGGGTTGATAACCCTCTCGAAAAACTTGTCCTTGGGAGCGCTTGGAGATGCCATGATGCTCTAGATCTGAAACAGAAACAGCTCGAAATGAAAACAGAGGATATTTGCATGATACGGTGGTCAAAACCTTCGGGAGTATATATAATTAATTTTTTTACCGACCAAAATACGTAACGTGCAAGAAAACAGAATCCGGGAGGCACACGAGGTGCCCACGAGATAGGGGGGCGCGCCCTCCAGTCTCGTGGGAGCCTCGTGTCCCTTTCGGACTACTTCTTTCTTCCTAAAGTTCTTAAATATTCCAAAACTGATAAAAATTGCCATTGGAGTTGTTTTGGAGTCGGTTTACTTACCGTACCACATACCTATACCTTTTCAGGGCCTGGAACATTCTGGAAAGTGTCCCTTATGTATTCCTCAGGGGTTACGGTTTCAATAATATTAGTTTCAACATTGATGGGATTACCTGAAATATAATGTTTAATTCTTTGACCGTTAACCACCCTTGGACTTGTGCCTTCGAAGTTGTTGACTTTTATAGCACCAGAACGATAGCCTCCTCGATAACGTAGGGACCTTCCCATTTTGAGAGAAGTTTTCCTGCAAAAAATCTTAAACGAGAGTTGAATAATAACACATAATTTCCTGCGTTAATCTCACGCTTTTGTATCCTCTTATCATGCCAGCGTTTGACTTTTTCTTTGAAAAGCTTGGCATTCTCATAGGCTTTGGGTTCTCCATTCATCAAGTGAGCTAATATCAAACAACATCTTCTTACCGGCAAGTTTGAAGTCATAATTGAGCTCTTTAATAGCCCAATATGCTTTATGTTCAAGTTCAAGAGGTAAATGACACGCTTTTCCATAAACCATCTTATAAGGATACATACCCATAGGATTTTTGTATGCAGTTCTATTGGCCCATAATGCATCATCAAGATTTTTGGACTAATTCTTTCTAGATCTATTCACAGTCTTTTGCAAAATTAATTTGAGCTCTCTATTGCTCAACTCTACTTGACCACTAGACTACGGATGATAAGGAGATGCTATTCTATGATTGACATCATACTTAGCAAGCATCTTACAGAAAGCACCATGAATAAAATGTGAACCACCATCAGTCATAAGATATCTAGGGACTCCAAACCTCGGAAAAATAACTTCTTTAAGCATTTTAATAGAAGTGTTATGATTAGCACTACTAGTTGGAATAGCTTCTACCCACTTAGTAATGTAATCAACAGCAACTAAAATATGTGTATAACCATTAGAGGCAGGAAAAGGTCCCATATAATCAAAGCCCCAAACATCAAAAGGTTCAATAACAAGAGAATAATTCATAGGCATTTCTTGACTCTACTAATGTTACCTATTCTTTGACATTCATCACAGGATAAGACAAACTTACGAGCATCTTTGAAGAGAGTAGGCCAATAAAAACCAGATTGTAGTACCTTGTGTGCAGTTCTATATCCAGTGTGGTGTCCTCCATAAGATTTAGAGTGACACTTACGTAGAATCTGTTCCTGTTCATGCTCGGGCACACAACGTCTAATAACACCATCCACTCCTTTATGAAGGTGTGGATCATCCCAGAAGTAATGTCTTAAATCATAAAAGAACTTTTTCTTTTGCTGGTATGTGAAACTAGGCAGTAAATATTTAGCAACAATGTAATTAGCATAATCAGCATACCAAGGAGCAGTACGAGAAGCATTGACGACCGCTAATTGTTCATCAGGAAAGCTATCATTAATAGGCAATGGGTCATCAAGAACATTCTCTAACCTAGACAAGTTATCTGCAACGGGGTTCTTAGCTCCCTTTCTATCAATAATATGCAAGGCAAATTCTTGGAGAAAGAGAACCCATCTAATGAGTCTAGGCTTAGCATCTTTCTTTTCCATAAGATATTTAATAGCAGCATGATCAGTGTGAATAGTAACTTTGGAATCAACAATATAAGTTCTAAACTTATCACATGCAAACACAACTGCTAAGAACTCTTTTTCAGTAGTAGCATAATTTCTCTTGGCAGTATCAAGAGTCTACTAGCATACTGGATAACATTCAATTTCTTATCGACTCTTTGCCCTAAAACAGCACCTACAGCATAATCACTAGCATCGCACATAATTTCAAAAGGTAAATTCCAATCAGGTGGCTGAACAATAGGTGTAGTGATCAAAGCTTTCTTAAGTACTTCAAACGCTTCTACACAATCATCATCAAAGACAAAAGGAATATCTTTTTGCAATAAATTAGTCAGAGGCCTAGAGATTTTAGAAAAGTCCTTAATGAACCTCCTATTAAAAACCGGCGTGACCAAGGAAACTTCTTATACCTTTTATGTCCTTGAGACATGGCATCTTTTCAATAGCATCAACTTTGGCTTTATGAACTTCAATACCTCTCTCGGAGATCTTGTGCCCCAAGACAATGCCTTCATTAACCATAAAGTGACACCTTTCCCAATTCAGGACGAGACTAGTGTCTTCACATCTCTGCAAAACTCGATCAAGGTTGCTCAAACAATCATCAAAAGAGGATCCATAGACAGAGAAGTCATCCATGAATACCTCACAAATCTTTTCACAAAAATCAGAGAATATAGCCATCATGCGTCTTTGAAAGGTAGCAGGTGCATTACATAAACCAAAAGGCATACATCTATAAGCAAAAGTACCAAAAGGGCAAGTAAAAGTAGTTTTGGATTGATCCTTCGCTGACACAGGTATCTAAGAGAAACCAGAATAACCATCTAGAAAAAAAATGTGTGTGTTTGGATAGTCTTTCTAGCATTTGATCAATAAAAGGTAGAGGGTAATGATCTTTCTTAGTAGCTTTATTTAACTTACGGAAATCAATTACCATCCTATAACCTGTAATAATTCTTTGCGGGATCAATTCATCTTTATCATTAGGAACAACGGTAATACCTCCCTTTTTAGGGACACAATGGACAGGGCTTACCCATTCACTATCAGCAATGGGATAAATAATACCTGCCTCAAGGAGCTTTAGTATCTCCTTTCTTACGACTTCCTTCATCTTGGGATTTAATCATCTTTGAGGATCTCTAACTGGTTTGGCATCTTTCTCCACTGAAATTTTGTGTTGACATAATGTGGGACTAATGCCCTTAAAATCATGCAGAGTATATCCAATAGTTGCTCGGTGCTTCTTCAGAGTTTTCAATAATCTTTCTTCTTCTTTCTCTGAAAGGTTAGCACTAATAATAACAGGATATATTTCTTTTTCATCAAGATAAGCATACTTAAGATTATCAGGTAATGGTTTGAGTTCAAACACGGGATCACCCTTGGGTGGAGGGGGATCCCCAAGAATTTCAACGAGAAGGTTATGTTTCAGCATAGGTTCCTGTTTAAGGAACACTTCATCTATTTCTTCCCTTTCCTTCATAAACATATCGTTTTCATGGTCTAGCAAATATTGTTCTAAAAATCAGTTGGAGGAACAGCAATGGAAGCAAGACCAATAATCTCATCCTTACTAGGTGGTTCCCTTTCACGAGGTTGTCTACTAAACTTAGCAAAATTAAACTCATGATACATACCATCTATGCCAACAGTGAAAATATTCTTTTCACAATTAATCTTAGCACTAGCAGTATTCAAGAAGGGTCTACCAAAAATAATGGGACAAAAATCATCTTGTGGGGAACCAAGAACAAGAGAATCAGCAGGGTATTTAACCTTCCCACACAAAACTTCAACATCTCTAACAATCCCAATAGGTTTAATGGTATCCCTATTAGCAAGCTTAATAGTAACATCAATGTCTTCTAATTCAATGGGTGCAATGTCGTGCATAATTTCTTTATAAAGATCATAAGGTATCGCACTAGCACTAGCACCCATATCACATAAGCCATGATAACAATGATCTTCTATTTTAACAGAAATAACAGGCATGCCTACGACAGGTCTACGTGTCTTAGTATCAGGTCTAGCAATATTAGCAGTCTCACCCAATAAAGAAATAACATGCCCATCTAAGTCCTCATCCAAGAGAACTTTAACCATAGCAATACTAGGTTCAACATTAATTTGCTCAGGAGGTGTATAAGTCCTAGTATTACTCTTACAAAAAACAGTCGAAGCTTTAGCATGATCCTTTATCCTAACAGGAAAAGGAGGTTTTTCAACGTAAGCAGTAGGAACAATAGGATCACTATAGGTAATAGTCTTTTCTTCGACTGTAATAGGTGCAACTACTTTCACTTCAACAGGAGGATTATATTTAAACCACTTCTCTTTAGGGAGATCAACGTGAGTAGCAAAAGATTCACAGAAAGTAGCTACTATCTCAGAGTCAAGTCCATACTTAGCGCTAAATCCACGAAAAGCATCGATATCCATAAAAGATTTAACACAATCGAACTTAGGTGTCATACCTGATTCCTTACCATCGTCGGAACCCCAATCTTCAGAGTTGCATTTAATTCTTTCCAATAAGTCCCATTTGAAATCAATAGTCTTCAGCATATAAGAACCAGCACAGGAAGTATCAAGCAGGTTGCGATTATCAAGAGAAAGCCGAGCATAAAAATTCTGAATAATCATTTCCCGAGAGAGCTCATGATTGGGGCATGAATATAACATTGACTTAAGACTCCCCCAAGCTTGGGCGATGCTTTCTCCTTCGCGAGGCCAGAAATTATATATGTAATTACGATCACGATGAACAAGATGCATAGGATAGAACTTCTAGTGAAATTCCAACTTCAATCGCTTATAATACCAAGATCTCGAATCATCACATAGCCTATACCATGTCAATGCATCTCCCTTCAAAGATAAAGGGAAGACCTTCCTTTTGACAACATCATCGGGAATACCTGCAAGCTTAAATAATACACAAACTTCATCCACAAAGATAAGGTGTAAATCGGGATGCAATGTTCCATCCCCTGCAAATGGATTAGCTAGCAGTTTTTCTATCATACCTGAAGAAATCTCAAAGTAAATATTTACATAGTGTTCACTAGGTTGAGGAGCATCTCTTTGCTCTTCTGGTTGGGGTGAAGATACCCCAAACAAGCCCCTCAAAGGATTAGTTTCCATAGTGACAAGTAACAGAAAATTTCAGCACACTATATAAATGTTTCCTTACCAAGTTCCACTCACCAAAAGCGCTGCACTCCCCGGCAATGGCGCCAGAAAAGAGTCTTGATGACCCACAAGTGTAGGGGATCTATCGTAGTCCTTTCGATAAGTAAGAGTGTCGAACCCAACGAGGAGCAGAAGGAAATGATAAGCGGTTTTCAGTAAGGTTTTCTCTGCAAGCACTGAAATTGTAGGTGATAGATAGTTTTGTGATAAGATAAATAGTAACGAGCAACAAGTAAATAAAGTAAACAAAGTGCAGCAAGGTGGCCCAATCCTTTATGTAGCAAAGGATAAGCCTGGACAATTTCTAATAATGAGAAAGGAGCTCCCGAGGACACATTGGGAATTATCGTCATGCTAGTTTTCATCACGTTCATATGATTCGCGTTCGGTACTTTGATAATTTGATATGTGGGTGGACCGGTACTTGGGTACTGCCCTAACTTGGACAAGCATCCCACTTATGAGTAACCCCTATTGCAAGCATCCGCAACTACAAAAGAAGTATTAAGGTAAACCTAACCACAACATTAAACATATGGATCCATATCAGCCCCTAACGAAGCAACGCATAAACTAGGGTTTAAGCTTCTGTCACTCTAGCAACCCATCATCTACTTATTACTGAAGGAAATATGCCCTAGAGGCAATAATAAAGTTATTATTTATTTACTCATATCATGATAAATGTTTATTATTCATGCTAGAATTGTATTAACCGGAAACATGATACATGTGTGAATACATAGACAAACATAAAGTGTCACTAGTATGCCTCTACTTGACTAGCTCATTAATCAAAGATGGTTATGTTTCCTAACCATAGACATGTGTTGTCATTTGATTAACGGGATCACATCATTAGGAGAATGATGTGATTGACATGACCCATTCCGTTAGCCTAGCACTTGATCGTTTAGTATGTTGCTATAGCTTTCTTCATGACTTATACATGTTCCTGTAACTATGAGATTATGCAACTCCCGTTTACCGGAGGAACACTTTGTGTGCTACCAAATGTCACAACGTAACTGGGTGATTATAAAGGAGCTCTACAGGTGTCTCCAAAGGTACATGTTGGGTTGGCGTATTTCGAGATTAGGTTTTGTCACTCCAATTGTCGGAGAGGTATCTCTGGGCCCTGTCGGTAATGCACATCACTATAGGCCTTGCAAGCAATTTAGCTAATGAGTTAGTTACGTAATGATGCATTACGTAATGAGTAAAGAGACTTGCCGGTAACGATTGAACTAGGTATTGGATACCGACGATCAAATCTCGGGCAAGTAACATACCGATGACAAAGGGAACAACGTATGTTGTTATGCGGTTTGACCGATAAAGATCTTCGTAGAATATGTAGGAGCCAATATGAGCATCCAGGTTCCGCTATTGGTTATTGACCGAGAATAGTTCTAGGTCATGTCTACATAGTTCTCGAACCCGTAGGGTCCGCACGCTTAATGTTACGATGATAGTTTTATTATGAGTTTATAAGTTTTGATGTACCGAAGATTGTTCGGAGTCCCGGATGTGATCACGGACATGACGAGGAGTCTCGAAATGGTCGAGACATAAAGATTGATATATTGGACGACTATATTCGGACACCGGAAGTGTTCCGGGTGATTTCGGAGAAAACCGGAGTGCCGGAGGGGTTACCGGAACCCCCCGAGGAAGTATTGGGCCTTAGTGGGCCTGAGGGGAGAGAGAGGGCAACGGCCAGGAGGTGGCGCGCCCCCTCCCATGGGGAGTCCGAATTGGACTAGGGGAGGGGGGCGCGGCCCCTCTTTCCCTCTCCCTCTCCCTCTCTTTCCTTCCCCCTTCCTCCTTCCTAGTGGGACTAGGAAAGGGGAGTCCTACTCCCACTAGGAGGAGGACTCCCCCCTCCTTGGCGCGCCCCCTAGGGCCGGCCGGCCTCCCCCCTTGCTCCTTTATATACGAGGGCAGGGGGGCACCCTAGAACACACAAGTTGATCTTCGTGATCGTTCCTTAGCCGTGTGCGGTGCCCCCCTCCACCATATTCCACCTCGGTCATATCGTTGTGGTGCTTAGGCGAAGCCCTGCGTCAGTAGAACATCATTATTGTCACCATGCCGTCGTGCTAACGGAACTCATCCCCGACACTTTGCTGGATCGGAGTCCGGGGATCGTCATCGAGCTGAACATGTGCTGAACTCGGAGGTGTCGTACGTTCGGTGCTTGGATCGGTCGGATCATGAAGACGTACGACCACATCAACCGCGTTGTCATAACGCTTCCGCTGACGGTCTATGAGGGTACGTGGACAACACTCTCCCCTCTCATTGCTATGCATCACCATGATCTTCCGTGTGCGTAGGAATGTTTTTGAAATTACTACATTCCCCAACAATGGCATCCGACCCTGGTTTTATGCGTAGATGTCATATGCACAAGTAGAACACAAGTGAGTTGTGGGCGATACAAGTCATACTGCTTACCAGCATGTCATACTTTGGTTCAGCGGTATTGTGAGATGAAGCGGCCCGGACTGACATTACGCGTACGCTTACGCGAGACTGGTTTCACCGTTACGAGCACTCATGCTTAAAGGTGACTGGCGGGTGTCTGTCTCTCTCACTTTAGTTGAACCGAGTGTGGCTACGCCCGGTCCTTGTGAAGGTTAAAACAGCACTAACTTGACGAACTATCGTTGTGGTTTTGACATAGGTAAGAACAGTTCTTGCTAAGCCCGTAGCAGCCACGTAAAATTTGCAACAACAAAGTAGAGGACGTCTAACTTGTTTTTGCAGGGCATGTTGTGATGTGATATGGTCAAGACGTGATGCTATATTTTATTGTATGAGATGATCATGTTTTGTAACCAAAGTTATCGGCAACTGGCAGCAGCCATATGGTTGTCGCTTTATTGTATGAAATGCAAACGCCCTGTAATTGCTTTACTTTATCACTAAGTATAAGTGCATCTAGTGCCACCCTAGTTGGTTTTGGAGTATTGACGACAAAGTTGGTTGAGGGACTAATGCGTTTGTGAGAATTGCAGGATAACGCAGGTAGTGTCCCTCATTGATTCGGTTTACCTATCGGAGAGGACCCCTAAAAATGTATGAAGACATTGACGACAATGGTGGTATGTGAAGATATTCATGTTGAAGACTATGACATGAGAAGACATTGAGTGAAGACTGTGGAGCGCGAAGACTATGTTGTTTCGCTGTTTCCTTTTTCTTCTTTGTTGAGTCATAGGAACCACCGTACTGTTAAGTGGGGTCCAAGTGAACTAAGTCAGAATGACTGAAGTGATGCTCAACCCAAATCCTATGTCTTCAAGCGAAGACAACGAGAGCAAATCTTATCCGGAGCCGGATGAGTCATCTTTGCTTGTAGCCCAAGTAAAGTTGTCGTGTGTGTTTGAAATCTGACCGTTGGAACACGTGTCAGTTCCTTAGTGGCCCAGGGTCATTTCGGACATATCAGGTCGGGTTGCCCAGTGGCTATAAATAGCCCACCCCCTACACCATAAATTGGTGGCTGCTCAGAGTTAGTGCACAGCTTTTGTTGTTTGAGAGCAACCCACCTCGAAGCCTTTGAGAGAGAGAAATCCTTGCGAGGACAAAGCCCAAACACCCAGAGCCAAAGAGTGTTAGGCATCATTGAAGTCTTTCTGTCTGTGTGACCTGAAGACTTATTACACTTGAGGACTGTGAATCCTCCAGCCGGTTAGGCGTCGCATTCTGAGCATCCAAGAGTCATTGTGGATTGCCGGTATACGAAGTCTGTGAAGGTTCGGAAGTCTACCTTGAAGACTTACTAGAGTGATTGGGTGAGGACTGTGTGTCCTTAGCTCAAGGGGAATAAGGTGAAGACACGGTCTTCTGAGTTGAATCTCAGCCTTCCTAACCAGACGTACAATTGTCACAGCAACTGGAACTGGTCCAACAAATCCTATGTCTTCAACAAGTGACTGGTTCTATCCTCTCCCTTCCTTCACTTAGAGTTTGTCTTCGTGAAGTCATTGCCTATCTGTCGTACCTGTTTGACTTCATTGCTTGACTACTATCGTTGATTGGCTTCATACTATATTCCATCCTGATCCTCACTACTTAGCTGCTATTAGTCCTGTACTTTCACATCATTGCATATTTGACTATGGTTTACTTATTGTAGTTTATCTTCCGCTGCATATCAATTAGGTCATTTCTACTGTTTGTCTTCGAAACTTTCATGTTTTGAAGACTTTCATAAAAATCACCTATTCACCCCCCCTCTAGTCGATACTAGCACTTTCAATTGGTATCAGAGCAAGGTACTCCCTTGTTCTGTGTGATTCGGTTTAACCACCTGGAGTTTTAGCTATGTTGACTGCAGGGATAATCAAAGTCTCCGCTGCTTGCCCCGTGTTCGATGGAACTGAATATCCCTACTGGAAGAATAAGATGCGTATGCATCTTGAAGCCATTGATGTCGACCTCTAGTATGTCGTCAAGAATGGCGTTCCCAAAACAGGTGAAGGTGTCACCCCTACTGATGTCAAGAAGTTCATTCAACTAGACTCTACTGCCAAGAACATTATCTGTGGTCATCTAACCAAAGGACAGTATGGTCGCGTGAGTGCTTTGGAAACGTCGAAGCTAGTCTGGGACTGGCTATCCAAGGTCAACGAAGGCGTCTCAACCCAGAGAGATCAAAGGATCAGTGTTCTTCGCAACCTCTTCAACCGCTTCAAGAGAAACGACAATGAAAATGTCCAGCTCACATTCGATCGCCTCACTGACATCACAAATGAGCTTCAAGCTCTCGGTGCAACTGAGATCACCAAGCATGAAATCGTCAAGACACTACTGAGATCACTTGACAGCTCCTTTGACACTCTTGCCCTCATGATACAAGAACGTCCTGACTTCAAGACACTCGATCCGTCTGATATACTTGAGAGGCTCAACACACATGAGTTCCATCTTTCTGAGAAAATATATCTATGGTTCCAACTATGGCCGAACTCGCGCTTTGAAGGCAAAATATGTTTCCTCATCTGAGGAAGAATCTGACTGCAGTTCTGATGATCCTGAAGACATAGGAAAGGAACTTGCTATGCTTGTGAAGAAGTTCCAGAAATTCACCAAGAAGAAAGGCTTCAGAAAGTCTTCACGATCCAGCTCAAGGAATGATGAAGCTTCCACCCATGACCACAAGAAGAGAACCTGCCACAAGTGCAAGAAGCCTGGTCACTACATATCTGAGTGTCCACAGTGGGACAATGAGAAGAAGAAGAAGAAGAGCAAGGAATATGATTCTGATGACAAGGAGAAGAAGAAATCCTCAAAGTCTTCTTCTAAGTCTTCTTCCAAGTCTTCATCACACAAGAAGAGCTCATCTGGCAAGGCTCGTGCCTTTGTTGGCAAGGAAATGGATTCAGAGGAGGAGTCTGCTTTTGAGGAGATGGAGGTGGAGTCTGAAGAGGAGTCTGACCCTGGCGTTGCAAGTCTGGCTCTAGCCACAGCCTACATTGCCAAGTCCATCTTCAACACTGAAGACAATGACTTCCACACCAACGCTGAAGTTGATGACGGAGATGATCCTACTCCCACCTACTGCTTCATGGCACGTGGTGCCAAGGTAAAATCACGTGATGCTTACTTTCAAACATCAAGTGAAGATGACTCTGATTGTGAATCCAAACCTAGCTACAAAACACTTGCTAAAATTGCAACTGAACAACAAAAGGCTATGGAACATACTCAAAAACTGTTAGACAAAAGCGATTACCTGTTGGACGCGGAAATGACACGTTCACAGTCCTTAGTTGAAGATATAAAAAATCTTCATGCTAAGTACCAAGAACTTGAAAGTCATCATGAAACGCTCTCAACCACTTATGAAAAGCTCTCCTATGATTATCTTCAAAGGAAGCAAGAGCTTGAGAAATTGAGAGCGGCTCATGAAGATCTTCAAAAAGAGAATGAGTCACTTCACGCTCAACAGATCAGTCCCGCTCAGGATAAATTTGAACCATCATGTCTAAAATGCATTGAGCGTGATAACGCTACATCTGTTGCTGAATGTTCCACTGCTTCTACTGTTGCATTGTCTTCAACTAATGATGTGGTAACTAACACCTCTACGGAGGATACCACCACTATTGCTGATGAAAATGCTAGGTTGAAGACATTGCTTGAAACAGGGATGTATAGAAGTCTGAAAGGGCATCAGACACTGTGCGATGTCCTCAAAAAGCAGATTCTGAACCGAAACCCTAGGAAAGAGGGTGTTGGGTTCGAGAGGAAAATGAATGTTGATGGCTCCTACTGGAAGCCTGAGCAGTATCCCAAAACCACATGGGTTGCCGCAAAGGAACCTTCAGTAGATCCATCCACCTTATCTGGCTTTACCTGTGCTAATCCTATTATCATTGATGAATCCTTTGATGCAAACTATAAGCTATTTAAGAACCAGAATGGTGAAGTGTTTGCTAGGTATATTGGTACTAACTGCAGGAATGGACCACCTATGAAGAAGATCTGGGTACCTAAGCAGTGCATTGAGAATCTTCCTGTGAATGTCGTCATGACACCACCAAGGAAGAAGACAAACCCCAGACCTATGGCTTCATATGGCCCAAAGGCTTCATACAGATACATGACTCACCTGAGTCACCCTAATGCCAATGTTTTGCAGGGAAATCATACTTAGACTTATGAATATGAGTGTGTGTCTTCAAACCGCTATGTTCATCGAACTAAGAACTTTTCTGCTTATTCATATGAGTATCATTCATCTCCTGCAAGGCTATTTGCTAGGGCTCCAAAGCCGAAATTCTCAGATGTTGCACTTAAACTCATTGCTTCTAAGCCACCCCTGAAAATGTGGGTGGCAAAGAAGAATTAACTTTCTTTTGCAGAGAAAGGCCTCCAGCCTGCAATCAAAGGCGTCCAATGCTAATGCTGGGGACCTAAAACACATTAAGGACACATGATAAATTGTCTTACTATATATTTCACATCTGAATCAATTACCAGTCATACTATGAGTCCTAACCTTGATCTAAGCTATGACAATCCTTGTGTGTGTCAAATGCTTATGCTTCACAACGCTCTTTGTGAAGCTTATCCTCCTAACTGCACTATAGGGTATGTCACCAAAAGCTTCAGAATGGATTATGGACAGCGGATGCACAAATCATATGACTGGTGATCGAAGTCTTCTCATGGACTCAACCTTACGTCCATCCGACAAGAGTCACATCACATTTTCTGACACTGGTAAAAGCAAGGTATTGGGTCTAGGTAGAGTTGCAATCTCAAAGGATCAACACATGGATAAAGTGATGCTTGTTGAATCCCTTGGTTTCAACTTAATTTCCGTCTCAATGCTTTGTGACTTAAACATGATTGTGCTATTCGGAAAATATCATTGCCTTGTACTAATGGAATCTGACAAGTCTCTAGTCTTTGAAGGGTATCGGAAAGATGATCTATACATGGTAGATTTCTCAGCAGGTCCACAGCTTGCCGTATGTCTTCTCGCAAAAGCTTCAGAATGCTGGCTCTGGCATCAGAGGCTGGGGCATGCTGGCATGAGGAACTTACACACACTCGTCAAGAAGAAGCATGTCATAGGCATCGAAGGTGTCAACTTCAAGAAGGATCATTTGTGTGGTGCCTGTGAAGCTGGAAAGATGACTAGGGCAAAGCACCCCTCGAAGACAATCATGACAACATCTCAACCCTTCGAGCTATTACACATGGACTTATTTGGACCTACTCACTACTCCACCCTCACAACAACTGCATGTCTCTATGGCTTCGTCATTGTTGATGACTACTCAAGATACACATGGATGCACATGATTCTCTACAAGACAGAAGTGCAAGATGTCTTCAGAGGCTTCGCCAATCGGGCAATGAACAATTATGGCATGAAGATCAAGCACATCAGAAGTGACAATGGCACTGAATTCAAGAACACCGGACTTGATCTTTATCTGGATACAATGGGAATCACTCATGAGTTCTCTACTCCATACACACCTCAGCAAAATGGCATCGTTGAGCGCAAGAACAGAACCCTCATTGAGATGGCTCGAATAATGCTCGATGAATACAAGACACCAAGAAAGTTCTGGCCTAAAGCTATTGATACAGCATGTCACATCATCAACCGTGTTTACATTCATAAGCTTCTGAACAAAACATCCTATGAGCTCCTTACTGGCCAGAAGCCAAATGTCAGTTACTTCAGAGTATTTGGAGCTAGGTGCTGGGTCAAGGATCCCCATCACAAGTCAAAATTTGCACCTAAAGCTCATGAAGGCTTCATGCTCGGTTATGTAAAGGACTCACACTCTTACAGAGTCTTCAACCTCTATCTCTATAAAATCGTTGAAACTGTGGATGTGAGATTTGATGAAACCAATGGTTCACAAAGAGAACTCCTACCAAGTACACTAGATGAAGCTCCGCCCAGCGAATCTATCAAGCTGATGGGAACTGGTGAAATCATGCCTTCTAAAGCACAGCCTGAAGAGGAACTTATCATTTCTGCACCTAACCAACCTGAAGACAATGCTCAGACCGAAGACAATCCTCCCAATGATGACAATGATCAGCAAGAGCAAAGTCTTCGTCTTGTTCATCCTCGAGTTGCAAACGAAGTACAAATTGAGAAGATAATTGACAGCATCAATGCACCTGGTCCACTTACTCGCTCAAGAGCAACACAGTTAGCAAACTTTTGTGGGCACTTTTCATTTGTGTCAATATCAGAACCCAAGAAAGTTGTTGAAGCCTTTATGGAACCTGAATGGATTCAAGCTATGCAAGAAGAACTTCAACAGTTCAAGCTGAACAATGTTTGGGAACTTGTCAAGTGACCTAACCCTCGCAAGCATAACATTATTGGAACAAAATGGATATATCAAAACAAGCAAGATGAGCATGGTCAAGTCGTCAGAAACAAAGCACGTCTTGTGGCTCAAGGATACACTCAAGTAGAAGGAAATGACTTCGATGAAACATTTGCTCCTGTGGCTAGGCTTGAAGCTATTCGCATACTGCTAGCCTACGCTAATCATCACAACATCTTGCTATATCAAATGGATGTGAAGAGTGCATTTCTCAACGGCAAGATTGAAGAAGAAGTATATGTCGCTCAACCACCTGGCTTTGAAGATCCAAAACATCCTGATATGGTGTACAAGCTAAACAAAGCACTCTATGGCCTCAAACAAGCACCTCGCGCTTGGTATGGTACGATCAAAGACTTCTTGAAGAGCAAAGGCTTCGAACCTGGATCCCTCGATCCCACCCTCTTCACGAAGACATATGATGGTGAACTGTTTGTGTGCCAAATATATGTGGATGACATAATCTTCGGTTGCACCAACCAGAAGTATAGTGATGAGTTTGGATACATGATGCAAGAGCAATATCAGATGTCCATGATGGGTGAGCTGAAGTTCTTCCTTGGTCTTCAAATTCGTCAGCAAAGGAATGGAATCTTCATATCTCAAGAAAAATACCTCAAAGATTGTCTGAAGAAGTTTGGAATGGGAGACTGCAAAGGTTACACGACGCCAATGCCAGCCAAACACCATCTTGGTCCTGACGACAATGGTAACGAGTTCGAT
The DNA here is from genome assembly GCF_002162155.2 of Triticum dicoccoides. Classification (NCBI taxonomy): domain Eukaryota; kingdom Viridiplantae; phylum Streptophyta; class Magnoliopsida; order Poales; family Poaceae; genus Triticum; species Triticum dicoccoides. The sequence goes on along the minus strand of NC_041383.1, from coordinate 420,904,603 downwards.
CAAAAGGTATACCGCTCCATGATTGGTTCTTTACTTTATCTATGTGCATCTAGGCCAGATATTATTCTTAGTGTTTGCATGTGTGCTCGATTCCAAGCGGCACCAAAGGAATCGCATCACTTAGCTGTGAAGCGAATTCTTCGATATTTGGCTTACACCCCAACACTCAGATTATGGTATCCAAAGGGCTCAAAATTTGATTTGGTTGGATTCTCGGATGCTGATTATGCTGGTGACAAGGTGGATCGCAAGTCTACATGAGGCACATGTCACTTTCTGGGTCGATCACTTGTCTGTTGGTGTTCAAAGAAGCAGAATTGTGTATCACTCTCAACTGCCGAATCTGAATACATTGCTGTGGATCTTGTTGTGCTCAGCTTCTATGGATGAAGCAAACTCTCAAGGATTATGGCATCAATCTGAAACAAGTACCTCTCTTCTGCGACAACGAAAGTGCCATCAAGATAGCCAACAATCCAGTCCAGCACTCAAAGACAAAGCACATTGAAATTCGTCATCACTTTCTCAGAGATCATGTCATGAAGAAAGATATCGACATCATTCATGTCAACACTGAAGAGCAACTGGCAGATATCTTCACAAAGCCCTTGGATGAGAAAAGGTTTTGCAAGTTACGGTGTGAGCTAAATATCTTGGAATCCTCAAATGTCCTGTGATCAGGCACACATCCTAACACTTATGCATGTTGATGACTTAGATGTGCAACACACGAAGTAATGTATATCTTCAATCGATGAAGACTTACACTCTGAGTGTGAATACATTAACGTGGAATTTGACTTCGGAGCGCCACGATAATTGTGCGCCGTGTCTGGGTCTAATACTTCCTATACGGTGGGTAACGCCACCACCAAATTTCTCTGTTTGAAGTGTTTCACTCATGGCGTTATTTTTGCAATGACTTCGCATTTGGTTTGTCTTTAGTTTCAATTTATCTTCATGATCTTCTTTACTATGATGATTTGATTGCTTTCTGATATATATATATACTAGTGTTCTGTCCTCTACAACATTCACTTATAGCTATGTCTTCCTAGTTGAATCTTTTGAACTAAGTGAATGTGATCGGACCCTAATCTCTCTATGCTTTCTATCTCAAACTCTATCTGTCCAAATCATATGCATTCTATTAAAACTGTCGAATGTCTTCTCTGCGTCCTTGTCAGCAGAAGACACAGAGACAAACATTAAGTCTGTTTTAAATGACCCATCCTTATTGTTTGGAATCCGGAGAAGCCGGAACAACTATCCGACAAACGTGGCGGGCGTGGGAATGTGGGACAACTCGGAGTATGTTGCATGCTTGCCATGTGCCCCTCAGATGCGAACCGCCAGGGGCACCTGCGTAATTGCGCTGTGCCGCACACTTCCTTATAAATACATGTCCCCTACGGTAAAGAAAACCTTCTTCCACCTCTCCACCTCGTCAAAACCCTAGCGCCACCGCTAGCTCTCGACGACGCCGGCGACGAAGCTCTTAGCTGCCACGACTTCTCCGACGATGTCCTCACGCCGGCCGCGGACATCGTCCTCTCCGCTGTCGCCGTAGGTGTCCTCCGTCGCCAAGTTAGGGCACGGTGGATTGAACTGCTCGGTCTCCTATTCATCCCATCTAGCAGTTCTTCGTGCGGTAAATATAACTCTATTTTTACCATCTTTTTGATCTTCAAGATTCATCCTATTTACCAAAAGTGGTTTCTGCCTACACAGTGTTAGATCTATTATGTCTGCATCTCATACTGCCTAGTCAATTCACTTAAAACTTCATATCTAGTTTGATTCCTCACTTGTACTTATTCACGGATTCGTACAAATCTGAAACCAACTCTCAACATATAAGTGAATGTCTTCGCATCATGAGGTCAATGTCTTCAAACTGATTTATCTTCAAAATCTTCTGAGAATGCATATGACCTATTCCCCTTCCCTCGCATCTCTAATGCTGTCACAGGTACATGTCCGTGGGAGAATCCCTTGGTTCTCATAGTCTGCATTTGTTTGCAGAATACTTACAGCATCACATTAACTCTCCTGAAGCCAGTTCCTGTTTGACCAGCAAGCGTAAGTCTTTGAAGCCTTTGAACATATTGAAGCCATTCAGTTTGAAGTTCATGGCTGCAGAGAAATCAGTAAGGAAGGGTGGCAGACAGCGTCGTGGGGGGACATCAAAAGATCTGCCTGATGACCTAGCAGAGCTTTACAAGACAGATCCTGAAGAGAATTATCATCAGCGCAAGATACGAATCCAATGGATTCGACACTATTGGGCTGAAGAATGGTTCAAGTACAAGTTCGTGACCCAGGAATATGCAGAGAAGAATGCTATCAAAAGTCCTTGGGGTGATATTCTCTATCGAGGCCTCCAACCCAAGAACAGAGCTGAAGCTATTGCACAGGGTTTCTATCCTTGTATGGTCCGTGGACCTCAGCCTGAGAATGCCGACCCGTCATCATTGCTCTGGTGTCATGACGATACTCTTTTCAAGCGCAACTTCTAGCACGCAAAGGCATCGGCCAAGGAAAACAAGAAGTCATTGGGATTAGACTTCAACCCTGGTCCCTCTGCTCCTCGTGCTGACGGCTCACGTGATGCAGAACCCAATGTCATCGGCCCCTTCTCCAACCTTGATGGCCTCATCACCTACATCTTGGTCCAAGGTGCCAGAGTAGATCATTCTGATAATGATGCTGACACTGATGAAGCCCCAGCTCCTCCTCCAAAGCCTCAGAAGCCAAAGAAGGCTAAGGCTTCAAGTTCAGCTGCTCCTACAAAAGCTTCCCGTGCGAAGCCACTGGCCACTGCACCTCCTGAAGGCAGTGTGCAGTCTGAAGATCTATCACGTATCTCCAAGAGGACAGAGAAGAAAAACAAAATCGTCAAGCATACTGATCTGACCTTGACTCCTGTTGCCATTCTGCGAGAAGAACCCATTGATCTGTCCAGCGATGAAGATCTTGCAGATGATGCCCTTGAGCAACTGATCAAGAGCAAGGAAGAAGCAGAGATCTTCAATAACTTGCCTCTCTTCAATGTGGCAATCATCCATAACTTCATTGATGAGTGGTTTGACACCCCAAATCTCAGCTTTGAAGATCTGCAGCTTCCCATAGGCCTCAGCGTCTCCTTCAATGGCGCCATTGCTTTTGAGCTAGCTCTCGCTCAGCGCATCGTTGAGCTGAAGAACAAGATTGATTATGAAAAAGCTTAGTTCAAGAAGCATGTGGCGAAGCTCAGCGTGCAAGATGTCAGAAACTTCAAGGTCATGCTGCACGAGATTAAAGAAGCTTTTCTTAAGAAGCGCGAAGAAGCTCAAGGCTCTCGCAAACGCATGAAGAGTTTGGCTGACAAATGTGTGCTTGCCTATAATGAGGCTGAGAAGCGCAAGTCTCTTGGTCGTCCTGGCATTGACCCCAGAATGGCTGCAAAGAAGAAGAAGCTCTCTACTGCCCAACCTGCACCTTCAAGGCAGGAAGCACCTCGCATAATCTTCCCAAGCAGCATGACTGGCTCGAAGCCAAAGGTCCAGTCAACCGCTTCAGAACAGAAGAAGACGAGGGATGCCAAGGCTGTAGCCAGAAAGAGGAAAAATGCTGAAGCCTCTGATGCTGCTCCCTCCAAGAAGAAGCGCAAAACCAAGAAGAATCGGGCTGCTCCCACAGAGCCCTTAGTTGTTGAACCTATCTCAGTGGTTCGCCCTGCATCTGAACACCAAGAACGGCGGATGATAGTTCATGAGCCTGCTTCCACAGAGGCTCATGAAGCTGAAGACATTCCTGCAGCTGAACCCACCGCTGCAGAAGATATTTGTCACGATGACAATGTTGAAGATGATGAAGTTCTTCCTCAGATCGAACACAACCTGGTATCATCGCCTGTTCTCACGAACAACGAACTCATCAGCATTGGTCGTCCTCTGACGCCAATTTCTCAGGATGCATCGTGGGCTGATCACCCACAGCAACAAGACTCCCCAAGTACTCCCCAACAACAACAAGTTACACCACCCATACAAGAAGAAGAAGAAGACTTTGAGGCCCAGCCAACTCCATCACCAAAGGCGTTGCCAGCATTCCGCAGGCTTCGCAAAGGACAAAGGCCTCAAGTCCCTCTTTTGAGCGTTTCAGAAGGAGAAGTGCATTACCAACCTTTTGCACGTCAAGTGTTTCCTGAAGCCACTCCAACTGTGAATGTCTCTGTGTCTGAAGCCCAAGCTGCTGAAGACAATCCGGCTGCATCAGCCGATGAAAGACAAGAAGACGTACGTGTCCCTACTCCCCCCGTTATTGAAGAAGATGTTCCTGATGTGAACGTGCCAGTGCCCGACCCTCCAGCTCATCAAGTGGAGGTTGAAAATCTTGAAGCTGCCACCACCAACGCAAATGAAGCCAATGACGTAGTCATGGCTGAAGCTAATGTGGAGCTTGCACCAACCAGTGTGCCAGAAGCCAATGAGGCAACTGCTCCCGAAGCACCTGTTGTGCAGCCTGAAGCCTCAGTTGTTGCCACTGCTCCTGTTCCGCCTCCAAGTCCCTATACAATTGAGCAAGCATACAATCATGGTCAGCTAACCACTGTCCGATGGCCCATTCTGGTCCCTCCGCCTACTGCCTCTGGACCTCAGTTTGATTATCATGTTGAGCATAGGCCTCAGGTCCAGAAACCAAAGCCAAGACTGCCAAGGTTCCCAGGTACTGCAAACTCTACAGGGTCCTTCAATGCAAATGGCTTCAAAAGCCACAATACCTTCTTTGACAGCGCCAAGAACCCCTACTCAAAGACAAGGATATCATCTGATCATTTCTGGAGCTATCATCAGCGAAGCTATTACTCCTGCATTCTGTATGATCAAGGGCGCATTTTCCCTCATATGCGCCTAGACACTGAAGCCATTGCTGGACTGTCGTGCTTAGAAGAAGCACTTGACTACTTTCGTGATGTAGGTCTGCTCAGCTTTGTGACAGACAAAGAACATTGGAATGAGGAACTTTTGCTTCAATTCTATGCTACCCTCCACATTCGCGGCTACAACAGGGACATCAAGACATGGGTTCTCGAGTGGATGACTGGAAATGTTCATCATGAAGCCAAAGCTCTTGATGTCATTGAGCTTACAGGCCTACCCACTCCCGGAGAGCTCTATGAACCTGATTGTCAACTCCACCACAATGCACTGGAGAGCATGTTCCATAAGCCAGAACCCAACATGAGCCAGATGTTGAGCATGATGAAGCCTTTGCCATCTGACGCTGAATACCCAACGGAGTTCTTTGTTGATGACCTTGAGTATCTGCCTCGCACAATATATCACATCATCAGGCGAACTCTATGGACTATCAAAGGACATTCATCAGCTGCTAAACTCGAAGGAGCCATGAAGACATTGGTCTTTTACATCCTCAATGGCATCAGTTTCAATTCCCAAGAATTCTTCATCACGCCAACTTGCTGTGTCTGGATCTGACCTTTTTGGCCTGAAATTCTATGCTCCATGGGTCATGCGCCTCATCAAGCGACACTCCTCTGTCAACTATCAGCCCTATGCTCGCAATCATGTGATCTTTCTACCAGAGGTTGATATGTCAGTTGAGCCATATACTCTGAGCCTGCCAAGAAGCCTCTTTGTCTTCAAAATGTCGAGCACCAAAGCTTCACTCAGCCCATAGAAGGCGTCCAAGCAGTAACTCGAATTTATCCAATGGCTGGGAATACTCGTCTGCCTCATCGTGCGCAAACTGAAGCTACTGAAAGCACCATTGCCCAAAGGCCTCAGAAGCGCTCTCGCGTTCTCAATGACCGAGAAATTCTCGTGGCACTTCATCAAAAACAAGATAAGCATCACTATTGGCTCAAGATACAGATGCAAAGCCTCTTGGTGGACGTCAATCGCATTCGAAATCTTGCCACCAAGAATGCATTTGTCCCTCACGAGACCTGTCGGCAATCATGGAAGAGTTTGACGCTGCTTAGTGCTAAAGCAGATCTTCAAGACGATGGCTTCACTGAAAGATTCCAGTTTGACTCCACTCCTCCATGGACTGCTGTCCTACGTCGAACTCCATCCTTTGAAGACTCTGACTATTCTTCCTCCGTGGCAACTGTGAATGCCAGAGTGATCGATGATGAAGATGATGCTACTTCACCGCCCCCTACTTCTGCATGCATCAACACTGCACCAAGTACGTCTGCACCGCCAAACAACACCGACAACCCTGCTACTTTACCTACTCATGAGGACGAGTAGATGCTCTATGTCTTCAAACCTTTTTGGTCCTTACTGACAAAAGGGGGAGAAGCATATGAGTTTGATAGTCTTCAAGCGGGTTCATATGGGCGGTTGCTTTATATTTTGCCTCGTGTTTACAACTCTCGCTTTTGAAACATTTGGTTCTTTGAGTTGTAACACTTAAACTCGATGGTCGTCTGCTACTTATTTGCCTTACTGTGATGCGATGATAAATTCCGCATGTGCGATGATAACTTCCGCACTTAGATCATTCTGCAGACGTCAATTTTTCATTATGCATGTCATTCTATTTCCTATATCATTTCATGCATGATGAATTATCTTCATAAGTTGAAGAGGATCTCCACAAGTACAACCTGCCATGTGCATTTGCATTCCAGAAGCAAATTACTTATATGCACATCTTCAGGGGGAGCCCTTGCTACTTATGAAGACAATGCTCTATCCTTTACAATTTCACATACTTTATCCCCGTTGAAAACTTCAACCAGTTTGTCATCAATCACCAAAAAGGGGGAGATTGTAAGTGCATCTAGTGCCACCCCTAGTTGGTTTTGGAGTATTGACGACAAAGTTGGTTGAGGGACTAATGTGTTTGTGAGAATTGCAAGATAACGCAGGTAGTGTCCCTCATTGATTCGGTTTACCTACCGGAGATGACCCCTAAAACTGTATGAAGACATTGACGACAATGGTGGTATGTGAAGATATTCATATTGAAGACTATGACATGAGAAGACATTGAGTGAAGACTATGGAGCGCGAAGACTATGTTACTTCGCTATTTCCTTTTTCTTCTTTGTTGAGTCATAGGAACCACCGTACTATTAAGTAGGGTCCAAGTGAACTAAGCCAGAATGACTGAAGTGATGCTCAACCCAAATCTTATGTCTTCGAGCGAAGACAATGAGAGCAAATCTTATCCAGAGCCGGATGAGTCATCTTTGCTTGTAGCCCAAGTAAAGTTGCCGTGTGTGTTTGAAATCTGACCGTTGGAACACGTGTCAGTTCCTTAGTGACCCAGGGTCATTTCAGACATATCAGGTCGGGTTGCCCAGTGGCTATAAATAGCCCACCCCCTACACCATAAATTGGTGGCTGCTCAGAGTTAGTGCACGGCTTTTGTCGTTTGAGAGCAACCCACCTCGAAGCCTTTGAGAGAGAGAAATCCTGCGAGGACAAAGCCCAAACACCCAGAGCCAAAGAGTGTTAGGCATCACTGAAGTCTTTCTGTCTGTGTGACCTGAAGACTTATTACACTTGAGGACTGTGAATCCTCCAGCCGGTTAGGCGTCGCGTTCTGAGCATCCAAGAGTCATTGTGGATTGCCGGTGAACGAAGTCTATGAAGGTTCGGAAGTCTACCTTGAAGACTTACTAGAGTGATTGGGCGAGGACTGTGTGTCCTTAGCTCAAGGGGAATAAGGTGAAGACACGGTCTTCTGAGTTGAATCTCAGCCTCCCTAACCAGACGTACAGTTGTCACAGCAACTGGAACTGGTCCAACAAATCCTGTGTCTTCAACAAGTGACTGGTTCTATCCTCTCCCTTCCTTTACTTAGAGTTTGTCTTCGTGAAGTCATTGCCTATCTGTCGTACCTGTTTGACTTCATTGCTTGACTACTATCGTTGATTGGCTTCATACTATCTTCTATCCTGATCCTTACTACTTAGCTGCCATTAGTCATGTACTTTCACATCATTGCATACTTGACTATGGTTCGCTTATTGTAGTTTATCTTCCGCTGCATATCAATTAGGTCATTTCTACTGTTTGTCTTCGAAACTTTCATGTTTTGAAGACTTTCATAAAAATCGCCTATTCACCCCCCCTCTAGTCGATACTAGCACTTTCACTAAGCGGTAGCGATAGTCGTAGAAGCAATAGATGGCGTAATGACAATGATGCTACAATGGAGATCAAGGTGTCGCGCCGGTGACGATGGTGATCACGACGGTGCTTCGGAGATGGAGATCACAAGCACAAGATGATGATGGCCATATCATATCACTTATATTGATTGCATGTGATGTTTATCCTTTATGCATCTTATCTTGCTTTGATTGACGGTAGCATTTTAAGATGATCTCTCACTAAAATTATCAAGAAGAGTATGCACCATTGTGAAAGTTCTTCGTGCTGAGACACCACATGATGATCGGGTGTGATAGGCTCTACGTTCAAATACAATGGGTGCAAAACAGTTGCACACGTGGAATACTCAGGTTAAACTTGACGAGCCTATCATATAACAGATATGGCCTCGGAACACGGAGACCGAAAGGTCGAGCGTGAATCATATAGTAGATATGATCAACATATTGATGTTCACCGTTGAAACTACTCCATCTCACGCGATGATCGGACATGGTGTAGTTGATATGGATCACGTAATCACTTAGAGGATTAGAGGGATGTCTATCTAAGTGGGAGTTCTTTAGTAATATGATTAATTGAACTTAAATTTATCATGAACTTAGTACCTGATAGTATTTTTCTTGTCTATGTTTGTTGTAGATAGATGGCTCGTGTTGTTGTTCCGTTGAATTTTAATGCGTTCCTAGAGAAAGCAAAGTTGAAAGATGATGGTAGCAATTACACGGACTGTGTCCGTAACCTGAGGATTATCCTCATTGCTGCACAAAAGAATTACGTCCTGGAAGCACCGCTGTGTGCCAGACCTGCTACTGATGCAACTGACGACATTAAGAATGTCTGGCAGAGCAAAGCTGATGACTACTCGATAGTTCAGTGTGCCATGCTTTACGGCCTAGAACCAGGTCTTCAACGACATTTCGAACGTCGTGGAGCATATGAGATGTTCCAAGAGTTGAAGTTAATATTTCAAGCAAATGCCCGGATTGTGAGATATGAAGTCTCCAATAAGTTCTATAGCTGCAAGATGGAGGAGAGTAGTTCTGTCAGTGAACACATACTCAAATGTCTGGGTATAATAATCACTTGATTCAACTGGGAGTTAATCTTCCTGATGATAGTGTCATTGACAGAATTCTTCAATCACTGCCACCAAGCTACAAGAGCTTCGTGATGAACTATAATATGCAAGGGATGGACAAGACTATTCCCGAGCTCTTCGCAATGCTAAAAGCCGCGGAGGTAGAAATCAAGAAGGAGCATCAAGTGTTGATGGTCAACAAGACCACCAGTTTCAAGAAAAAGGGCAAAGGGAAGAAGAAGGGGAACTTCAAGAACAGCAAACAAGTTGCTGCTCAAGAGAAGAAACCCAAGTCTGGACCTAAGCCTGAGACTGAGTGCTTCTACTGCAAGCAGACTGGACACTGGAAGCGGAACTGCCCCAAGTATTTGGCGAATAAGAAGGTTGGCAAAGTGAACAAAGGTATATGTGATATACATGTTATTGATGTGTACCTTACTAATGCTCGCAGTAGTACCTGGGTATTTGATACTGGTTCTGTTGCTAATATTTGCAACTCGAAACAGGGACTACGGATTAACCGAAGATTGGCTAAGGACGAGGTGACGATGCGCGTGGGAAATGGTTCCAAAGTCGATGTGATCGCGGTCGGCATGCTACCTCTACATCTACCATCGGGATTAGTTTTAGACCTAAATAATTGTTATTTGGTGCCAGTGTTGAGCGTGAACATTATATCTGGATCTTGTTTGATGCGAGACGGTTATTCATTTAAATCACAGAATAATGGTTGTTCTATTTATATGTGTAATATCTTTTATGGTCATGCACCCTTAAAGAGTGGTCTATTTTTATTGAACCTCGATAGTAGTGATACACATATTCATAGTGTTGAAGCCAAAAGATGCAGAGTTGATAATGATAGTGCAACTTATTTGTGGCACTGCCGTTTAGGTCATATCGGTATAAAGCGCATGAAGAAACTCCATACTGATGGACTTTTGGAATCACTTGATTATGAATCACTTGGTACTTGCGAACCGTGCCTCATGGGCAAGATGACTAAAACGCCGTTCTCCGGAACTATGGAGCGAGCAACTGATTTGTTGGAAATCATACATACTGATGTTTGTGGTCCAATAAATGTTGAGGCTCGCAGCGGGTATCGTTATTTTCTCACCTTCACAGATGATTTGAGCAGATATGGGTATATCTACTTAATGAAACACAAGTCTGAAACATTTGAAAAGTTCAAAGAATTTCAGAGTGAAGTGGAAAATCATCGTAACAAGAAAATAAATTTCTGCGATCTGATCGTGGAGGAGAATATTTGAGTTACAAGTTTGGTTTAGATTTGAAACAATGCGGAATAGTTTCGCAACTCATGCCACCCGGAACACCACAACGAAATGGTGTGTCCGAACGTCGTAATAGTACTTTACTAGATATGGTACGATCTATGTTGTCTCTTACTGATTTACCGCTATTATTTTGGGGTTATGCTTTAGAGACGGCCGCATTCATGTTAAATAGGGCACCATCAAAATCCGTTGAGATGATGCCTCATGAACTGTGGTTTGGCAAGAAACCAAAGTTGTCGTTTCTTAAAGTTTGGGACTGCGATGCTTATGTGAAGAAACTTCAACCTGATAAGCTCGAACCCAAATCGGAGAAATGTGTCTTCATAGGATACCCAAAAGAAACTGTTGGGTACACCTTCTATCACAGATCTGAGGGCAAGATTTTCGTTGCTAAATTCGGATCCTTTCTAGAGAAGGAATTTCTCTCGAAAGAAGTGAGTGGGAGGAAAGTAGAACTTGATGAGGTAACTGTACCTGCTCCCTTATTGGAAAGTAGTTCATCACAAGAACCGGTTCTTGTGATAACTACACCAATTAGTGAGGAAGCTAATGATATTGATCATGAAACTCCAGATCAAGTTTCTTCTGAACCTCGTAGGTCTACCAGAATAAGATCCACACCAGAGTGGTACGGTAATCCTATTCTGGAAGTCGTGTTACTTGACCATGATGAACCTACGAACTAGGAGGAAGCGATGATAAGCCCAGATTCCGCAAAATGGCTAGAGGCCATGAAATCTGAGATGGGATCCATGTATGAGAACAAAGTATGGACTTTGGTTGACTTGCCCGATGATCGGCAAGCCATTGAGAATAAATGGATCTTTAAGAAGAAGACTGACGCTGATGGTAATGTAACTGTCTATAAAGCTCAACTTGTTGCGAAAGGTTTTCGACAAGTTCAAGGGGTTGACTACGATGAGACTTTCTCACCCGTAGCGATGCTTAAGTCTGTTCGAATGTTAGCAATTGCTGCATTTTATGATTATGAAATTTGGCAAATGGATGTCAAAACAACATTCTTGAATGGATTTCTGGAAGAAGAGTTGTATATGATGCAACCAGAAGGTTTTGTTGATCCAAAAGGTGCTAACAAAGTGTGCAAGCTCCAGCGAACCATTTATGGACTGGTGCAAGCATCTCGGAGTTGGAATAAACGCTTTGATAGTGTGATCAAAGCATATGGTTTTATACAGACTTTTGGAGAAGCCTGTATTTACAAGAAAGTGAGTGGGAGCTCTGTAGCATTTCTGATATTATATGTAGATGACATATTATTAACTGGAAATGATATAGAATTTCTGGATAGCATAAAGAGATACTTGAATAAAAGTTTTTCTATGAAAGACCTCGGTGAAGCTGCTTACATATTGGGCATCAAGATTTATAGAGATAGATCAAGACGCTTAATAGGACTTTCACAAAGCACATACCTTGGTAAAGTTTTGAAAAAGTTCAAAATGGATCAGGCAAAGAAAGGGTTCTTGCCTGTATTACAAGGTGTGAAGTTGAGTCAGACTCAATGCCCGACCACAGCAGAAGATAGAGAGAAAATGAAAGATGTTCCCTATGCTTCAGCCATAGGCTCTATCATGTATGCAATGCTGTGTACCAGACCTGATGTATGCTTAGCAACAAGCTTAGTAGGGAGGTACCAAAGTAATCCAGGTGTGGATCACTGGACAGCGGTCAAGAACATCCTGAAATACCTGAAAAGGACTAAGGATATGTTTCTCGTATATGGAGGTGACAAAGAGCTAGTCGTAAATGGTTACGTCAATGCAAGCTTTGACACTGATCTAGACGATTCTAAATCACAAACCGGATACGTGTTTTTATTAAACGGTGGAGTTGTAAGTTGGTGCAGTTCTAAACAAAGCGTCGTGGCAGGATCTACATGTGAAGCGGAGTACATAGCTGCTTCAGAAGCAGCAAATGAAGGAGTCTGGATGAAGGAGTTCATTTCCGATCTAGGTGTCATACCTAGTGCATCGGGACCAATGAAGATCTTCTGTGACAATACTGGTGCAATTGCCTTGGCAAAGGAATCCAGATTTCACAAGAGGACCAAACACATCAAGAGACGCTTCAATTCCATCTGGGACCAAGTCCAGGTGGGAGACATAGAGATTTGCAAGATACATACGGATCTGAATGTTGCAGACCCGTTGACTAAGCCTCTTCCACGAGCAAAACATGATCAGCACCAAGACTCCACGGGTGTTAGAATCATTACTATGTAATCTAGATTATTGACTCTAGTGCAAGTGGGAGACTGAAGGAAATATGCCCTAGAGGCAATAATAAAGTTATTATTTATTTCCTCATATCATGATAAATGTTTATTATTCATGCTAGAATTGTATTAACCGGAAACATGATACATGTGTGAATACATAGACAAACATAAAACGTCACTAGTATGCCTCTACTTGACTAGCTCATTAATTAAAGATGGTTATGTTTCCTAACCATAGACATGTGTTGTCATTTGATTAACGCGATTACATCATTAGGAGAATGATGTGATTGACGTGACCCATTCCGTTAGCCGTATTGGATACCGACGATCAAATCTCGGGCAAGTAACATACCGATGACAAAGGGAACAACGTATGTTGTTATGCGGTTTGACAGATAAAGATCTTCGTAGAATATGTAGGAGCCAATATGAACATCCAGGTTCCGCTATTGGTTATTGACCGAGAATAGTTCTAGGTCATGTCTACATAGTTCTCGAACCTGTAGGGTCCGCACGCTTAACGTTACGATGACATTTTTATTATGAGTTTATAAGTTTTGATGTACCGAAGATTGTTCGGAGTCCCGGATGTGATCACGGACATGACGAGGAGTCTCGAAATGGCCGAGACATAAAGATTGATATATTGGACGACTATATTCGGACACCGGAAGTGTTCTGGGTGATTTCGGAGAAAACCGGAGTGCCGGAGGGGTTACCGAAACCCCCCGGGGAAGTATTGGGCCTTAGTGGGCCTGAGGGGAGAGAGAGGGCAGCAGCCCAGGAGGTGGCGCACCCCCTCCCATGGGGAGTCTGAATTGGACTAGGGGAGGGGGGCGCGGCCCCTCTTTCCATCTCCCTCTCCCTCTTCCTTCCCCCTTCCTCCTTCCTAGTGGGACTAGGAAAGGGGAGTCCTACTCCCACTAGGAGGAGGACTCCCCCCTCCTTGGTGCGCCCCTAGGGCCGGCCGGCCTTCCCCCTTGCTCCTTTATATACGGGGGCAAGGGGGCACCCTAGAACACACAAGTTGATCTTCGTGATCGTTCCTTAGCCGTGTGCGGTGCCCCCCTCCACCATATTCCACCTCGGTCATATCGTTGCAGTGCTTAGGCGAAGCCCTGCGTTGGTAGAACATCATCATCGTCACCACGCCGTCGTGCTGACGGAACTCATCCCCGACACTTTGCTGGATCGGAGTCCGGGGATCGTCATCGAGCTGAACGTGTGCTGAACTTGGAGGTGCCGTACGTTCGGTGCTTGGATCGGTCGGATCGTGAAGACGTACGACTACATCAACCACGTTGTCATAACGCTTCCGCTTATGGTCTACGAGGGTACATGGACAACAATCTCCCCTCTCGTTGCTATGCATCACCATAATCTTGCGTGTGCGTAGGAAATTTTTTGAAATTACTACGTTCCCCAACAATTACTTCCCCATGCCTTCCTCTAGGCCCAAATAATGTTGAAGTGTCATGTAGTCGACGTTCACATAACACCACTAGAGGAAAAGACAACATACATCTCATCAAAATATCGAACGAATACCAAATTCACATGACTACTAATAGCAAGACTTCTCCCATGTCCTCAGGAACAAACGTAACTACTCACAAAGCATATTCATGTTCATAATCAGAGGAGTACTAATATGCATAAAGGATCTGAACATATGATCTTCCACCAAGTAAAACAATTAGCATCAACTACAAGGAGTAATCAACACTACTAGCAACCCACAGGTACCAATTTGTGGTTTTGATACAAGATTGGATACAAGAGATGAGCTAGGGTTTTGAGAGGAAATGGTGCTGGTGAAGATGTTGATGAAGATTGACCCCCTCCCGATGAGAGGATCGTTGGTGATGACGTTGGTGATGATTTTCCCCTCCCAGAGGGAAGTGTCCCCGGCAGAATAGCTCCGCCAGAGCCCTAGATTGATTCCGCCAAGGTTCCGCCTCGTGGGGGCGGAGTTTCGTCCCGTAAGCTTGCCCACCATTTTTTGCAGCGTAAAAGTGATGATATAGCAGAAGATGGACGCCTGAGGCCCACCAGGGAGCTCAGGAGATAGGGGCGCACCCTATAGGGGGGGCGCCTCCCTGTCTCCTGGACTAGGTGTGGGCCCCCTGGCCTATTTCTTTCGCTCAAAAATTCTTATTAATTCCAAAAGGTTGTTTCGTGGAGTTTCAGGACTTCTGGAGCTGTGCAGAATAGGTTTCCAACGTTTGCTCCTTTTCCAGCCAGAATTCCAGCTGCCGGCATTCCCCCTCTTCATGGTAAACCTTGTAAAATAAGAGAGAATAGCCATAAGTATTGAGATATAATGTGTAATAACAGCCCATAATGCAATAAATATTGATATAAAAGCATGATGCAAAATGGACGTATCAAAGGGTCAGCACACGTCGACCGGAGAGGAGATGGCGGCTCTGGGACCTTGGATCTGAGAAACGGGTTGTAGGCACCATGGTGAGGCAGCACACGTCCTCACCACCACCCTCAGCTGCGAGGCTTAGCCCGGCCGCCTCCTCCGCCAATGTTGACGGAGGGAGTAGCGAAGACGAAGGCTAGAAGCGATGGCGGCTGCAACCTCCGGGGTGGCTATGTGTTTGGAACCATTGGTGAACTGATTTTTTGTAACTTTCGGTATTTATCTAAGTTAAATTGGCTTGCACATTACCGACTACAGCTCGCTTACCCACTACTCTCTTTTCTTCTATAAGAAAAACAACGCAGCCATGCACATGGGATTCACGACGGGCGCGGCGTGCCGTCGCGTCTTCGCCTGCTAGTCTACTTAAATGTTGCTGACAAGAAAACCCTATAACGGGTTTCTAGTGTCTCTTCGCGAGGAGAGTCGGGGGTCATTTGTTTCTTCCTCCTCCCTCTCTCCTACCTCGCAACTCCATTCCTCTTGTCTCAGACACCGCAGCAAAAAGCTTGACCACCACTACACACAAGCTTTTTAATCCTCGCCGCCATGAGCTTCGACCATCGCGCCGATGGGGTTGCACGCTATTGCACGGGATGGAGCTACAACGGTGGCGGCGAGGGGATGCTGGCGGTCATAGGCTGGAACCAGAGAATGGCGATGCTACAACCACACCATTTTTTCATAACCAACCACGCTCTAGAGCTGCGACGGCCCGCGCCGTTTGCTGGAACCGACACTGCGGTCAGCTGCAACAGTTGCGCAGGATGCTACAACCGACAAAGGGCTGTGGGGGCGAGCGGTATTTTTTTTTGCTGGAACCATGTGTCGGTTTTGTGCAATCATCTTTTTTTTGCTACAACCAACATTGGGACCAACACAACGGGGAGCTGCATTGTTTTTTTTCTTACGGTGAGATGCGACGGCGACAAGCTGCAACTGGCAAAGATGGGGAGCTATGACAGGAGGAGGGGTGGCGGCGAGACGGCGAGTTGCGACCTGTTAAAAAGTTGCTACGACCCGCGACAGAGATGCTTCAACGAGCGGCACTGCGGCAATGGTGATGGCGAGCCTTGGCGATCTGTGACAGGAAGGCGAGGATGGTGGTCGGGAAGGACGATAGGGGACGACAGAAACGGGAGGAGGAGGATGCCCTTGAGAATTAGGGGAAGAAAAAACAAAATCAAAAAATTAGGAGAATTAGGAGCGATCCAATGGTACAGAAGGCCCCAATCGCATGACCGCGCAGTGACCAGTCGAAATGGTTGCTTAATTCTAGGTGAATCTTTGTTTCCTCGTTAAGATCCAGTGCAAGATGAAGAAAGAAAAGGCCTTATAGTCACGCCAATGATAAACAGGTACTCTCTCTGTCTGAAATTACTTGTTGCAGAAAATGATGAATCTAGATGTATTTTTAGTTCTAGGTACATCCATTTCTGCGACAAATAATTCGAGAGAAAAGGAGTAGTAGCGTATAATCTTCCTCCAAAAAATTAGAAACTTAGTTTGTTATGTGTTTACGCACAGCGTCGGTAATATTTAGGGCATCTACAACGCGGCCGCTTAGCTGAGGCGCCAGGGTTGATTTCCTAGCTATTTTGTATGGTTCCCGCCCGTGACCAGGATCTGGCCTTGCGTCGATGCCAGGTTTGCCGTCGGGTGCTCGAGCTCTTTCGCGTTTAATTTTTTAATCACCAGGCCTCTACAGACTTCTATCAGCGTTGGACACACAGGCTCTTACACAGACGCTACGCTTAAAATCCAACCCCGCTGCCTCCACCACCTGCGCAGAGGAGCCGCGACGACGACGACCCTGTAGCCGAGTTCTTCACCGACGAAGACACCCAGCTCCCATCCCCGCCGCGCGTCGAGCTCGGACAGGCTGAGCACGAAGAGGCCATCACGGGCGCCCTCGCCGCCCCGCTAGAGTTCGACGTCGACCACGCAGGCGCCAGTAGTGCAAAGGCGTTGACCACCGGTGGGCCCGTTGCATGCATGCAGTCCGACACGGTCCACGCGTGCTAAGACCGCGGCTTCCCCAGCCGAAACCACGACGGAGCTTGGGGCGGTGACGCACCAGGTGCAGCAGATGCAGATTGGGCAAGGCGGCACCGCCACCCGGCTCCTCTTCCGCGACGCCCCGGAACCCCTCGTTACCGACGCGCCACCAGCTCGCAGGCCATCAGCTCCGCTCAAGACGCGCGCTCCTTCGGCCCTCGTCAGGCACAGCGCCCGCCAGGCGGCCAACCCCTCCTCCACCCCGATCGCGCAGCGGGCCACCCTATGCCTGGTCAAGGAGCTCGGCATGCTCGGTCCAAGGGAGCGGATGACGGTGAAGGTGGCGGAGGCGCTACTGCGGCGCTTCGACGAGCCACTTTCGGAAGGCGACATCGACTGCATCGCCAAGCTCACGCGCCTCGACGTCGAGGCGTTGCGCACCATGGCCAGTCTGGCCGGCCCGGACGGTGCAGCCCAAGATTAGTCCATGCTAGACGTTAGATTAGTTAGCCTCCGGTGGCAGCTGACCTTCAGTCAGTCTGAGCTAGGTTTTTATTTCATGATTAGTGTAGGGCTGCAGGGCCTAACTAGCTGCCAGTGTGATTTGGGGCCTATTGGTGGACGCTGGCTCTCCCCAATTGATCGGTGGTGTAGTTGTACCTGTTTCATCTCTTCAGTAGTAACATGTTCGTCGCCGGAGCACATTTGTCTGCATTATGAGTAACACAACCATCCCAATAATGAACTGGAATGTCCGCGGATTAAACTCTCCGGCGAAGAGGGCCACCATCTGCGAAGTGGCCGACGCCCACATCCTAGCTCTATTGTGTTTGCAAGAGATTAAGATCGACGCCTGGTCGCAGAGATAGTCAGGGAGGTAGGAGGCCGCAGACTCGACAACTGCGTCGTGTTGCCGGCGTTGGGCACCCAGGGCGGCGCTGCAATCTTTTGGGACTCCACCAAGATCACAATCGCCACTCAATCGGTAGGGCAAATCTCCATCACCGCCAGAGCATTTCTCCCTCACGGAGGCCTCTCCTTTTGGATCACAACTATCTATGGCCCGACCGACGACACCAGAAAGGAAGAATTCCTCGAGGAGCTGAGCAGAAGTAGGCCACCCCTTGGCGAGCCGTGGCTGATCAACGGTGACTTTAACGTCATCTACGAGGCAAGAGACAAGAGCAACCATAACATCAACAGAAGGGTGATGAGCAGATTCAGAGATGCAATCGACCGGGCTTGCTTGCGAGAGATAAAATGCAAAAACACGCGCTTCACCTGGAGCAATGAGAGGGAGAACCCAACTTTTGTCGCCATCGACAAAGTTTTCTGCAACCGAGAATGGGAGACACTCTTCCCCTCCTACACCCTTATGGTTGCATCGACATCCTGCTCTGATCACTGCCCCTTGTTGCTCACGGATGTCGCGGCGCCGCCGCGCAAAGCAGTTTTCAAATTTAAATCCTTCTGGCCAAAGTTCCCGCATTTTCAGCAGACAGTCCGGAGGGCATGGCAGAGACCAGTAAACCACTGATGCCCTTTCACTAGGATGAAGATCAAGTTAAAACAAACAGCGGCAGACCTGAAGATCTGGGCCAAGAGCATTTTCAGCAACACAAAACTGCAGTTTCACATTGCGTCAGAGGTGGTGCTGAGATTAGATGTGGCGCAGGAGAGACGCCAACTAACACCGAGAGAATTTTGGCTGAGGAAAACCCTGAAACTGAAGATAGTTGGGCTCGCGGCTCTCGAGCGAGTGAGGAAGTGGCAAGCTGCACGGACTACCTGGCTCAAAGCAAGCAATGCAAAAACAGCATTTTTCAAGGCTAAGATCAACTCCCGACGGAGGAAAAATTACATCCACTGCCTAGAGTCAGAGAGCAAGCAAGCCAAAGATCACAAAGAGAAGGCAAGTATGATCCATGACCACTTCACTACCCTCTTGGGAAGCAAGGAGAGAAGGATAAAAACGATCAACTGGGATAGGATTCAGCTACCTCGTCTGCAAACTGGAGAAGGCCTCGACAACCTCTTCACAGAAGAAGAAGTGTGGGCAGCAATCTGTGCGTCTCCGGCCGAGAAGGCGCCAGGACCCGACGGCTTCAGTGGGGCTTTCTTTCGCGCATGCTGGCAAACGATAAAGGTGGACGTCATGGCAGTCTTCCATGCATTCTATCAGCTCGCCGGAGGCGACTTTGCAGCCGTGAACCGTGCCATGATCATCCTACTGCCAAAGAAAGACGGCGCAACCAAACTGTCTGACTTCCGCCCAATTAGTCTAATCCATTCGGTGGCTAAGCTAATCGCCAAAGTCCTCTCGATCAGGCTAATGGGAGTGCTTGATCAACTTATCTCGCCGGCCCAGAGTGCTTTCCAAAAGAAGAAGGGCATACATGACAACTTCCTCTATGTCCAGAGCGCACTAAGGCTGTTTCAGAGGAAAAAATCACCGATGCTCCTGCTAAACATCGACATCGCCAAGGCCTTCGACACAGTGTCATGGGAATACATCCTCGAGCTGCTGCAGCGCACGAACTTCCCGGCGCGCTGGAGAGACTGGATCGCGCTGCTCCTCTCCACCGCGTCCACCGCCTGTCTGCACAACGGAGACCCGGGCCCCGTGATTCTCCATCAGTGGGGACTGCGACAAGGAGATCCCCTCTCATCGATCCTCTTCATCCTGACGATTGATCCCCTTCACCGGCTGTTAGAGGCAGCGTAGTAGGCCGGCGCCATCGCGCCCCTGCCGACCGGCGCTGCATGTCTGCGCGTCACGCTATACGCTGACGATGCGATCTTCTTTGCCAATCCGGTGCTCCAGGAGATCGATGCCATCATGGAGCTCCTGGAAGGGTTCGGGGAGGCGACAGGACTGCGCGGCAACCCCCAAAAATTGTTGGCGGTAGCCCTAAACTGCGACAATGTAGACCTCATAGACATCCTCCAAAATTTCAGCGACACTAGAGTAGGCTTCCCGATCAGGTACCTAGGTCTTCCGCTCTGCATTGGCAGGCTCCGGCTCGTGCACATCCAGTATCTCCTCGATCGCATCCGCGCAAGGTTGGCTGCTTGGAAAGGTCGTCTCCTATCGATCGCAGGGCGCCGCGTGCTGGTCAGGTGCGTCCTATCTGCATTGCCCGCCTTCGCCATGGTTGTCCTGTGCATCCCAAAAAGATTCTACAAGGACGTCGACAAGGCGCGGCGACGGTTCCAGTGGGCGCACGAGAAGCGGTCACCGGGGGTAGATGCAAAGTAAACTGGCAGCTAGTCACGTCCCCGGTCGATCACAGCGGCCTTGGCATCCCCAACATGGAGCGGTTCGCGCGTGCATTGCGCCTCCATTGGTTGTGGCTGGCATGGACGGACCCGGCCAGGCCATGGGCACGCTTGGAGACGCCTTGTGACAACAAGGATAGAACACTCTTCACCTCGGCTATGACGGTGATAGTGGGCGATGGCAACAGAGCCCTCTTCTATCATTGCTCCTGGCTCGGCGAACAACCACTATGGCAAGACTACCCCGACCTGTTCAGACGCTCAACCAGGAAGAACCGCATGGTGGCGGAGGCGATACGCGATGACAGATGGATCATGGACCTCAGGTGCGGCAACAACCTGGAAATCATCCCCCAGGTCGTGCTGCTGCAGCGCCGCATCAGAGAAGCCAACTTGGAGTTGCAAGAAGGAATCAAAGACGAGGTCACCTGGAAAGCCGGTGGCCACTACACGACGAGGTCAGTGTACAACTCTCAACTCCCTTCACAACCAACTTCGACCATGAAAAGCTTGGTATGGAAGATCTGGGCTCCTGGAAAGATCAAGTTCTATCTTTGGCTGCTCCACCACAATCGGCTCTGGTGCAACGACCGCCTACAACATAGGGGCTGGGAAAATCCCTGCTTCTGCCAGCTCTGCTGCCGCAACCTCGAGTCCTCTTTCCACCTGCTTTGGGAGTGCAGCACCTCGCGGGAAGTTTGGTCAAAGGCAGCCACCTGGGAGGGTTGTGCGGCACTCTCACCGGCCTCCAGGAGCTCAAGCAAAACAACAACCGAGGCTGTCGCTGCAATCCTCAACTCCGCGGCGCCAAGGGAAAGAAGAGGAGTCAAGACATGGTGGTTATGATCGCCTGGCAAATCTGGCTAGAGAAAAACAGATGCACATTCAGAGGAAAGATGCCAAGTGCACTTAGCGCAATAGAAGCCTGCTGGAGAGACATCGAGCAATGGAGGCTCGTCGGAGCCCATGCCGTAGCGCCCCCTTTCGGGGAAACAACGTGAGGAGTAGGCCCAGTTTTGCTATACAGTGGTGAGAGCGAGGGTCCATTATGTTCCCTCCTCCTACACCTGTGTAAATCATTTGTCTCTTACTTGATCACTTGATCACAATTTTATAACTCTCCCCTGCTAAGCCAATGAAAAGCTAGCAAGTCTGGATCTTTCAAAAAAAAATCCCATTTTCCCATCCGCTCAAGCGCCTGGACAAGCATCGCCCATTGAAGATGCCCTTGGGACATCTACAATGTTGAGCGCTTAAGTAGACACTTAAATAGGAAAAAGGCAAATAAAATAAGCACCCCAAAAAATGAAAAGGAGCTAACGACCCTCCCCTTCAACGCAGGGCGCTAACAGAGACGCTAAAAATCAGCTAACCACATGTAAGTAGAGTCTCCGCTTTCCACGCCGCAAGGCAAAAAACCAGGAAGCGCCTGACTCAATTAGTTGCATCGACGCTAGAGGAGAGACCATGATTCAACCTGGCAACTGCCCATCGACAGGGATCAAAATCCTAGCGCCTGTTTTTAAGCGCCGCATTGTAGATGCCCTTAGAAGGGCTCTACTCTATATTCACACCGCGGATGCTCCCACCAGCATAGCACGGTCACGTAACCGGACACATGCCGCTCCATCACTGGTGCTCGGCCTCACCCACTAAACTGCACTGCTCTGTATATAATACCAACGTCTTACTGAATCCCTGCTATCGCGGGCCTCAAATCCGTCGACGGTGTCCACGCCCTCCCTCGCCCTCCTCCTCGCTCTTCTTGTTAGAAGGGAGAGAGGAATTTGGTGGAATAGTTCGATGTATTGCTTGAGCCTCATGGGCATATATATAGGAGTACATGGTTATCTTGGAGTACAAATCAAGGTAGGAACAAATCCTACGCTATTCTATGTTTCCTAAATAAACATTATACTCAACATCCCCCCGTAGTCACAACGGTAGCGACGTAGATGATGAGACTAGAGAAGAATCCAAAGGCAAGCCGACGGACACCCCCCACAGTCGTAATGGTCGATGCATCACGAAAGTCGTGGCTGGAGTGGAAACCGGCGAGGTTTCTCAAGCAAGGCGGTAGCCCTTTGTGTTGTTTGTCGATGTAGCTGAGAGCGTGGGTGGTGGAGCCGTGGTCGAGGTAGCCGTGCAAAGAATGCCGTGGTTGATGTCGAGTCAGGGTGGCCGGTGTCGAGGAAGTCGCTGTGGAGCCGCGGGCGCAAGGGGGCGCCGAGTTAGCATGGGCGCAGTGGTGTCAAAGTAGGGGTGCACCGGGAAGATGATGTTGTTGACGATGCGTCGCGACGGGTTTGCCAAGCCCGGGAACACATCGTAGACGAAGGCACACACTGGTGTTGCCAGCACCGGACATGCGTAGACGGACGAAGACGAAGTTGACGAAGCGTCACACCAAGCTTGCCAGGACCGGGGACACGTCGTGGATGAAGGCACACATCAGTGTTGCCAGCACCGGGCATGCGTAGATGAGGGACCTGCACGAGTTGTACGCCATGTCGGAGAAGTCGAAGAGGCCAGCAGAGAAGAACTCGACAACAATTGCGGCGTCCATCGGCGCGGGGCCAAAGTCGCTCGTAGTTGTCAGAGTAGACGAAGTGCTCGGGGTAGATGACGGCGACGCTAGCGACGGGCTAGTGCTGGACGAAGATGAAGGGAGGTGGACGGGCGGCGGCGGCTACGGGGGTAGCAGCAGCGACGGCCGAAGAAGAGCGGCGGCGGCGGCCTGACGACGACGGCGGCGGCTAAGTAAGAAGCACGACGGCGGTGCTCGAAGTAGGCGAGGAGAACCCAACAACATGATGAAGACCGGCGCGGACGGTGGCGTTCCCGCGCCAAGGGAGGCGGCGTGACTCATACCACGGGAAGTCGACGCGCAGCAATAGTGGTGGACCGCGGGCCACGGCGCTACGGCCCGAAGGGGCGACGCAGCGGCGACGGGCAGGTCAAGGCGATGGCGAAAGACCTCAGGGCGGCGGCAGGGACCGCGGTCCGCAACACGACAGCCCGAAGGGGTGGCGCGGCGGAGAAGCGCGGGTCGGTGCAACCGCGGGGACGACCTCGGGATGGCGGTGTGGACTGCGTGCCACGCTCGCTACGGCCCTTTGGGGCGATGCAGCGGCGGCGCGAGGGTCGGTGCTGCCACGGGGACGACTTGGAGTGGACGGCCTCGGGGCGGCGGTGGACCGCGGGCCGCGGCACTACGGCCCGAAGGGGCGACATAGCGGTGATGCGGGTCGGTGCAGCCGGGAGAAGAACCACGGGGCAGCGATGCTGCGGCCCGACGGGGCGACGCAGTGGCAACCCTTGCTCGATCGGTAGAGGGGTGCGCTGGACTCAGGACGGTCTTCACGGGGCCTGCGGAGGCGCGCGCCACTGACGGGCCAGGTCGGTCGCACGGCGTAGATGAGGCGGATCGCGGCGGCGGGTGGGTGATCAATCCGATCGCGCGCGAGGTCGGGGACTCCGCTCGGTGGAGACGGGATGGCGACGAAGTCCGAGATGAAGCTGGCGACAGCGGGCTTCATGGCGGCTATGATTGGCCGCCGCATGGTGCGAGGCCGCCGGGTCGGGGTGATGCAGGAGTCTCGGTCAAAGCAGGGCGGTGACGGCCGGCGCGCGAACAGTGGCGGTGAAGAGCCACCGCATGACGCGAGGCCGCCGGGTCGGGGCGACCGGCGGGCAGACGCGCGAACGACGCGCGAGGCCGGCGGGTCGGGGCGACCGCGGGGCAGACGCGCGGACGACGCGCGGGGCCGCCGTGTCGGTGAAGAAGCCGGCCGATCGCGCCAGGGTTGGAGTAGAGACGCACGGGATCGACGGTGGCGGTGGGCGACGCAAACCGATCAAGATTAGATCGGAAAACCAAAAAGAAACCGCCGATCAAGATGACCGGTGGGAGAGAGAAAATCTCGGAGCAAGGGTTCGGGGAAAAGACTCTTTAGGGCAGCCAGTCAACACGACCGGCGGACGAACCCTTGGTACAGGCGACGCGGCCCCCGATGACGGCCATGGAGGCCGACCGCCCCAGGGGCGGCGCGCGGGTGCGGAAGCGGCGACGGCTAGGATTTTGGGATCGAGATAAGGCTAATACCATGTAGAAGGGAGAGAAATTTGATGGAATAATTCAGTGTATTACTTGAGCCTCATGGGCATATATGTAAGAGTACATGGTCATCTTGGAATACAAGTCAAGGCAGGAACAAATCCTACGCTATTCTATATTTCCTAAATAAACATTATACTCAACACTTCTGCTGCCCCTCATCGCTCTCGCGGTCGCAGCTCCGGAGAAGCACCTCGTGACTATAGCTGGCCAAACGGGCCGTGCTAACTGGGCCGGCCCGGTAGCACGCAGGAACGGCATAGCCCAGGCACGGCACGAGGCACGCCATGGGCCATGCTTGGGCGTGGAGGCTGGGAACGCGGACCGGCACGGCATGGCCCGTTTAACTTTTTTTGAAATATATAAATAAATATGTCCAATATAAATACCTAGTACTCTAATATATTCAATAACTAGATAATACCCCGCGCGTTGTTGCGGGACATTTTAGCTTCTATGAAGATATTTGAAGTAAATGAACGAAAAGGAAAACATCATCAATTAAATATCCAATGGAATATCCATATTTACATTTGAATTGCTTAAAAATATAATGTATTTTTATATAAACATGAAGAGATTTAGCACTAACGTGGGAACATTGAAATAATTCTAGTACACACATAGACATAATTCATCTAAATGCAAATATCAATATGTGTATAAAGTCTTAATCACCAGAAAAATAAATGGACATGAAAAATAAACTATGACCGTATGATAGTAGAACCAAAGCGCACATGAAAGTCATATAGTCTCATGATGTGACACATGAGCAGCCAGCTCAAATATATGTTCCAAATATCCAAAAAGGCTTCATGAAAAACATAGATATATACATATTTGTTGTGGCATGAGAGTTATTTTTTGAATGACCTTTAATCCTAAGTCGTACCTTGTCTACAAAATTATTACTCAGAATGCATTTATATTTCCTAATCTGCTCAAAGCAACAACTATAAATTATAATCAACACATGATGTTCTGAGAGTATTTACCCTAATCAGATGATCGCATTAATTAGATGATCCATGCAGCTAGTTCATCCACGATTTTCATTGCAACATGCAGCCAACACTTTAGGCTTACAGGGAATAAAACATTTATTATTTGTTTACTTGCATGGATTGTCCTTTGCAATCTTTGTTCACGAAAGGAACTGAAATAAAGAATAAAATTGGGCAAAATAACTAAAAAACACTTGGAGAATGAAATATCATTGGGACAATCGGAAGTAAACTTTAAACATGGATTATCTCCGATGTCCCATAAATATTGGGAAACAATCTTCGGTACTGAATTGGAAGCCAATCTGATATAATATTTTTTGTTTGGACATCGTGCATGTCAAAATAAATCATAATCAGACCCTCCAAGTACCATTACAATATATGCTTCGTTGTTCTTATGTAGGAAAATAGATATCACAGTTTGACAACAATCCAGAAGAACAATCAGTAAACATTCATCGTTAGATGGCGCAAACAATTAGAACATTCATTCATCTATGAACATAGCAGTAGAAGGCATGGCAAAAACTAATAAACGAATCATGAGGATAAGCTTGTTGTAAAAGAGCAAGATAGTTGAGTATGATTAGGATGGGTCAACAGAGCAAAATAATTACCTGATACAAATCAGATGCCAGGGGACTTGAAAGTTCACCTGTACCTTAGTAGAAACAGTTGTGCATGAAGCAAAACTCAACAACAATTCATGCAAGGTTAATTTGTCAGATATAATCGGGGATTCAAATAGTTACCTGCTCTCGAGGTTCTGGGCACTGCCGAAGGAAATAAAATAGACCCAGGAGCGTTGAAGCTTCAACCAGGGAGCGCGTACACAACGACCTGGAGGCACATCGTCATGAAGCGCTTTGCTGGTTCTCGGGAAACCTTTGGATCAACGCCACCTCCTAATTCATCCTGTCCAAAACAGTTGTGGTGGAGGCATGGGGGCTGTACGATGGATGTTGATGACGCGGCTTCAAATTCTTAACTCCATGACATTATTTTCCTGCAGCAAAAGATAACCTGGCTAAACCTCTCAAGCAGGGGTGCTAGTTATAGTGTTCCTTACTGGAGAAGATGAAGATTAACTCCATCCCGTTACTTAGTGGAGAAGATGAAAGACGAGTTGGCGTATAGAATACCAAGAGAGATTGATAAAGCAATCTGTTCGGTGGAGAGTAATTGGGGTAGACGGACAGACTGACAACTACGTATTGTTTTCCCACGGGCTTCTAGTTTGTTCCAGCAAAATAAAGTATCCAGCTATATAACACCCATAGGCTGAAACGTCTAAATATGTAGCTATAGGGCCCACTACTTGGCCCCGCAGCCTAAACCTAGATAAAAATATCAGAAACGGCTTCCGCACAGCCCATATGGGGATGCAGTGAGACGCAACCTAAGTTTTGACGCATGGGAGGAAAAAAGGAAGACGTGGAAGGAGTTGATTTTTTCCCCTTAGACTAGCCACAATGGAGAGTAACATACACTAGTAACATACATATATCCCTAGACTATGTTACTATTTCAATAATGGGTAGTAACATAAGTGTGGTAACATGCAAAGCTTCATTTATTAGGTTATAGACTCATATTGCATTAGGACATGTGATGTTACAGTAACTAGCTAAGTTACTAGTACTATATCTCTCCTCATTAACTCATTGCCACATAAGCAAATTTGCTGAGTTGGACTCGATGTTACTACCGAAGTTACTCCCACTATGGCTAGTCTTAGGCTTTGTTCGGTTACACCCTGCCCTAAGAGGATTGGAGGGGATTTGGGGGGGGATTTGACTTGTAGAGGATTTAATCCACCTCAATCCCTGTCAAAAACCCCCACAACCCTGTCAACCGAACATGGCCTTAGGTGGCATGTGTGGGACATGGGTGATGATGTGGATAGGCTGCATGTCAAGAGAATTAGATAGTGGGGATGAACTATTTAGGTATTATAGATTTTGTAGTGCATCCGTACATTTGTAGTGCTCTAATATATTTCTTTCTATTTTAGCTTGTACTCCTTTACATCTTTGGGATGGAAGGTTTTAATGAGGCAAGCGATAATAAAACTTTAGATTTATCCTACATAATACTTTAATTTTTTGTATTTTTCTATATTTTTTAGACTTTTTTTTGATGTACAGAGGGGAAAAACGCGCCAGCCGAGGTAAATATGCGCCAGGCGGCCCAGCGTGCCATAACGGGCCGGCGTGCCTAGGCGTGCCGCGTGCAGGCACAGATAGGCTGCGTGATGTGCCTGGGCTGCGAGCCCCCACCCGTGGGCCGGCCTGGCACGGCCCGGCTAATAATCATGCCGTGGCGAGCCAGGCACGATTGCCGGGCCGGGCCGGCCAGTTTCGCCAGGTATGCTCGTGACCCACCTCCCGGGCTTCGACAGCGCCCTCCCATCCAAACACTACGCCGGGTACATAACCGTGGACGAGAGCAATGGCAGGAGGCTGTTCTACTACCTGGTGCTGTCGGAGCGTGATCCGGCCTTCGACCCCGTCGTGCTCTGGCTCAACGGCGCCCCGGCTGCTCCAGCTTCGACGGATTCGTCTACGAGAACGGTCTGGATTGATCTTATTCTTACCTTTCGTCCGGGCCGGCAGTTTCTTTGTTATCATCTTGTGATTTTGGCTGGGATGACCCGACCGGTGCCCTATTCTTTGCTCAGGTCCCTTCAACTTTGAGCGCGGAAGCACCCCCGGAGGGCTGCCCAAGCTGCAGCCCAATCCCTATTACCCTATAGTTGGTCAAAGGTAATCCGCATACCTGAACACAGGCCTACCCCGCAGCAGCCTGCCCAGAATTTAGGAGTACTAATCTTGTTCAGCTCTACCAAATTGTCATAGAACGAGCAGTATTTTTTCAATGCCAAGTGATTGAATAAATGTGTCATTAAACTAACTACTCCTTCCGTCCCATAATGTAAGACGTCTTTTGACAATAGTGTAGTGTCAAAAAACGTTTTACATTATGGGACGAAGGGAGTAGGTTTCAAGCATGATGTACCTGGACTCCCCTGCCGGTGTTGGGATGTCATACTCATTGAACAAATCGGATTACACAACAGGTGACCTGAAAACCGCATCCGATGCGCATACCTTCCTTTTGAAGGTAACAATCTCTGCTTCAGTTGTGATAATTTACACGACATAATTCAAGAAACTGGATGCTGATTTTACTCGTTGTTGCAGTGGTTCGAGTTATACCCGGAGTTTCAGTTGAACCCATTCTACATTTCCGGAGAGTCATACGCAGGGATATACATTCCTACACTAGCTGATGAAGTTGTTAAAGGTAGATTTTGTCACTCACAGTGAGTAGATTATTCATGGTTGAGATCAGAAGTTTCTCACATGTCATCTTTACGTCGTTACAGGGACAACAGAAGGCTCTGAAGCCAAGAATCAATTTGAAGGTCATTCCCACTGACATTTTATTCATCGCCATTTAGTTGTGCATGCGAAGTTGTGTGTGTGAGCTTACAGTCTGAGGTTAATGTTTGCATCCAGGGGTGGCGGTTGCAAGCGAGCCCCCACCCGTGGGCCGGCCCGGCACGGCCCGGCTAATAATCATGCCATGGCGGGCCGTGGCGGGCCAGGCACGATTGCCGGGCCGGGCCGGCCAGTTTGGCCAGGTATGCTCGTGACCCACCTCCCGGGCTTCGACAGCGCCCTCCCATCCAAACACTACGCCGGGTACATAACCGTGGACGAGAGCAATGGAGGAGGCTGTTCTACTGCCTGGTGCTGTCGGAGCGTGATCCGGCCTTCGACCCCGTTGTGCTCTGGCTCAACGGCGCCCCGGCTGCTCCAGCTTCGACGGATTCGTCTACGAGAACGTTCTGGATTGATCTTATTCTTACCTTTCGTCCGGGCCGGCAGTTTCTTTGTTATCATCTTGTGATTTTGGCTGGGATGGCCCGACCGGTGCCCTGTTCTTTGCTCAGATCCCTTCAACTTTGAGCGCGGAAGCACCCCCGGAGCAACCGACGCAGACTACGTGAAGAACTCCTTTGTGCCATCCAGCGCGATTTGAACTCCTTTGTGCCGTTTGCACTTGGGATGGGTCTCATATCAACCGACTTGTTTGAGGTGTTTCGCTTTGTCTTGTTTCTGCATAATTGCCGGTGCCACAAGTAGTTTCTTCTGTAAACAGATAGCAAGCTAACGATGATTTGACTGTTTGCCCTGTTTCAGGATGTCAGTGCTGCTTGCCACGGCACATTCTGGGGAAAAGTTAATGATGTGTGCCAAGAAAATATAGATAGAGTCCGTTGGGTAATGTCCATGTACCAGAACCTGTAAACCGACAAGCAAATACGCAACCTTCCAAATACTGTAAGGCCTCAATTTGTGTTGTCATCTGCAGGAACTGAAAGACCTGAACACGTACAACATTCTTGCACCATGCTACCACCACCCTGAAGTCCAAGAGATAGCGTTCGTGAACAGCAGCTTGCCATCAAGCTTCAGAAAGCTAGGTGAAACAAAGAGGCCTTTCCCAGTGAGGAAGAGGATGGCGGGGCTTTCATGGCCTCTCGGTCTTCCTGTGAGCAGCGGACATGTCACGTTGTGACCCGAGCTTGGTGGTAGATCACTTCCATGCACGGTATGAAAATTATATCAATGTCCTTATAGTTATATGTAGATCATTTACAATTTGTTGTTTACATTTTCGATACGCATACATCATTTCATAAGTCCTCTCATTTATAACAATTATATGTCCTCACAGAGTGATGAACTTGCTACTATATGGCTGGATGATGAAGATGTAAGAGGTGCCATTCACGCCAAACCGGTATGATGGTTGATGCGAGACAAATTAGTGTGAATTTAATCCTAAAATTGGCACAAATTAACTAACTCTTGTTTGTCGGGAATAACCTCGATCGAAATTGGCACATCAGAAAAGCTTAATTGGATCATGGGAATTGAATACTGCAAGAATAGACTACACTCATGATACAGGCAGCATGGTGGATTATCACAAAAAATTCACAGGCATGGGATATCGCGTACTTATTTACAGGTATGGGGCACACCTGCAACTTGATCATTTGACAATGTTAACACTGAGTAACTTATTTCCTGCAAAAGAAGACATCGATTAATATATGGAATCAACTTAGGGTGAAGGTTCAGTAGAGAACATGTTGAACTACTAGGAAATAATACATTTAATTGTCCAATCAAAACTGACTTTTTTCTAATAAAGCAAAACTAGCAGATTGGTTGTGCATAATACATTTTCTGTGGTTATTGCTTAAGAACGGAAGGGAAAAAAATCATATTTGAATAGGATAGCGAAGCACAAGTCTCGTCTCACATCGTACCAAATTACTTCGATTCAATGTAAAGAACGTGAATATAACCTTCAGGAAAAAACAACCCTTTCAAACTTTAGTCCTAATATTTATTGTGGGTAAATTGGTTCAGACAATAGTCTTAGACTCTTGATACCTGGTATTTTTTCGAAAAGAGGGGATGCCCCTCGGCTCTGCATAATGTGATGCACACAGCCTTTCTTGGTACCTGGAATAGAAATTAGTTTTCATCAATAAGGATACCTTTAACCCATATGCTTACATTGATGTACATGTGTTGTGCTTAAGGCATAAAGTTGTCCATTTAGAATGCTTCAAACGAACTGTGGAAACACAACCGTCAGAGAGAATCAATGCTTCCGCTACAAAGGAGATGTTAAAAAGTACTCCCTCTGTAAACAAATATAAGACGTTTTAAATCACTAAAGTAGATGGCTGTGTTCATCTTATGATGCAGAGGCCGGGGTAATCCCCTTTTCGAAAAAAAATTCACTAAAGTAGTGACCTAAAATGTCTTACATTTATTTACAGAGGGAGTATCTATTGTGGATTTTTGGCACTATGGGTCACAAATTGGTCATCTTTTACAACTCACAAGTGTTCTTTTTTTCTTTTGCGAATAATTCACAAGTGTGCAACTTTGTCACTTTGTTAGTGCTCATACTTTTGCGCAATACATACTTGTGTGATAAATTTGAAATGTGCAGCCTTGCAACACGGGGTATGTACCCGTGCTCACCTTTGCATTTGTCCGATATGTAATCACTTTATTGAAAAAAGAGAAATGAAGTTTAGCAACTTTTGGGTGTTTAATTGTACAGTGGAGATCATGATCTGTGTATCCCTTTCACTGGAACGGAGGCATGGGTCAGATCATTAGGCTACCGAGTTGTCGATTCATGGCAACCATGGCACTTTGGGGGTCAAGTTGCTGGGTATGATGTTCTACCATTTTTCTCTACAACTGTACATCTTTCTCCTTGATTATTCACCATTCACATATGTTTCTGATTTAGTTATATATCTGCCATCTGATGCGCCAATTGATAGATGACAAGAACTCTGTCTAACATAACTAGCATGCATGTTTTTATCACTATATTTTTTGAAACGGAGGCAAATGTTTTGCCTCGTCTCATTAATTAAGTAGAGTTGCCCGGTCCTTGAGCTGTTTTGGACTCCATGTTAGGATTAACAAAACATTAAAAAAAACATGTATCTGAACTGATTTAAGTTCCCTGCTTTATGCGACTGCAGATATACACAAGGCTATGATCACAATCTCACCTTCCTCACCATAAAGGTATGTAAGCAAGCTTTGAAGTCCATCTGGAGAATGTTGTAGAGACACAAACTTAAATCGACAAGAGTTTATCATATGGCTAAGGTTTTCTGACAAGCACCATGTTTCAGGGATCTGGACACACTGTTCCTGAGTACAAGCCCAAAGAATCGCTGGCATTCTACGCCCACTGGCTGTTTGGACAAAAGATCTAAAATTGATCTAAATGAAACAATCAAATTTTGTAGACATGTATCTTACTCCCTCCGTCTCAAAATAAGTGTTCTCAAGTTTAGTACAACTTTGTATTAAAGTTAGCAAAAATGCTAGACATACAAAGACTTACACGCTTTTACACGCTCCTTCCATCTAACAACCAATCACAAACCTCTCCCCCCCTGATTTTCAGGGGGTGGGCCGCCCCGCTCACCTATTGACCAATCAAGGTTAACCATCCTGTAAAAGCCTGTAAATCGTTTGTATGTGTAGCATTGCCGTAAAGTTAGTACCTGTACAACTTTGTGTTAAGACACTTTTTTCCTAGCTGTTTTTATTGTAGATTTTGATAGACTGTACCTGTACCTGTTTTCAGTGTGAAACCCAATAAACAATCCAAGGGTCTGATAAATTTCCGCGTACATCCTCTTGCTGAGCGTTAGAAACGAACTGTCTTAACACAACCTTTTTTCTACATCCAGAAACACCAGAAAAGCAGGTGAAATAGAAATAAAACTGGACATTAACATTCTATCAGAAAACATTACAGCAGCGACGCAGAAAGCTACTGTAGAAAGAAGTATCATGATGATCTGAGAAACACTAGCAAACAAGGTTTCACCTACAACAACCCATACCGTTCCTCCCAAAAGGACACATTCAGAACGCAGTGAACACAGACAATCACTTGAATTTCAGCAGTGGGTAGCACCTGCTATGGCCATCAGGCACCATGTGGTGATCTGGCAAGCTGTTCATATGGTTTGCCGGCAACAGCAACCACAATGAATCACAAGTCAGTATATATGCGAACTTGAGAATAGACCAAACAGCAGGGTACACTGTTGATTTCAGAGAAAAGCAGCAGCATGCGAACAAAAAAATTACACAAGTGAACCTTCACTGTCTTGTGCAGAATGGATACTTAAAATGACATCAGAAACACACTGAAGTTACTTATTGCAATCATCCTAGCCCAGAAACATTTTCGCTAGAACAAGTTCATTTACGGAAGGTATCCATGTCGGAGCAAAA
>NC_041383.1:420832543-420835502 GCF_002162155.2 Triticum dicoccoides | reverse complement strand
GGGTATTTAGTTCCTGATGGTATGGTTTGTCGTCTTCGTCGCTCTCTCTATGACCTTAAGCAGGCCCCCCGAGCTTGGTTTGAGCGTTTTTTCTCTGTGGTCACTGCAGCTGGTTCTTCGTCCAGTGCTCATGATTCAGCGTTGTTTGTCCACCTTTCTACTCGTGGCCGCACTCTTCTTCTTCTATATGTTGATGACATCATCATCACTGGCGACGATTCTGAGTACATTGCCTTTGTCAAGGCCCGTCTTAGTGAGCAGTTCCTTATGTCTGATCTTGGTCCTCTTTGTTACTTTCTCGGGATTGAAGTTTCCTCCACCTTTGATGCCTTTTTTATTTCCCAATAAAAGTATATCCAGGATCTTCTTGCTCGTGCGGCTCTTAGTGATGAGCGCACTATTGAGACTCCTATGGAGCTCAATCTTCACCTTCGCGCTTTTGATGGTGAGCCCCTGTCTGATCCGACTCGTTATCGTCATCTTGTTGGGAGTCTTGTCTATCTTGTTGTCACTCGTCGTGATATCTCCTATCCTGTCCATATTCTGAGTCAGTTTGTTCTGCTCCCACTTTAGTTCACTATAGTCACCTTCTT
Organism: Triticum dicoccoides; assembly: GCF_002162155.2. Lineage (NCBI taxonomy): Eukaryota > Viridiplantae > Streptophyta > Magnoliopsida > Poales > Poaceae > Triticum > Triticum dicoccoides. The sequence goes on along the minus strand of NC_041383.1, from coordinate 420,834,909 downwards.
CGTGTTCTACGATATCTTCGTGGCACGATTTCTCATCGTCTCCTTTTCCCCCATTCTAGTTCATTACAGCTCCAGGCCTATTCGGATGCTACATGGGCTAGTGATCCTTCATATCGTCGTTCACTTTCTGCTTACTGTGTTTTTCTTGGTGGTTTTCTCATTGCCTGAAAGACAAAGAAACAGACTGAAGTTTCCCGTTCGAGTGGAGAGACCGAGTTGCGAGCTATGGCGCTTCTGACGACAGAGGTGACTTGGTTACGATGGTTACTGGAGGATTTTGGTGTTTCTATTCATGCACCTACCACCCTCTTGTCCGACAGTACAGGTACTATCAGTATTGCGCGGGACCCTGTGAAGCATGAGTTTACCAAGCATATTGGTGTTGATGCTTTTTATGTGCGAGCTGCTGTGCAGGATCATGTTATTTCTCTTCAGTATGTGCCTTCTGAGTTACAACTAGCGGATTTCTTTACGAAGGCCCAGACTAGAGCGCAACATGGATTTCACCTCTCCAAATTCAGTGTTGTGAATCCATCATGAGTTTGAGGGGGGGGGAGGGGTTAGAGTTATATTGAGTTATATTTATGTGGCCTTTGGCCTTTTGTATTCTAGCCTTCTGGCATTCTCTTGTAGTACATATATATATGCTGGTCTTTGGCACCATAGTAATACAAGTTGCTTTCATAACAGAATCAACATGTAAAATACGCTTTAGCTCCACAAAGGGAATCCACCTGCCAACCCCCATGCGAACAGCACAAACAGACCTCACGTAGCGTGACCCAAAAAGCTAGGGTTTCTCTTGCCTCCCGTCGGTGCCGGCGCCGGTCCGCCCCGTCTCCGGTGGCCATAGGGCCATGGAGACGGAGTGGATCTCTGCCCTTGCTGGTGGGAGGGCTCCGTTTTTACATGTATTTTTGAGTTTTGTTAGGGTTTGTGTTCTACTCGGTAAGGCAAGGCGGGGGCGGCTCCCTGAAGAGGGAATAAGGTCTCCCCGCCCAGCCCCCGTACCGGTGATGCGTCTAGCATAATCGGTGGGTGTGTGGAGATGTGTCTCCGGCGGATCTGTCTTTGGTGGATTTGCTCGAATTTGTTCGTCGTTCATCTATATTTCAGTGTTTTCAGGTTGGATCCTTCTGATCTACACTCTTCATCGGCGGCGGGTGCTATACTGGTGCGTTGGTTCTATGGGGTCTTAACACGACGACTTCCCGACTGTCTACTACAACAAGGTTTGCCCGGCTCCGGCGAGGGAGGGGTGATGACAGCGGCGCGCCTTCGGCTCGCTTCAGTGCTTGTAGTCGTCGCTAGGTGGTTTACGGATCTGGATGTATTTTTTATTATTTCTAGTGTTCGTTGTACTACCATGATCGAAGATGAATAAATTGGAAGTTTTTCAAAAAAAACTTAAACTACAGAATACCCAAAATACACTTTGGTTCCATAATAAAGAGGATAAACATACAAAATACAAGTTGCCCGCGTCTTAAAAAAATCTCGACTCTCGGCTCTTGGATAGGCATTGGACCCCAACGTGCATGTGGATAATTCTGTTTGGGCTTGTTTGTTCACTGAAATCCCCTCCACCCCCAACCACGGGGCCCTCACTCAGTTTTTGTTGTTGAAGTTGGCGAGGAGCACGTCACGGATCACCGAGTCCAGGTTGGCCACCGCGGATCCACCAGGAAGCGTGGCTCTAACCGCACTCTCCTTCCACTCCGCCGCACGCCTCCTCATCTCCAGCCCCTTCTCCCCTTCCATGGCCTCACGTATCATCGCCGCCAGGACCTCCCGCTTCACCTCGCCGTCGATCTCCATCCCGTTCCCCCACTCCGTGCACTTGTACCTGCAGTTGGTCTGCTGCTCCGCGAAGAAGGGCCAGCTGAGCATCGGCACGCCGTTAGAGATGCTCTCCAGCGTCGAGTTCCACCCGGAGTGCGTCAGGAACACCCCCACGGCCTTGTGCGCGAGGACCTTCTCCTGCGAGCACCACGTGGTGAGCATGGCACGGCCGTCGATGGAGGCCATGAACTCCGGCGGCAGCACGGCCGTGTCGCCCTTGACCAGGTCCGGCCGGATGTTCCATATGAAAGGGTAGCCGCTGTTGGCCAGCCCCCACGCGAACTCCAGGAGCTGCTCGTTCGTCATCACAGTGATGCTGCCGTAGTTCACGTACACCACGGAGTTGGCGCCGTGGCCGTCGAGCCAGTCGAGGAGGCCGTCCTGCTCCTTCCAGAGGTTGGAGCCAAGGGCGTCGAGCGAGGTGCCGTCGGGGACGGCGTGGTGGGCGTGGAGAAGCAGCGGCCCCACGGTGTAGAGGGGCGGGAGGATGGCGCGCATGGCGTCGAGGACCGGCCGCTCCAGCT
>NC_041383.1:420829844-420831852 GCF_002162155.2 Triticum dicoccoides | reverse complement strand
GTCGAACGTGTTGATCATGACGGCGGTGGGGAGCGACAGGCGCCCGCCCTCGTGCACGAAGAAGTTGAGCATTATGTCACCGCGGTCGGTGGTGCGCATGAAGGACGGGAAGTCCCGCAGCCTCATGCCGTTGCACATGCCGCGCACGCCCTGTACCACCGTGTCCAGGTGCGCCTTGTCTGTGAGCTGAGCCTCATCTGCATGCATGCAAAGAAACCACACTTGTTACAGCATGCAATTATGCATGCACGTAGGTACGATCTAGTAGGAGCTAGCAGTAGTAGAATGGTAATACCTTTGAAAGGCACGAAACCCGACTCGATGAGCTGCGGGTAGTGGCGGTAGCCCATGAACCCGCACGCGCTGGCCGTCCACAAGGCCGCGCAGGGCACGCCAATCTCCTTGGCAGCGTTATAACCGAACGACATGACGCCGTCGACGACAAGGCAGGTGACCGGCGGCACCCCGGAACCCTGGTCGTTGAGCTTGGCAAGAAGGGCCAGGAGGTGGGGGAGGCAGGTGGTCATGGTGGAGTTGCAGAGCGCGGGAACGTCCTGCGTGGCGTCGGCGTCGGACGACGGCAGCCCATCCGGTATGGCGGCGAAGCGGAAGCCCGGGACGCCGTCAAGCGCCCCCGCCCCGCGCGAGTGGAGCAGCCGGCGGTGGTTGAACTCGGTGTTGACGAAGGTGACGTGGAAGCCCCGGGCGTGGAGCAGCTTGGCCATCTTCATCATGGGCGTGACATGGCCCTGCGCCGGGTACGGGATCATCACGGCGTGCGGCTTCTCATGGCAGGCCTCCGACCCCATGGCGCCTCAGCTACGTACGTACTGTTCGAGTGTTGGGTCTTTCTTGTACTCTTGTGAGGCGTCTGTGCAGCTAGCTAGCTAGTGCGTATGTATGGCTTGTGCAAGCTACCGTCTATATATAGTGAAGAGTGAACTGATCCGATGTTACTCTTCCTTCTTCTTTTTTCCTTGCGAATGAACTGATCCGAGGTTAGAGGTAAGTTTAGAAGATGCGTTTTAGCCTGGGTTTGTTGCACACGCCGGGATCGGAGGATTCTCTCTTCCATTTTGAGAAGATGCCTTCTGCTTGGATTTTGTCGCATGCGATGGTCTTGCGGTGACGACGACTTTCTTCACTTGCATCTCTACAAGTGGTTATGGAAAATATCAGCAATACTAATCATTAGGATTACTATAAGAAGAAAATAGTTAAACAGTTTTAATGTACGTATATAGTAGTACCTCTAGTAGTTGTGGGGTGGGCTGCATGACCGGTTGTTTTACAAAGTCGTCATATCGTCGGGAAGTCAGCTCTCTCTACGAAACCCCCGTCCATCGCAAGCCATGTTCTTTGGCCACATGGTCGTTTTGCTTCAAGTTTGATTTGCGTTGTCGTTGATTGATTGTTTCCACCGGTAGCAGCAGCTTCATCCATGCACATGCACCGCCACGGCCGTAGCCTTGGTCTGCCCGTTGCTTCGGCTTGGCCTCGACCGAAAGGCATACCGGCTGCTGCTGCTAGGGCGGCGAGCTGTTGGATTTATCGAGTCGCGCTCGTATTCCGGAGGGTGGGCAACGATTTGTACGAGATTCGAGATGCCATTTTGATTGGACGGATGCTCAGTTCTACCTGGATCCGTTGCTTGGGGTCCAACTGCCTGATGGTGGAGAGGCGGCGTCTGCTCGTGTGGGGCATGATCGCTTGAATTAAACTAAGACAAGATTCCATCATAACTGGCAGCTGGTGCAATGAGCCAGTGACAGGCTACACAGCCGGCCGGTTAGAGCATCGCAGTCCCTAAAGCAGACATTGTATTAACATCCACGGACTGTAATATAGAAGTCGACCATCTAACTGTACCGGTATACATTTCAAAGCTAATTTGAACGAAGCAGACCATTTCCAAGAAAACGCATCAGAATTCACTTATGTTCGAACATAACTTCACATAAAACGAACGATATTTCATCCGTTCACGTAAAACTCAAAAAAAAAAAAA
>NC_041383.1:420826925-420828844 GCF_002162155.2 Triticum dicoccoides | reverse complement strand
GAGCCGCGGCCATCGAGGTAGTGGAGGAGGCGCCCGCGTACCTTCGCGATCGCTGGCGACACCTCCTCCTTCACGACCTTGTCGCCTCAGTCGCGGTGCCAACGCTGGCTAGTCGATGCAGTCGTAGGGCCGTGCGCCGGCGACGCCAGCTCCTCCTTCACGCGGCGCCCGGTTTTGACTTCGTTGTTGAGTGTGGGGATGCAGGGAGAGGGCACGTGGGCGCCAGATCCCCTTCAAGCGACTGGTGGCGGCGAGGGCGGCGACGGTGCACGGTCTCGGAGTGATCGCTCCATCATGAGCTCCATTTGCCGTATGTACTTATCGTCCAGGACCGTCGCCTCCACGTACAAGTGCAACGACTGGTCCTCCTCGTAGAAGGAGATGAGAGGAGCCGGTAGCCGTGGAGGTCGAGGGGCCTGGAGAGCGATGACGGCGGCGCCAATCTGGAGCGCCGGTGCGGAGAACCATGACTTCGACATAGTGTGGACGGTGGTCTGGACGACACCGTAGCAGAGAGGATCGGAGAGGATGGGAGCAGAGAGAAAGAGGAGTGGTGAAGTGTGGTCTGGACGGCATCGAAGCCCTGCTTAAATAGACGCAGGCAGGCCAGGCAAAGGGACGGGAAGCCATGGGAAGTCGGCTGTAGTGTGGCACGGCGGTTGGAGTAGGCTTCTAGGTCATCGTGTCGGCCTTGAAGCGGCATCACCCGCTCCTACGATCGGGTCGCTCTGACCGGCATCAATGTCGTGGATGAAGGAAATATGCCCTAGACGCAATAATAAAGTTATTATTTATTTCCTTATATCATGATAAATGTTTATTATTCATGCTAGAATTGTATTAACCGGAAACATGATACATGTGTGAATACATAGACAAACTTAATGTCACTAGTATGCCTCTACTTGACTAGCTCATTAATCAAAGATGGTTATGTTTCTTAACCATAGACATGTGTTGTCATTTGATTAACGGGATCACACCATTAGGAGAATGATGTGATTGACTTGACCCATTCCGTTAGCTTAGCACTTGATCGTTTAGTATGTTGCTATTGCTTTCTTCATGACTTATACAAGTTCCTATAACTATGAGATTATGCAACTCCCGTTTACCGGAGGAACACTTTGTGTGCTACCAAACGTCACAACGTAACTGGGTGATTATAAAGGAGGTCTACAGGTGTCTCCAAAGGTACATGTTCAGTTGGCGTATTTCAAGATAGGTTTTGTCACTTCGATTGTCGGAGAGGTATCTCTGGGACCTCTCGGTAATGCACATCAATATAAGCCTTGCAAGCAATGTAGCTAATGAGTTAGTTACGGAATGATGCATTACGTAACGAGTAAAGAGACTTGCCAGTAATGAGATTGAACTAGGTATTAGGATACCGACGATCGAATCTCGGGTAAGTAACATACCGATGACGAAGGGAACAACGTATGTTGTTATGCGGTTTGACCGATAAAGATCTTCGTAGAATATGTAGGAGCCAATATGAGCATCCAGGTTCCGCTATTGGTTATTGACCAGGAACGAGTCTCGGTCATGTCTACATAGTTCTCGAACCCGTAGGGTTCGCACGCTTAAGGTTTCGATGATAGTTATATTATGAGTTTATGAGTTTTGATGTACCGAAGTTTGTTCGGAGTCCCGGATGAGATTACAGACATGATGAGGAGTCTCGAAATGGTCGAGACATGAAGATTGATATATTGGAAGCCTATATTTAGATGTTGGAAGTGTTCCGGATGAAATCGGGGTTTTACCGGAGTACCGGGAGGTTACCAGAACCCCCCGGGGGGCTTAATGGGCCTACATGGGCCTTAGTGGAGAAGAGGAGAGGAGGCCAGGGTAGGGCCGCGCGCCCCTCCCCCTTAGTTTGAATAGGACAAGGAGAGGGGGCGGCGCCCCCCCCC
>NC_041383.1:420786172-420826830 GCF_002162155.2 Triticum dicoccoides | reverse complement strand
TGCAAGCAATGTAGCTAATGAGTTAGTTACGGAATGATGCATTACGTAACGAGTAAAGAGACTTGCCAGTAATGAGATTGAACTAGGTATTAGGATACCGACGATCGAATCTCGGGTAAGTAACATACCGATGACGAAGGGAACAACGTATGTTGTTATGCGGTTTGACCGATAAAGATCTTCGTAGAATATGTAGGAGCCAATATGAGCATCCAGGTTCCGCTATTGGTTATTGACCAGGAACGAGTCTCGGTCATGTCTACATAGTTCTCGAACCCGTAGGGTTCGCACGCTTAAGGTTTCGATGATAGTTATATTATGAGTTTATGAGTTTTGATGTACCGAAGTTTGTTCGGAGTCCCGGATGAGATTACAGACATGACGAGGAGTCTCGAAATGGTCGAGACATGAAGATTGATATATTGGAAGCCTATATTTAGATGTTGGAAGTGTTCCGGATGAAATCGGGGTTTTACCGGAGTACCGGGAGGTTACCAGAACCCCCCGGGGGGCTTAATGGGCCTACATGGGCCTTAGTGGAGAAGAGGAGAGGAGGCCAGGGTAGGGCCGCGCGCCCCTCCCCCTTAGTTTGAATAGGACAAGGAGAGGGGGCGGCGCCCCCCCCCTTTCCTTCCTCTCTCCCTCCTCCTTCCCCCCTTCTCCTAGTCCAACAAGGAAAGGAGAGAGTCCTACTCCCGGTGGGAGTAGGACTCCCCTTGGCGCGCCCCTCCTTGGTCGGCCACCCCCTCCCCCTTGGCTCCTTTATATACGAGGGCAGGGGGCATCTCTAGACACAACAATTGATCTCTTGATCTCTTAGTCGTGTGCGGTGCCCCCCTCCACCATAGTCCTCGATAATATTGTAGCGGTGCTTAGGCGAAGCCCTACGGCGGTAGTGTTGGGGAATGTAGCAGAAATTCAAAATTTTCCTACGTGTCACCAAGATCTATCTATGGAGAAACCAGCAACGAGGGGAAGGAGAGTGCATCTACATACCCTTGTAGATCGCTAAGCGGAAGCGTTCAAGAGAACGGGGTTGAAGGAGTCGTACTCGTCGTGATCCAAATCACCGAAGATCCTAGTGCCGAACGGACGGCACCTCCACATTCAACACACGTACAGCCCGGTGACGTCTCCCATGCCTTGATCCAGCAAGGAGAGAGGGAGACGTTGAGGAAGACTCCATCCAGCAGCAGCACAACGGCGTGGTGGTGATGGAGGAGCGTGGCAATCCTGCAGGGCTTCGCCAAGCACCGCGGGAGAGGAGGAGTACTTGGGAGAGGGGGAGGGCTGCGCCAGAACATGTGGTGCGGCTGCCCTCCCACCCCCACATATATATAGGGGCAAGGGAGAGGGGGGCCGGCCCCCTCAGATCCAATCTGAGGAGGGGGCGGCGGCCAAGGGGGGGAGGAGTGCCTCCCAAGTCAAGTGGAGGCCCTCCCCCTTAGGGTTTTCCCCTTCCCATGCGCATGGGCCTTGGGGGGGCTGGTGCCCCTGGCCCATTAAGGCTAGGGCGCCCCCCTACAGCACATGCTACTGTATTGGACGTGGTGGAACAATTTCGGACCTCCGGACCCCTCCGGAATCCTCCGGAACCTTCTGGAAGCTTCCCGGTACAATACCGAAAAAACCCGAACTTTTTCTGGAACCCGAACAACAACTTTCCATATATAAATCTTTACCTTCGGACCATTCCGGAACTCCTCGTGACGTCCGGGATCTCATCCGGGACTCCGAACAACATTCGGTAACCACATACAAACTTCCTTTATAACCCTAGCGTCATCGAACCTTAAGTGTGTAGACCCTACGGGTTCGGGAGACATGTAGACATGACCGAGACGTTCTCCGGTCAATAACCAACAGCGGGATCTGGATACCCATGTTGGCTCCCACATGTTTCACGATGATCTCATTGGATGAACCACGATGTTAAGGACTCAATCGATCCCGTATACAATTCCCTTTGTCTAGCGGTATTGTACTTGCCCGAGATTCGATCGTCGGTATACCGATACCTTGTTCAATCTCGTTACCGGCAAGTCTCTTTACTTGTTCCGTAACACATTATCCCGTGATCAACCCCTTGGTCACATTGTGCACATTATGATGATGTCCTACCGAGTGGGCCCAGAGATACCTCTCCGTCACACGGAGTGACAAATCTCAGTCTCAATTCGTGCCAACCCAACAAATACTTTCGGAGATACCTGTAGTGCACCTTTATAGCCACCCAGTTACGTTGTGACGTTTGGTACACCCAAAGCATTCCTACGGTATCCGGGAGTTGCACAATCTCATGGTCTAAGGAAATGATACTTGACATTAGAAAAGCTTTAGCATACGAACTACGATCTTTGTGCTAGGCTTAGGATTGGGTCTTGTCCATCACATCATTCTCCAAATGATGTGATCCCGTTATCAACGACATCCAATGTCCATGGTCAGGAAACCGTAACCATCTGTTGATCAACGAGCTAGTCAACTAGAGGCTTACTAGGGACATGGTGTTGTTTATGTACCCACACATGTATCTGAGTTTCCTATCAATACAATTGTAGCAAGGGTAATAAACGATTATCATGAACATGGAAATATAATAATAATAACTAATTTATCATTGCCTCTAGGGCATATTTCCAACAGTCTCCCACTTGCACTAGAGTCAATAATCTAGTTCACATCGCCATGTGATTAAAACAGACAGGTCACATCGCCATGTGACCAACATCCAAAGAGTTTACTAGTGTCTAAACTAGTTCACATCACCATGTGATTAAGTCTCAATGTGTTCTGGGGTTTGATCATGTTTTGCTTGTGAGAGAGGTTTTAATCAACGGATCTGCAACATTCAAATCCGTATGTACTTCGCAATTCTCTATGTCATATTGTAAATGCTGCTTCCGCACTCCACTTGGAGCTATTCCAAATGGTTGCTCCACTATACGTATCTGGTTTGCTACTCAGAGTCATTCAGATAGGTGTTAAAGCTTGCATCGACATAACCCTTTACGCCGAACTCTTTATCACCTCCATAATTGAGAAACCTGTCCATATTTACTCCAAGGACAATTTTGACCGCTGTCCAATGATCCGTTCCTGGATCATTCTTGTACCCCTTGACTGACTCATGGCAAGGCACACTTCCGGTGCGGTACACAGCATAGCATACTATAGAGCCTACGTCTGAAGCGTAGGGGGCGGCCTTCGTCCTTTGTCTCTCTTCTGCCGTGGTCGAGCTTTAACTCTTAACTTCATACCTTACAACTCAGGCAAGAACTCCTTCTTTGACTGATCCATCTTGAACACCTTCAAGATCATGTCAAGGTATGTGCTCATTTGAAAGTATTATTAAGCATTTTGATCTATCTTATAGATCTTGATGCTTATTGTTCAAGTAGCCTAATCCAGGTTTTCCATTGAAAAACACTTTTCAAACAACCCTATATGCTTTCTAGAATTTGTTGTGGCATGAGAGTTATTTTTGAATGACCTTTAATCCTAAATCGTACCTTGTCTACAAAATTATTACTCAGAATGCATTTATATTTCCTAATCTGCTCAAAGCAACAACTATAAATTATAATCAACACATGATGTTCTGAGAGTATTTACCCTAATCAGATGATCACATTAATTAGATGATCCATGCAGCTAGTTCATCCACGATTTTCATTGCAACATGCAGCCAACACTTTAGGCTTACAGGGAATAAAACATTTATTATTTGTTTACTTGCATGGATTGTCCTTTGCAATCTTTGTTCACGAAAGGAACTGAAATAAAGAATAAACTTGGGCAAAATAACTAAAAAACACTTGGAGAATGAAATTGTTGGGGAACGTAGCAGAAATTCAAAATTTTCCTACGTGTCACCAAGATCTATCTATGGAGAAACCAGCAACGAGGGGAAGGAGAGTGCATCTACATACCCTTGTAGATCGCTAAGCGGAAGCGTTCAAGTGAACGGGGTTGATGGAGTCGTACTCGTCGTGATTCAAATCACCGATGATCAAGTGCCGAACGGACGACACCTCCGCGTTCAACACACGTACAGCCCGGTGACGTCTCCCATGCCTTGATCCAGCAAGGAGAGAGGGAGAGGTTGAGGAAGACTCCATCCAACAGCAGCACAACGGCGTGGTGGTGATGGAGGAGCGTGGCAATCCAGCAGGGCTTCACCAAGCACCACGGGAGAGGAGGAGGAGGAGAGGCAGGGCTGCACCAACGAGAGGAGAAGTTCTCTTATGTTATGGGCAGCCCCAGGCCTCTATTTATATAGGGGAGAAGGGGGCTGCGCCCCCTTTAGGGTTTCCCACCCCAAGGGGTGCGGCCAGCCCTAGATGGGACTTGGGGAGGCGGCCAAGAGGGGGAGAGAGGGGAAGCGCCCACTAGGTGGGCCTTAAGGCCCATCTGGACTAGGGTTTGCCCCCTCCCACTCTCCCTTGCGCCTTGGCCCCCTTGTGGGGGGCGCACCAGCCCTCCTAGGGGCTGGTCCCCTCCCACACTTGGCCCACGCAACCTTCTGGGGCAGGTGGCCCCACTTGGTGGACCCCCGGGACCCTCCCGGTGGTCCCGGTACATTACCGATATCGCCCGAAACTTTTCCGGTGACCAAAACAGGACTTCCCATATATAAATCTTTACCTCCGGACCATTCCGGAACTCCTCGTGACGTCCGGGATCTCATCCGGGACTCCGAACAACATTCGGTAACCACATACAAGTTTCCTTTATAACCCTAGCGTCACCGAACCTTAAGTGTGTAGACCCTACGGGTTCGGGAGACATGTAGACATGACCGAGACGTTCTCTGGTCAATAACCAACAGCGGGATCTGGACACCCATGATGGCTCCCACATGTTCCACGATGATCTCATCGGATAAACCACGATGTCAAGGACTTAATCAATCCCGTATTCAATTCCCTTTGTCTATCGGTATGTTACTTGCCCGAGACTCGATCGTCGGTATCCAATACCTTGTTCAATCTCGTTACCGGCAAGTCACTTTACTCGTTCCGTAACACATCATCCCGTGATCAACTCCTTGGTCACATTGCGCATATGATGATGTCCTACCGAGTGGGCCCAGAGATACCTCTCCGTTTACACGGAGTGACAAATCCTAGTCTCGATCCGCATAAAACAATAGATACTTTCGGAGATACCTGTAGTGCACCTTTATAGTCACCCAGTTACGTTGTGACGTTTGATACACCCAAAGCACTCCTACGGTATCCAGGAGTTACACGCTCTCATGGTCAAAGGAAGAGATACTTGACATTGGCAAAGCTCTAGCAAACGAACTACACGATCTTTATGCTATGCTTAGGATTGGGTCTTGTCCATCACATCATTCTCCTAATGATGTGATCCCGTTATCAACGACATCCAATGTCCATAGCCAGGAAACCATGACTATCTGTTGATCACAACGAGCTAGTCAACTAGAGGCTCACTAGGGACATATTGTGGTCTATGTATTCACACGTGTATTACGATTTCCGGATAATACAGTTATAGCATGAATAAAAGACTATTATCATGAACAAAGAAATATAATAATAACACTTTTATTATTGCCTCTAGGGCATATTTCCAACAGTCTCCCACTTGCACTAGAGTCAATAATCTAGTTCACATCACCATGTGATTAACACTGACAGGTCACATCACCATGTGACCAACATCCAAAGAGTCTTGGGTTTGATCATGTTGCTTGTGAGAGAGGTTTTTTAGTCAACGGGTCTGAACCTTTCAGATCCGTGTGTGCTTGACAAATCTTTATGTCATCTCCTAGATGCAACTACCACGCTCTATTTGGAGCTATTCCAAATAACTGTTCTACTTGGAGCTATTCTAATTGTTGCTCCATTATACGTAACCGGTATCTCTACTCAGAGCTATCCGGATAGGTGTTAAGCTTGCATCGTCGTAACTCTTTACGTCGAACTCTTTATCACCTCCATAATCGAGAAAATTCCTTAGTCCACTAGTTACTAAGGATAACTTTGACCGCTGTCCTGTGATCTATTCATGGATCACTCTTGTACCCCTTGACTGACTCATGGCAAGGCACACTTCAGGTGCGGTACACAGCATAGCATACTGAAGAGCCTACGTCTTAAGCATAGGGGACGACCTTCGTCCTTTCTCTCTATTCTGCCGTGGTCGAGCTTTAAGTCTTAACTTCGTACCTTACAACTCAGACAAGAACTCCTTCTTTGACTGGTCCATCTTGAACACCTTCAAGATCATGTCAAGGTATGTGCTCATTTGAAAGTACCATTAAGCGTTTTGATCTATCTTTATAGATCTTGATGCTTAATGCTCAAGTAGCTTAATCCAGGCTTTCCAGAAATTCATTTCTGATCATCAATATGTCAAAAACATATACTCATCAGAAATTCTATAGTGCTCCCAGTCACTTCTTTGGAAATACAAGTTTCTCATAAACTTTGTATACACCAAAATCTTTGATCATCATCAAAGCATACATTCCAACTCCGAGATGCTCACTCCAGTCCTTAGAAGGATTGCTGGAGTTTTGCATACTTATTAGCATCTTTCGGGATTGACAAAACCTTCCGGTTGTATCACATACAACCTTTCCTCAAGAAAATCATCGAGGAAACAATGTTTTGACATCCTATCTGCAAGATTTCATAAATAATGCAGTAATTGCTAATATAATTCCAACAGACTCTTAGCATCACTACGAGTGAGAAAGTCTCACCGTAGTCAACTCCTTGAACTTGTCAGAAAACATCTTAACGACAAGTTGAGCTTTCTTAATGGTGACATTTACCATTATCGTCCACCTTCCTTTTAAAATCCATATGTACCTAACAGCCTCATGACCATCAAGTAGTTCTTCCAAAGTCTACACTTCGTTTTCGTACATGGATCCTCTCTCGGATTTTATGGCCTTGACCATTTATCGGAATCCAGGCCCACCATCGCTTCTCCATAGCTCGTAGGTTCATTGTTGTCTAGCAACATGACTTCCAAGACAGGATTACGTACCACTCTGAAGTAGTACGCATCCTTGTCATCCCACGAGGTTTGGGAGTGACTTGATCCGAAGTCTCATGATCAATATCATAAGCTTCCACTTCAATTGGTGTAGGTGACACAGGAACAACTTCCTGTGCCCTGCTACACACTGGTTGAAGTGATGGTTCAATAACCATATCAAGTCTCCACCATCCTCCCACTCAACTCTTTCGAGAGAAACCTTTCCTCGAGAAAGGACCCGATTCAAGAAACAATCCTTTATTGCTTTCGGATCTGAGACAGGAGGCATACCCAACTGTTTTTGGGTTGTCCTATGAAGATGTATTTATCCGCTTTGGGTTCGAGCTTATCGGCCTGAAACTTTTTCACATAAGCGTCGCAGCCCCAAACTTTTAAGAAACGACAACTTAGGTTTCTCTAAACCATAATTCATACGGTGTCATCTCAACGGAATTACGTGGTGCCCTATTTAAAGTGAATGTGGTTGTCTCTAATGCCCAACCCATGGACAATAGTGGTAATTCGATAAGAGACATCATGGTATGCATCATATCCAATAGGGTGCAACTATGATGTTCGGACACACCATCATACTATGGTGTTCCAGGCGGTATTAATTGTGAAACAATTTCCAAAATGTCTTAATTGTGTGCCAAAACTCGTAACTCAGATATTCATCTCTATGATCATATCATAGATATTTTTATCCTCTTATCACGACGATCTTCCAACTTCACACTGAAATTACTTGAACCTTTCAATAATTCAGACTCGTGATTCATCAAGTAAATATACTCAACATCTACTCAAATCATCTGTGAAGTAAGAACATAACGATATTCACTGCATGCCTCAGCACTCATTGGACTGCACACATCAAAATGTGTTACTTCCAACGAGTTGCTATCTTGTTCCACTTTACTAAAAGTGAGGCTTTTCAGTCATCTTGTCCATGTGGTATGATTTGCATATCTCAAGTGATTCAAAATCAAGTGAGTCCAAACGATCCATTTGCATGGAGCTTCTTCATGCATATATACCAATAGACATGGTTCGCATGTCTCAAACTTTTCAAAAATGAGTGAGTCCAAAGATCCATCAACATGGAGCTTCTTCATGCGTTTTATACCATTATGACTTACATGGCAGTGCCATAAGTAAGTGGTACTATCATTACTATCTTATATCTTTTGGCATGAAAATGTGTATCCCTACGATCAAGATTCAATAAACCATTCCTTTAGGTGCAAGAACACTTATTCAGGTTTAATACTAATATTGATGGTAGAGGGAGCGTGCGATGTTAGATCACATCAAACTTGGAAACACTTCCAACACATATCGTCAGCTCACCTTTAGCTAGTCTCCATTTCATTCCGTAGCTTTTATTTCGAGTTACTAACACTTAGCAACCGAACCGGTATCTAATACCCTGGTGCTACTAGGAGTACTAGTAAAGTACACATTAACATAATGTATATCCAATATACTTCTATCGACCTTGCCAGCCTTCTCATCTACCAAGTATCTAGGGTAATCCTGCTCCAGTGGTTGTTCCCCTTATTACAGAAGCACTTAGTCTCGGGTTTGGGTTCAACCTCGGGTTTCTTCATTGGTGCAGCAGCTGATTTGCCGTTTCATGAAGTATCCCTTCTTTTCCTTGCCCTTCTTGAAACTAGTGGTTTCATCAACCATCAACAATTGATGCTCCTTCTTGATTTCTACTTTCGCGATGTCAAACAACGCGAATACCTCAAGGATCATCATCTCTATCCTTGATATGTTATAGTTCATCACGAAGCACTAGCAGCTTGGTGGCAATGACTTTGGGGAAACATCACTATCTCATCTGGAAGATCAACTCCCACTCGATTCAAGTGATTGTTGCACTCAGACAATATGAGCACAAGCTCAACGATTGAGCTTTTCTCCCTTAGTTTGCAGGCTAAGAAAATCGTCGGAGGTCTTATACCTCTTGACATGGGCACGAGCCTGAAATCCCAATTTCAGCCCTCAAAACATCTCATATGTTTCGCGATGTTTCAAAAACATCTTTGGTGCCTCAATTCTAAACCGTTTAACTGAACTATCACGTAGTTATCAAAACGTGTATGTCAGATGTTCGCAACATCCACAGACAACGTTCGAGGTTCAACACACTGAGCAGTGCATTAAGGACATAAGCTATCTACTGTCCGCATAATCGCTACTTTCAACTTTCAACTATATTTTCTCTAGGAACATATCTAAACAGTGGAATTAAAGCGCGAGCTACGACATGATTTGCAAAATCCTTTTGACTATGTTCGGGATAATTAAGTTCATCTTATGAACTCCCACTTAGATAGACATCCCTCTGGTCATCTAAGTGATCACATGATCCGAGTCAACTAGGCCGTGTCCGATCATCACGCGAGACGGACTAGTCATCATCGGTGAACATCTTCATGTTGATCGTATCTACCATACGACTCATGCTCGACCTTTCGGTCTCCGTGTTCTGAGGCCATGTCTGCACATGCTAGGCTCGTCAAGTTAACCCTAAGTGTTTTCGCTGTGTAAAACTGTCTTACACCCGTTGTATGTGAACGTAAGAATCCATCACACCCGATCATCACGTGGTGCTTAGAAGCGACGAACTGTAGCAACGGTGCACAGCTAGGGGAGAACACTTCTTGAAATTTTGTAAGGGATCATCTTATTTACTACCGTCGTCCTAAGTAAACAAGATGCATAAACATAATAAACATCACATGCAATTATATAGTTGTGACATGATATGACCAATATCATATAGCTCCATTGATCTCCATCTTCGGGGCTCCATGATCATCTTGTCACCGGCATGACACCATGATCTCCATCATCATGATCTCCATGATCGTGTCTTCATGAAGTTGTCACGCCAACGACTACTTCTACTTCTATGACTAACGCGTTTAGCAACAAAGTAAAGTAAGTTACATGGCGTTCTTCAATGACACGCAGGTCATACAAAAAATAAAGACAACTCCTATGGCTCCTGCCGGTTGTCATACTCATCGACATGCAAGTCGTGAATCCTATTACAAGAACATGATCAATCTCATACATCACATATCATTCATCACATTCTTCTTGGCCATATCACATCACATAGCATACCCTGCAAAAACAAGTTAGACGTCCTCTAATTGTTGTTGCATGTTTTACGTGGCTGCTATGGGTTTCTAGCAAGAACGTTTCTTACCTACGCAATACCACAACGTGATATGCCAATTGCTATTTACCCTTCATAAGGACCCTTTTCATCGAATCCGTTCCGACTAAAGTGGGAGAGACTGGCACCCGCTAGCCACCTTATGCACCAAGTGCATGTCAATCGGTGGAACCTGTCTCACGTAAGAGTACGTGTAAGGTCGGTCCGGGCCGCTTCATCCCACAATACCGTCGAAACAAGATTGGACTAGTAACGGTAAGCATATTGAACAATATCAACGCGCACAACTACTTTGTGTTCTACTCGTGCAAAGAATCTACGCAATAGACCTAGCTCTGATACCACTGTTGGGGAACGTAGCAGAACTTCAAAATTTTCCTACGTGTCACCAAGATCTATCTATGGAGAAACCAGCAACGAGGGGAAGGAGAGTGCATCTACATACCCTTGTAGATCGCTAAGCGGAAGCGTTCAAGTGAACGGGGTTGATGGAGTCGTACTCGTCGTGATTCAAATCACCGATGATCAAGTGCCGAACGGACGGCACCTCCGCGTTCAACACACGTACAGCCCGGTGACGTCTCCCATGCCTTGATCCAGCAAGGAGAGAGGGAGAGGTTGAGGAAGACTCCATCCAACAGCAGCACAACGGAGTGGTGGTGATGGAGGAGCGTGGCAATCCAGCAGGGCTTCACCAAGCACCACGGGAGAGGAGGAGGAGGAGAGGCAGGGCTGCACCAACGAGAGGAGAAGTTCTCTTATGTTATGGGCAGCCCCAGGCCTCTATTTATATAGGGGAGAAGGGGGCTGCGCCCCCTTTAGGGTTTCCCACCCCAAGGGGTGCGGCCAGCCCTAGATGGGACTTGGGGAGGCGGCCAAGAGGGGGAGAGAGGGGAGGCGCCCACTAGGTGGGCCTTAAGGCCCATCTGGACTAGGGTTTGCCCCCTCCCACTCTCCCTTGCGCCTTGGCCCCCTTGTGGGGGCGCACCAGCCCTCCTAGGGGCTGGTCCCCTCCCACACTTGGCCCACGCAACCTTCTGGGGCAGGTGGCCCCACTTGGTGGACCCCCGGGACCCTCCCGGTGGTCCCGGTACATTACCGATATCGCCCGAAAATTTTCCGGTGACCAAAACAGGACTTCCCATATATAAATCTTTACCTCCGGACCATTCCGGAACTCCTCGTGACGTCCGGGATCTCATCCGGGACTCCGAACAACATTCGATAACCACATACAAGTTTCCTTTATAACCCTAGCGTCACCGAACCTTAAGTGTGTAGACCCTACGGGTTCGGGAGACATGTAGACATGACCGAGACGTTCTCTGGTCAATAACCAACAGCGGGATCTGGATACCCATGATGGCTCCCACATGTTCCACGATGATCTCATCGGATGAACCACGATGTCAAGGACTTAATCAATCCCGTATTCAATTCCCTTTGTCTATCGGTATGTTACTTGCCCGAGGCTCGATCGTCGGTATCCAATACCTTGTTCAATCTCGTTACCAGCAAGTCACTTTACTCGTTCCGTAACACATCATTCCGTGATCAACTCCTTGGTCACATTGCGCATATGATGATGTCCTACCGAGTGGGCCCAGAGATACCTCTCCGTTTACACGGAGTGACAAATCCTAGTCTCGATCCGCATAAAACAATAGATACTTTCGGAGATACCTGTAGTGCACCTTTATAGTCACCCAGTTACGTTGTGACGTTTGATACACCCAAAGCACTCCTACGGTATCCAGGAGTTACACGCTCTCATGGTCAAAGGAAGAGATACTTGACATTGGCAAAGCTCTAGCAAACGAACTACACGATCTTTATGCTATGCTTAGCATTGGGTCTTGTCCATCACATCATTCTCCTAATGATGTGATCCCGTTATCAACGACATCCAATGTCCATAGCCAAGAAACCATGACTATCTGTTGATCACAACGAGCTAGTCAACTAGAGGCTCACTAGGGACATATTGTGGTCTATGTATTCACACGTGTATTACAATTTCCGGATAATACAGTTACGACATGAATAAAAGACTATTATCATGAACAAAGAAATATAATAATAACACTTTTATTATTGCCTCTAGGACATATTTCCAACAGAAATATCGTTGGGACAATCGGAAGTAAACTTTAAACATGGATTATCTCCGATGTCCCATAAATATTGGGAAACAATCTTCGGTACTGAATTGGAAGCCAATCTGATATAATATTTTTTGTTTGGACATCGTGCATGTCAAAATAAATCATAATCAGACCCTCCAAGTACCATTACAATATATGCTTCGTTGTTCTTATGTAGGAAAATAGATATCACAGTTTGACAACAATCCAGAAGAACAATCAGTAAACATTCATCGTTAGATGGCGCAAACAATTAGAACATTCATTCATCTATGAACATAGCAGTAGAAGGCATGTCAAAAACTAATAAACGAATCATGAGGATAAGCTTGTTGTAAAAGAGCAAGATAGTTGAGTATGATTAGGATGGGTCAACAGAGCAAAATAATTACCTGATACAAATCAGATGCCAGGGGACTTGAAAGTTCACCTGTACCTTAGTAGAAACAGTTGTGCATGAAGCAAAACTCAACAACAATTCATGCAAGGTTAATTTGTCAGATATAATCGGGGATTCAAATAGTTACCTGCTCTTGAGGTCCTGGGCACTGCCGAAGGAAATAAAATAGACCCAGGAGCGTTGAAGCTTCAGCCAGAGAGCGCGTACACAACGACCTGGAGGCACATCGTCATGAAGCGCTTTGCTGGTTCTCGGGAAACCTTTGGATCAACGCCACCTCCTAATTCATCCTGTCCAAAACAGTTGTGGTGGAGGCATGGGGGCTGTACGATGGATGTTGATGACGCGGCTTCAAATTCTTAACTCCATGACATTATTTTCCTGCAGCAAAAGATAACCTGGCTAAACCTCTCAAGCAGGGGTGCTAGTTATAGTGTTCCTTACTTGAGAAGATGAAGATTAACTCCATCCCGTTACTTAGTGGAGAAGATGAAAGACGAGTTGGCGTATAGAATACCAAGAGAGATTGATAAAGCAATCTGTTCGGTGGAGAGTAATTGGGGTAGACGGACAGACTGACAACTACGTATTGTTTTCCCATGGGCTTCTAGTTTGTTCCAGCAAAATAAAGTATCCAGCTATATAACACCCATAGGCTGAAACGTCTAAATATGTAGCTATAGGGCCCACTACTTGGCCCCGCAGCCTAAACCTAGATAAAAATATCAGAAACGGCTTCCGTACAGCCCATATGGGGATGCAGTGAGACGCAACCTAAGTTTTGACGCATGGGAGGAAAAAAGGAAGACGTGGAAGGAGTTGATTTTTCCCCTTAGACTAGCCACAATGGAGAGTAACATACACTAGTAACATACATATATCCCTAGACTATGTTACTATTTCAATAATGGGTAGTAACATAAGTGTGGTAACATGCAAAGCTTCATTTATTAGGTTATAGACTCATATTGCATTAGGACATGTGATGTTACAGTAACTAGCTAAGTTACTAGTACTATATCTCTCCTCATTAACTCATTGCCACATAAGCAAATTTGCTGAGTTGGACTCGATGTTACTACCGAAGTTACTCCCACTATGGCTAGTCTTAGGCTTTGTTCGGTTACACCCTGCCCTAAGAGGATTGGAGGGGATTTGGGGGGGGGGGATTTGACTTGTAGAGGATTTAATTCACCTCAATCCCTGTCAAAAACCCCCACAACCCTGTCAACCGAACATGGCCTTAGGTGGCATGTGTGGGACATGGGTGATGATGTGGATAGGCTGCATGTCAAGAGAATTAGATAGTGGGGATGAACTATTTAGGTATTATAGATTTTGTAGTGCATCCGTACATTTGTAGTGCTCTAATATATTTCTTTCTATTTTAGCTTGTACTCTTTTACATCTTTGGGATGGAAGGTTTTAATGGGGCAAGCGATAATAAAACTTTAGATTTATCCTACATAATACTTTAATTTTTTGTATTTTTCTATATTTTTTAGACTTTTTTTTATGTACAGAGGGGAAAAACGCGCCAGCCGAGGTAAATATGCGCCAGGCGGCCCAGCATGCCATAACGGGCCGGCGTGCCTAGGCGTGCCGCGTGCAGGCACAGATAGGCTGCGTGATGTGCCTGGGCTGCGAGCCCCCACCCGTGGGCCGGCCCGGCACGGCCCGGCTAATAATCATGCCGTGGCGGGCCAGGCACGATTGCCGGGCTGGGCCGGCCAGTTTGGCCAGGTATGCTCGTGACCCACCTCCCGGGCTTCGACAGCGCCCTCCCATCCAAACACTACGCCGTGTACATAACCGTGGACGAGAGCAATGGCAGGAGGCTGTTCTACTACCTGGTGCTGTCGGAGCGTGATCCGGCCTTCGACCCCGTCGTGCTCTGGCTCAACGGCGCCCCGGCTGCTCCAGCTTCGACGGATTCGTCTACGAGAACGGCTGGATTGATCTTATTCTTACCTTTCGTCCGGACCGGCAGTTTCTTTGTTATCATCTTGTGATTTTGGCTGGGATGACCCGACCGGTGCCCTGTTCTTTGCTCAGGTCCCTTCAACTTTGAGCGCGGAAGCACCCCCGGAGGGCTGCCCAAGCTGCAGCTCAATCCCTATTACCCTATAGTTGGTCAAAGGTAATCCGCATACCTGAACACAGGCCTACCCCGCAGCAGCCTGCCCAGAATTTAGGAGTACTAATCTTGTTCAGCTCTACCAAATTGTCATAGAACGAGCAGTATTTTTTCCATGCCAAGTGATTGAATAAATGTGTCATTAAACTAACTATTCCCTCCGTCCCATAATGTAAGACGTCTTTTGACAATAGTGTAGTGTCAAAAAACGTTTTACATTATGGGACGGAGGGAGTAGGTTTCAAGCATGATGTACCTGGACTCCCCTGCCGGTATTGGGATGTCATACTCATTGAACAAATCGGATTACACAACAGGTGACCTGAAAACCGCATCCGATGCGCATACCTTCCTTTTGAAGGTAACAATCTCTGCTTCAGTTGTGATAATTTACACGACATAATTCAAGAAACTGGATGCTGATTTTACTCGTTGTTGCAGTGGTTCGAGTTATACCCGGAGTTTCAGTTGAACCCATTCTACATTTCCGGAGAGTCATACGCAGGGATATACATTCCTACACTAGCTGATGAAGTTGTTAAAGGTAGATTTTGTCACTCACAGTGAGTAGATTATTCATGGTTGAGATCAGAAGTTTCTCACATGTCATCTTTACGTCGTTACAGGGACAACAGAAGGCTCTGAAGCCAAGAATCAATTTGAAGGTCATTCCCACTGACATTTTATTCATCGCCATTCAGTTGTGCATGCGAAGTTGTGTGTGTGAGCTTACGGTCTGAGGTTAATGTTTGCATCCAGGGGTGGCGGTTGCAAGCGAGCCCCCACCCGTGGGCCGGCCCGGCACGGCCCGGCTAATAATCATGCCATGGCGGGCCGTGGCGGGCCAGGCACGATTGCCGGGCCGGGCCGGCCAGTTTGGCCAGGTATGCTCGTGACCCACCTCCCGGGCTTCGACAGCGCCCTCCCATCCAAACACTACGCCGGGTACATAACCGTGGACGAGAGCAATGGAGGAGGCTGTTCTACTGCCTGGTGCTGTCGGAGCGTGATCCGGCCTTCGACCCCGTCGTGCTCTGGCTCAACGGCGCCCCGGCTGCTCCAGCTTCGACGGATTCGTCTACGAGAACGGTCTGGATTGATCTTATTCTTACCTTTCGTCCGGGCCGGCAGTTTCTTTGTTATCATCTTGTGATTTTGGCCGGGATGGCCCGAACGGTGCCCTGTTCTTTGCTCAGATCCCTTCAACTTTGAGCACCGAAGCACCCCCGGAGCAACCGACGCAGACTACGTGAAGAACTCCTTTGTGCCATCCAGCGCGATTTGAACTCCTTTGTGCCGTTTGCACTTGGGATGGGTCTCATATCAACCGACTTGTTTGAGGTGTTTCGCTTTGTCTTGTTTCTGCATAATTGCCGGTGCCACAAGTAGTTTCTTCTGTAAACAGATAGCAAGCTAACGATGATTTGACTGTTTGCCCTGTTTCAGGATGTCAGTGCTGCTTGCCACGGCACATTCTGGGGAAAAGTTAATGATGTGTGCCAAGAAAATATAGATAGAGTCCGTTGGGTAATGTCCATGTACCAGAACCTGTAAACCGACAAGCAAATACGCAACCTTCCAAATACTGTAAGGCCTCAATTTGTGTTGTCATCTGCAGGAACTGAAAGACCTGAACACGTACAACATTCTTGCACCATGCTACCACCACCCTGAAGTCCAAGAGATAGCGTTCGTGAACAGCAGCTTGCCATCAAGCTTCAGAAAGCTAGGTGAAACAGAGAGGCCTTTCCCAGTGAGGAAGAGGATGGCGGGGCTTTCATGGCCTCTCGGTCTTCCTGTGAGCAGCGGACATGTCACGTTGTGACCCGAGCTTGGTGGTAGATCACTTCCATGCACGGTATGAAAATTATATCAATGTCCTTATAGTTATATGTAGATCATTTACAATTTGTTGTTTACATTTTCGATACACATACATCATTTCATAAGTCCTCTCATTTATAACAATTATATGTCCTCACAGAGTGATGAACTTGCTACTATATGGCTGGATGATGAAGATGTAAGAGGTGCCATTCACGCCAAACCGGTATGATGGTTGATGCGAGACAAATTAGTGTGAATTTAATCCTAAAATTGGCACAAATTAACTAACTCTTGTTTGTCGGGAATAACCTCGATCGAAATTGGCACATCAGAAAAGCTTAATTGGATCATGGGAATTGAATACTACAAGAATAG
This sequence comes from Triticum dicoccoides, assembly GCF_002162155.2. Classification (NCBI taxonomy): domain Eukaryota; kingdom Viridiplantae; phylum Streptophyta; class Magnoliopsida; order Poales; family Poaceae; genus Triticum; species Triticum dicoccoides. Next base: position 420,809,728 of record NC_041383.1, on the reverse strand, counting down.
ACTACACTCATGATACAGGCAGCATGGTGGATTATCAAAAAAAATTCACAGCCATGGGATATCGCGTACTTATTTACAGGTATGGGGCACACCTGCAACTTGATCATTTGACAATGTTAACACTGAGTAACTTATTTCCTGCAAAAGAAGACATCGATTAATATATGGAATCAACTTAGGGTGAAGGTTCAGTAGAGAACATGTTGAACTACTAGGAAATAATACATTTAATTGTCCAATCAAAACTGACTTTTTTCTAATAAAGCAAAACTAGCAGATTGGTTGTGCATAATACATTTTCTGTGGTTATTGCTTAAGAACGGAAGGGGGAAAAAATCATATTTGAATAGGATAGCGAAGCACAAGTCTCGTCTCACATCGTACCAAATTACTTCGATTCAATGTAAAGAACGTGAATATAACCTTCAGGAAAAAACAACCCTTTCAAACTTTAGTCCTAATATTTATTGTGGGTAAATTGGTTCAGACAATAGTCTTAGACTCTTGATACCTGGTATTTTTTCGAAAAGAGGGGATGCCCCTCGGCTCTGCATAATGTGATGCACACAGCCTTTCTTGGTACCTGGAATAGAAATTAGTTTTCATCAATAAGGATACCTTTAACCCATATGCTTACATTGATGTACATGTGTTGTGCTTAAGGCATAAAGTTGTCCATTTAGAATGCTTCAAACGAACTGTGGAAACACAACCGTCAGAGAGAATCAATGCTTCCGCTACAAAGGAGATGTTAAAAAGTACTCCCTCTGTAAACAAATATAAGACGTTTTAAATCACTAAAGTAGATGGCTGTGTTCATCTTATGATGCAGAGGCCGGGGTAATCCCCTTTTCGAAAAAAAATTCACTAAAGTAGTGACCTAAAATGTCTTACATTTATTTACAGAGGGAGTATCTATTGTGGATTTTTGGCACTATGGGTCACAAATTGGTCATCTTTTACAACTCACAAGTGTTCTTTTTTTCTTTTGCGAATAATTCACAAGTGTGCAACTTTGTCACTTTGTTAGTGCTCATACTTTTGCGCAATACATACTTGTGTGATAAATTTGAAATGTGCAGCCTTGCAACACGGGGTATGTACCCGTGCTCACCTTTGCATTTGTCCGATATGTAATCACTTTATTGAAAAAAGAGAAATGAAGTTTAGCAACTTTTGGGTGTTTAATTGTACAGTGGAGATCATGATCTGTGTATCCCTTTCACTGGAACGGAGGCATGGGTCAGATCATTAGGCTACCGAGTTGTCGATTCATGGCAACCATGGCACTTTGGGGGTCAAGTTGCTGGGTATGATGTTCTACCATTTTTCTCTACAACTGTACATCTTTCTCCTTGATTATTCACCATTCACATATGTTTCTGATTTAGTTATATATCTGCCATCTGATGTGCCAATTGATAGATGACAAGAACTCTGTCTAACATAACTAGCATGCATGTTTTTATCACTATATTTTTTGAAACGGAGGCAAATGTTTTGCCTCGTCTCATTAATTAAGTAGAGTTGCCCGGTCCTTGAGCTGTTTTGGACTCCATGTTAGGATTAATAAAACATTAAAAAAAACATGTATCTGAACTGATTTAAGTTCCCTGCTTTATGCGACTGCAGATATACACAAGGCTATGATCACAATCTCACCTTCCTCACCATAAAGGTATGTAAGCAAGCTTTGAAGTCCATCTGGAGAATGTTGTAGAGACACAAACTTAAATCGACAAGAGTTTATCATATGGCTGAGGTTTTCTGACAAGCACCATGTTTCAGGGATCTGGACACACTGTTCCTGAGTACAAGCCCAAAGAATCGCTGGCATTCTACGCCCACTGGCTGTTTGGACAAAAGATCTAAAATTGATCTAAATGAAACAATCAAATTTTGTAGACATGTATCTTACTCCCTCCGTCTCAAAATAAGTGTTCTCAAGTTTAGTACAACTTTGTATTAAAGTTAGCAAAAATGCTAGACATACAAAGACTTACACGCTTTTACACGCTCCTTCCATCTAACAACCAATCACAAACCTCTTCCCCCCTGATTTTCAAGGGGTGGGCCGCCCCGCTCACCTATTGACCAATCAAGGTTAACCATCCTGTAAAAGCCTGTAAATCGTTTGTACGTGTAGCATTGCCGTAAAGTTAGTACCTGTACAACTTTGTGTTAAGACACTTTTTTCCTAGCTGTTTTTATTGTAGATTTTGATAGACTGTACCTGTACCTGTTTTCAGTGTGAAACCCAATAAACAATCCAAGGCTCTGATAAATTTCCGCGTACATCCTCTTGCTGAGCGTTAGAAACGAACTGTCTTAACACAACCTTTTTTCTACATCCAGAAACACCAGAAAAGCAGGTGAAATAGAAATAAAACTGGACATTAACATTCTATCAGAAAACATTACAGCAGCGACGCAGAAAGCTACTGTAGAAAGAAGTATCATGATGATCTGAGAAACACTAGCAAACAAGGTTTCACCTACAACAACCCATACCGTTCCTCCCAAAAGGACACATTCAGAACGCAGTGAACACAGACAATCACTTGAATTTCAGCAGTGGGTAGCACCTGCTATGGCCATCAGGCACCATGTGGTGATCTGGCAAGCTGTTCATATGGTTTGCCGGCAACAGCAACCACAATGAATCACAAGTCAGTATATATGCGAACTTGAGAATAGACCAAACAGCAGGGTACACTGTTGATTTCAGAGAAAAGCAGCAGCATGCGAACAAAAAAATTACACAAGTGAACCTTCACTGTCTTGTGCAGAATGGATACTTAAAATGACATCAGAAACACACTGAAGTTACTTATTGCAATCATCCTAGCCCAGAAACATTTTCGCTAGAACAAGTTCATTTACGGAAGGTATCCATGTCGGAGCAAAACAGCAGAGCCATCCCCAGTAGGCTATCAGCAACTTGTCACTGCAACCCACACACACATCAACACTACAGTAGCTCCATGTCAGCTGCAGTGGCTGAACCGTTGGCGTAAACAGGGTGGAGAGTGTGCCCAGCTACAGGTTCAACATGAATCCATTTCCTGCCAGTCAGCTTATTCCGCTCAAACCGCACATGGCCTTCCTTCAGAGAGAAGATAGTGTGATCCTTCCCCATGCCAACATAGTTCCCAGGATGGAAGCGGGTTCCTCTTTGTCGTACGATGATGTTTCCTGGTTCCACTTTCTGGAAAAATAAAACTAGTATAAACGTCGGAGAGCAGTATGAGATAATTTTCCCTTTTTTGGCTATAATAATGAGATAGCACAGCGACTACCAATGTCACAATGTATGGTATGATTAAAGCAGATGCCAAAATATCAGTATTAGCTATTTTCATGTCATTTAGGAAATTATTCAGCTAATCTGGTTCAAGGCCATGAACAAGAAGAAACATCAAAACCATAAGGAGCACTTGAAGATGGTACCTCTCCACCAAATTTCTTAACACCCAGATACTTGGGGTTAGAGTCACGGCCATTTTTCGTTGACCCAGCAGTCTTTTTTGTGGCCCAACGCCTAAAGACCAAGCTCATTCCTCCAGATGTCTCTGGAATTAAGTACATACAAAATAAGATCAGGCCACCTGTTCAGAAAAGGAAGAAGATACAAATTCTAAGCTTCGATGTCACAGATTGCCTACTAAAGCCTAAGCTCATCACCTGTTGAGCTAGTGTAGACCGGAACATTTGAGATCAATTCTTTGATGTTTACTCTCCTGAAAACTGATGAGAGGGCCATCTTGCTTGCGACAGTTTACCTGTAATCACTATAAGGATTCTCTCAAATATAGATATTAATACTGTACTATAACAAAAAACAAATTATACTCATGCATTGTGCCTCTTTCTGCATTCCGTGGTGATTGGTTTTTACATTACGTTGATCTACTTTACTAAGCTGGAGAGTCAACGCATAAATGTCCAAAAGGCCTTCACTAAGCTATGTTCTGATATGTTAGTACTTTTGGTGAGGGGAATTAACCGAACAGAAATAGTATTTTGGACATTTGAGATACTGAGACGAGATCAAAATACAGTACGGGGGCGGGGGCACAAGCACGGGAGGCAGCAATAGCAGCGGCAGAAGGCAGCAAGCAATTGAGGAGGGGGGAAGACCGAGGAGCCATGGCCAGGGTAGATACCTTGCTTGCGGACGGGGGAAGAGCTGAGGCGACGGGCGATGGAGGCGGCTCCCGGCGGCGGCGGCGTGCTCTTGCACAGATGTGTCGAGGGAATGGATCGTCGCCTTGGTGGAGCGAGACGAGGACTAGACCTCGTTGGCAATCCTAAGTGGGCCGGTCATGGCGCAGCCCATTTATTCATATTTTTTCTTAATTTTTTGGAAACATTTTTTTGTCTAACATGTTTTTAGAAAAAGTATGTTTATAATTATTCGTAAGCGTAATATGTTGGAACATTTCAAGAAAAATGTTGGAATATTTTATTTCAAGCAATCTGTAGGTCATGTTTGATAGCAAAGTATTTTCTTATTGTTATGAGAATACTACAGTTTTTTTGGATACCAATAGTTTTATTTACTTACTAAAATTATGTTATTAAAACTAGAGTACTTACAAAAACTATGGTAATTTCTCTGTATAAAAGATAGAACCCTGGATTTTTTTTTTAACGGAGCAAGCTTATGGCGCCACAATATTTTCAGATATCGCGCAAGAATGATCTCCCACAAGGCCACGACATAACAGCATCGTTGAAGCCCCTGTTTTGTTTTCCCCGAGACTACCAAAGACAAGCAATATATGGTCGTGCCCGTGCGTCGACATCGGGGCCTCCGGGCATCATGTGGCTTTGAAACACACACGAAATGAAAGAAAATCACGGGTGCCGCTCGGAGCATCCTAATCCGTCTCTCTCCTAAGTCTATGGCGTATGTAAGAGCATCTCTAGACCCTGTATAATGCAAACCCGCAAAACGTGTTTACAGTTCGCGAAAAAACGGCTTTGTGGGCCGGCGCGGGCGGCCGCAGAGTCAGACCTCGCAAACGGACCCGTATAAAAGAATATTCACAGAAGATGCTCTTTTACGGGTCGGCTACCCGGGTCTACTCGGGCACCGCCGCGTCGACCCGCAAACCGAAAACCCCCAATAGGTAAATTTGACAGCGATTCCGACAAATAAGTTCAAATTCAAACGATAAAACATAGTTCACGCGTAAATAAAAGCATAGTTTTGTAGGACAAATGCAAAAGGACTTCCAAAAGCGACGACCATGTCATTGATCATCTTGGTCGCTCTTCACTCGCACTACTTCCATCGAAGTCATCGGCGCCCTCGAATCCATCGCCGGCGCTTGTTCCAACTCCAGCACCGAAATCACCGGCGGGCGCACTGAATGCATCGCGGTATTGGTTCAAAACCCCGATGAGAAAACATCGACGACACTGTAACACGCACCGGCCGACGCAAGCATCCTCCTTTTCAAGATGTCCCTCCTTGCCATATCATGCCACTCTTTGGTGATATCGTCCATGTCATTACGGTTCAATGTCATGATCCTATTCTCTTCGGTAAGAAGCTTGGACATGGCTTTCTTCTCAGCGGCACGTGCTCTTCTCTCCTCAATGGCCGCCTTGCGCAACCCCTCGTCCTTGAGCAATTGCCACTTCTCTTGCTTCTCCCGTGCCTTCTTCTCGGTCAACACTTTCTTTGTCTCCAATGTCTTCGCTAACATCAACTCATTTGATTGCACCATGGCATCTATCTTGTCCCGCAAACTCGAAGCGTTGTGTTCCCTCTTGATCTTCTCCTTTGTCTTCTTGTCACTATCGGGCTTGTTCAAGTTTCTTGGGCCATCATCATCTTGATCTTCATCCATGTTCGTAAGTGAACCTCTCTTCGGTGGGGATTCCCTGTCAATCAACTTCCACTTCTCGCACTCTTTGAGCATATCCCAACAATGCTCTAGCTTAAATTTTTTGCCTTTGGAAGCTTCCATGTCTTTGTATCTTTGTTGGACAATTTTGTTCTACACAAGTTAAACAAAGTCAAATGATGCAATCACTTCATATGATGCAAAATGACATGCACAATTTGGGACGTGAAAACGAACTCACACAGTCGGATGCCACGGTTCCACTTGGAGGTGCATTGCGTACTTGTTCCAAGCAAGCTGGCCAATGGTTGCAAATCGGCTTGATCACGTCCCAATGCCCTTGGAGTGGCCGAAAGGTCCGTGGTGTCCTATTGGGATGCTTGGCCATTATGCGGAAGTATTGATCTTCGATTCTTTGACAATATCTCCTGGAGGTTTGAGATGTACCCGTGCAGGCATCAAGAGACACCACACTCCAAGCCTTGATCAAGTTTTGATCTTCCAAGATCATGTAGTTCTTCGATCTCATGTTTTTTTTGCTTGCGCTTCCTCATACGCCCCCCATCTACCTCCTCCACTTCATCTTCACCACCATGATCATCCACGCCACCCTCCATTTCATTACAATTTAAATCAACGAATGGGGCCCTATCGATGTCGACGGTGTTGGTGTCCAACAAGTTCACGAACTCGACAGTGGCATTGTTCAAACCATCGCTACATTGAGAGACATCAAGTCAAGAACAACCACAATGCCGAAAAGCGAAGCAAGAACAAGAGATCAAAGATGCATACCTTCCGGTCATTTCATCGAATACCTCGCTTGCGGTGGAAGCAGCGTCGTTAAACGACATCGTCGGGGAATATCTCGCCGTGGCGGAGGGAGTGGACGAAGTGCCGACCTTTTTGTAGGAACCTTCTTCCGCTTCACGCCTGAAACCTTGCTCACCTTCTCCGCCGGTGGGCGGGAAGATCGCGCGGTAGTAGCGGCACCCGGCGCACGCGCCTTTCCGGCGGGCCAGCCGGATTGCCGCCCTGCACGACAACATTGCCCTGCCGCTTGCGAGCAGGCGCGTTGGGGCCTTGGGCGACGGCGGGGGCGACATGGCTGGCGACGAAATCCGCCGAAAGGGATTGCACGTGCGCGACCTCCACGGTGACGGGGGACGGCTGGGGGGCTTCCATGGCGGCGAAGAATGGCAGGGAAGATGGACGGGAGAAGAAATTTCATATTAATTTCTCCTTTATTTTTTTCTCTTTTCTTTTATTTTTCATTTTAATTTTGTGAACTTTTGCAAAAATGATGAATAATTTTTAAATATGTGACTTTTTTAAATTTTTGTAAACATTTTTTAAAGTGGTGATTTTTTTCAAATTCATGAACATTTATGAACATCTTTTACTTTCATGATCTTTTTCAAATTCATGGACAATTTTTCAAATTCATAAACTTTTAAAATCTGCAATAATTTTTCAAAATCATGAATATTTTATCAAATTCAAATTCCTAATTCTTTTCTCAAAATTCATGGTTTTTTTAATTTCTTTTTCTTCAAATTTATGATTTTTTTAGAATTTATTACCTTTCTTCGAATTAACATTTTTTCTAGGTTTCTCTTCCTCCCCGTGTTCGTTCCATCACTTGTAAGTGGGTCTATAAGATCAAGACTCGCTCTGATGGTTCTCTTGAGTGTTATAAAGCTTGTCTTGTGGCTCGTGGCTTTCAGCAGGAGCATGGACATGGTTATGATGAAACTTTTGCTCCTGGCCCATATGACCACTGTCCGCACACTACTCGCTGCGGCCTCTGTTCGCCACTGGTCCGTCTCCCAGCTTGATGTTAAGAATGGCTTTCTTAATGATGAGTTGCGTGAGGAGGTTTATATGCAGCCACCACCTGGGTATTTAGTTCCTGATGGTATGGTTTGTCGTCTTCGTCGCTCTCTCTATGGCCTTAAGCAGGCCCCCCGAGCTTGGTTTGAGCGTTTTTTCTCTGTGGTCACTGCAGCTGGTTCTTTGTCCAGTGCTCATGATTCAGCGTTGTTTGTCCACCTTTCTACTCGTGGTCGCACTCTTCTTCTTCTATATGTTGATGACATCATCATCACTGGCGACGATTCTGAGTACATTGCCTTTGTCAAGGCCCGTCTTAGTGAGCAGTTCCTTATGTCTGATCTTGGTCCTCTTCGTTACTTTCTCGGGATTGAAGTTTCCTCCACCTTTGATGCCTTTTTTATTTCCCAATAAAAGTATATCCAGGATCTCCTTGCTCGTGCGGCTCTTAGTGATGAGCGCACTGTTGAGACTCCTATGGAGCTCAATCTTCACCTTCGCGCTTTTGATGGTGAGCCCCTGTCTGATCCGACTCGTTATCGTCATCTTGTTGGGAGTCTTGTCTATCTTGCTGTCACTCGTCGTGATATCTCCTATCCTGTCCATATTCTGAGTCAGTTTGTTCTGCTCCCACTTTAGTTCACTATAGTCACCTTCTTCGTGTTCTACGATATCTTCGTGGCACGATTTCTCATCGTCTCCTTTTCCCCCATTCTAGTTCATTACAGCTCCAGGCCTATTCGGATGCTACATGGGCTAGTGATCCTTCTGTTGGGGAACGTAGCAGAAATTCAAAAATTTTCCTACGAATCACCAAGATCTATCTATGGAGAGACCAGCAACGAGTAGAAAGAGAGTGCATCTACATACCCTTGTAGATCGTTAAGCGGAAGCGTTCAAGTGAACGGGGTTGATGGAGTCGTACTCGTCGTGATTCAGATCACCGATGATCAAGTGCCGAACGGACGGCACCTCCGCGTTCAACACACGTACAGCCCGGTGACGTCTCCCACGCCTTGATCCAGCAAGGAGAGAGGGAGAGGTTGAGGAAGACTCCATCCAGCAGCAGCACAACGGCGTGGTGGTGATGGAGGAGCGTGGCAATCCTGCAGGGCTTCGCCAAGCACCTACGGGAGAGGAGGAGGTGTCACGGGAGGGAGGGAGGCGCCAAGGGCTCAGGTGTGGATGCCCTCCCTCCCCTCCACTATATATAGGGGCAGGGGAGAGGGGGGAGGCGCAGCCTTGCCCCCTCCTCCAAGGAAGGGGTGCGGCTAAGGAGGGGGGAGGAGTCCATCCTCCCCAAGGCACCTCGGAGGTGCCTTCCCCCTTTAGGACTCTCCCCTTTTTCCTATATCTTGGCGCATGGGCCTCTAGGGGCTGGTGCCCTTGGCCCATGTAGGCCAAGGCGCACCCCCTACAGCCCATGTGCCCCCCCGGGGCAGGTGGCCCCACCCGGTGGGCCCCCGGGACCCTTCCGGTGGTCCCGGTACAATACCGATGACCCCGAAACTTGTCCCGATGGCCGAAACAGGACTTCCTATATATAAATCTTTACCTCCGGACCATTCCGGAACTCCTCGTAATGTCCGGGATCTCATCCGGGACTCCGAACAACATTCGGTTACCACATACAAGCTTCCTTTATAACCCTAGCGTCATCGAACCTTAAGTGTGTAGACCCTACGGGTTCGGGAGACATGCAGACATGACCGAGACGTTCTCCGGTCAATAACCAACAGCGGGATCTGGATACCCATGTTGGCTCCCACATGTTCCACGATGATCTCATCGGATGAACCACGATGTCAAGGACTCAATCAATCCCGTATACAATTCCCTTTGTCTAGCGGTATTTTACTTGCCCGAGATTCGATCGTCGGTATACCGATACCTTGTTCAATCTCGTTACCGGCAAGTCACTTTACTCGTTCCGTAACACATCATCCCGTGATCAACTCCTTGGTCACATTGCGCATATGATGATGTCCTACCGAGTGGGCCCAGAGATACCTCTCCGTTTACACGGAGTGACAAATCCCAGTCTCGATCCGCATAAAACAATAGATACTTTCGGAGATACCTGTAGTGCACCTTTATAGTCACCCAGTTACGTTGTGATGTTTGATACACTCAAAGCACTCCTACGGTATCCAGGAGTTACACGATCTCATGGTCAAAGGAAGAGATACTTGACATTGGCAAAGCTCTAGCAAATGAACTACACGATCTTTTGTGCTAGTCTTAGGATTGGGTCTTGTCCATCACATCATTCTCCTAATGATGTGATCCCGTTATCAACGACATCCAATGTCCATAGCCAGGAAACCATGACTATCTGTTGATCACAACGAGCTAGTCAACTAGAGGCTCACTAGGGACATATTGTGGTCTATGTATTCACACGTGTATTACGATTTCCGGATAATACAGTTATAGCATGAATAAAAGACAATTATCATGAACAAGGAAATATAATAATAATACTTTTATTATTGCCTCTAGGGCATATTTCCAACAGTCTCCCACTTGCACTAGAGTCAATAATCTAGTTCACATCGCCATGTGATTAACACTTACAGGTCACATCGCCATGTGACTAATACCCAAGAGTTTACTAGAGTCAGTAGTCTAGTTCACATCACTATGTGATTAACACTCAATGAGTTTTATGTTTGATCATGTTGCTTGTGATAGAGGTTTTAGTCAACGGGTCTGAACCTTTCAGATCTGTGTGTGCTTTACAAATCTCTATGTCATCTCCTAGATGCAGCTACCACGCTCTATTTGGAGCTATTCCAAACAACTGTTCCACTTGGAGCTATTCTAAATTATTGCTCCATTATATGTATCCGGTCTCTCTACTCAGAGCTATCCGGATAGGTGTCAAGCTTGCATCGTCGTAACTTTTACGACGAACTCTTTTACCACCTCCATAATCGAGAAAATTCCTTAGTCCACTAGTTACTAAGGATAACTTTGACCGCTGTCCTGTGAGCCATTCTTGGATCACTCTTGTACCCCTTGACTGTCTCATGGCAAGGCACACTTCAGGTGCGGTACACAGCATAGCATACTGAAGAGCCTACGTCTCAAGCATAGGGGACGACCTTCGTCCTTTCTCTCTATTCTGTCGTGGTCGAGCTTTAAGTCTTAACTTCTTACCTTACAATTCAGGCAAGAACTTCTTCTTTGACTGATCCATCTTGAACACCTTCAAGATCATGTCAAGGTATGTGCTCATTTGAAAGTATTATTAAGCATTTTGATCTATCCTTATAGATCTTGATGCTCAATGTTCAAGTAGCTTAATCCAGGCTTTCCATTGAAAAACACTTTCAAAATAACCCTATATGCTTTCCAGAAATTCTACGTCATTTCTGATCAACAATATGTCAACAACATATACTCATCAGAAATTCTATAGTGCTCCCACTCACTTCTTTGGAAATACAAGTTTCTCATAAACTTTGTACAAGCCCAAAAAATTTTGATCATCATCAAAGCATACATTCCAACTCCGAGATGCTCACTCCAGTCCTTAGAAGGATTGCTGGAGCTTTGCATACTTATTAGCATCTTTCGGGATTGACAAAACCTTCCGGTTGTATCACATACAACCTTTCCTTATTAAAATCGTCGAGGAAACAATGTTTTGACATCCTATCTGCAAGATTTCATAAATAATGCAGTAATCGCTAATATAATTCCAACAGACTCTTAGCATCGCTATGAGTGAGAAAATCTCATCGTAGTCAACTCCTTGAACTTGTCGGAAAACATCTTAACGACAAGTTGAGCTTTCTTAATGGTGACATTTACCATCATTGTCCGTCTTCCTTTTGAAATCCATCTGTACTCAATTAGCCTTACGACCATCGAGCCGTTCTGCCAAAGTCTACACTTTGTTTTCATACATGGATCCTCTCTCGGATTTTATGGCCTCAAGCCATTTATCGGAATCCGGGCCCACCATCGCTTCTCCATAGCTCGTAGGTTCATTGTTGTCTAGCAACATGACCTTCAAGACAGGATTACGTACCACTCTAAAGTAGTACGCATCCTTGTCATCCTACGAGGTTTGGGACTGACTTGATCCGAAGTTTCATGATCAATATCATAAGCTTCCACTTCAATTGGTGTAGCTGCCACAGGAACAACTCCCTGTGCCCTGTCACACACTAGTTGAAGAGACGGTTCAATAACCTCATCAAGTCTCCACCATCCTCCCACTCAATTCTTTCGAGAGAAACTTTTCCTCGAGAAAGGACCCGATTCTAGAAACAATCCATATTGCTTTCGGATCTGAATTAGGAGGTATACCCAACTGTTTTGGGTTTCCTATGAAGATGCATTTTATCCGCTTTGGGTTCGAGCTTATCAACCTGAAACTTTTTCATATAAGCGTCGCAGCCCCAAACTTTTAAGAAACGACAACTTAGGTTTCTCTAAACCATAATTCATACGGTGTCATCTCAACGGAATTACGTGGTGCCCTATTTAAAGTGAATGTGGTTGTCTCTAATGCCTAACCCATGGACGATAGTGGTAATTCGATAAGAGACATCATGGAACGCACCATATCCAATAGGGTGCAATTATGATGTTCGGACACACCATCACATTATGGTGTTCCAGGCGGTATTAATTGCGAAACAATTTCCACAATGTCTTAATTGTGTGCCAAAACTCGTAACTCAGATATTCATCTCTATGATCATATCATAGACATTTTATCCTCTTGTCACAATGATCTGCTACTTCACTCTGAAATTACTTGAACCATTCAATAATTCAGACTTGTGTTTCATCAAGTAAATATACTCAACATTTACTCAAATCATCTGTGAAGTAAGAACATAATGATATTCACTGCATGCCTCAGCACTCATTCGACTGCACACATCAAAATGTGTTACTTCCAACAAGTTGCTATCTTGTTCCATCTTACTGAAAATGAGGCTTTTCAGTCATCTTGCCCATGTGGTATGATTTGCATATATCAAGTGATTCAAAATCAAGTGAGTCCGAACGATCCATTTGCATGGAGTTTCTTCATGCATATACACCAATAGACATGGTTCGCATGTCTCAAACTTTTCAAAAACGAGTGAGTCCAAAGATCCATCAACATGGAGCTTCTTCATGCGTTTTATACCATTATGACTTACATGGCAGTGCCACAAGTAAGTGGTACTATCATTACTATCTTATATCTTTTGGCATGAAAATGTGTATCACTACGATCGAGATTCAATAAACCATTTAGGTTTAATACTAATCTTGATGGTAGAGGGAGCGTGCGATGTTTGATCACATCAAACTTGGAAATACTTCCAACATATATCGTCAGCTCACCTTTAGCTAGTCTTCGTTTATTCCGTAGCTTTTATTTCGAGTTACTAACACTTAGCAACCGAACCGGTATCTTATACCCTGGTGCTACTAGGAATACTAGTAAAGTACACATTAACATAATGTATATCCAATATACTTCTATCGACTTTGCCAGCCTTCTCATCTACCAAGTATCTAGGGTAATTCTGCTCTAGTGACTGTTCCCCTTATTACAGAAGCACTTAGTCTCGGGTTTGGGTTCAACCTTGGGTTTCTTCACTAGAGCAGCAGCTGATTTGCCGTTTCATGAAGTATCCCTTCTTGCCCTTGCCCTTCTTGAAACTAGTGGTTTCACCAACCATCAACAATTGATGCTCCTTCTTGATTTCTACTTTCGCGGTGTCAAAACATCGCGAATACCTCAAGGATCATCATATCTATCCCTGATATGTTATAGTTCATCACGAAGCTCTAGCAGCTCGGTGGCAATGACTTTGGGGAAACATCACTATCACATCTGGAAGATCAACTCCCACTCGATTCAAGTGATTGTTGCACTCAGACAATCTGAGCACAAGCTCAACGATTGAGCTTTTATCCCTTAGTTTGCAGGCTAAGAAAATCATCGGAGGTCTCATACCTCTTGACGTGGGCACGAGCCTGAAATCCCAATTTCAGCCCTCGAAACATCTCATATGTTCCGTGACGTTTCGAAAACGTCTTTAGTGCCTCAACTCTAAACCGTTTAACTGAACTATCACGTAGTTATCAAAACGTGTATGTCCGATGTTCGCAACATCCACAAACGACGTTTGGGGTTTAGCACACTGAGCAGTGCATCAAGGACATAAGCGTTCTAGTGATCGCATAATCGCTACTATCAACTTTCAACTATATTTCCTCTAGGAACATAACTAAAACAGTAGAACTATAGCGTGAACTACGACATAATTTGCAAAAGGTCTTTTGACTATGTTCAGGATAATTAAGTTCATCTTATGAACTCCCACTCAGATAGACATCCCTCTGGTCATCTAAGTGATCACATGATCCGAGTCAACTAGGCCGTGTCCGATCATCACGTGAGACGGACTAGTTAACGTCGGTGAACATCTTCATGTTGATCGTATCTACTATACGACTCATGCTCGACCTTTCGGTCTCCGTGTTCCGAGGCCATGTCTGCACATGCTAGGCTCGTCAAGTTAACCCTAAATGTTTTCGCTGTGTAAAACTGTCTTACACCCGTTGTATGTGAACGTAAGAATCCATCACACCCGATCATCACGTGGTGCTTAGAAGCGACGAACTGTAGCAACGGTGCACAGTTGGGGAGAACACTTCTTGAAATTTTGTAAGGGATCATCTTATTTACTACCGTCGTCCTAAGTAAACAAGATGCATAATCATAATAAACATCACATGCAATTATATAGTTGTGACATGATATGGCCAATATCATATAGCTCCATTGATCTTCATCTTCGGGGCTCCATGATCATCTTGTCACCGGCTTGACACCATGATCTCCATCATCATGATCTCCATCATCGTGTCTTCATGAAGTTGTCACGCCAACGACTACTTCTACTTCTATGGCTAACGCGTTTAGCAATAAAGTAAGTAAGTTACATGGCGTTCTTCAATGACACGTAGGTCATACAATAAATAAAGACAACTCCTATGGCTCCTGCCGGTTGTCATACTCATCGACATGCAAGTCGTGAATCCTATTACAAGAACATGATCAATCTCATACATCACATATCATTCATCACATTCTTCTTGGCCATATCACATCACAAAGCATACCCTGCAAAAACAAGTTAGACGTCCTCTAATTGTTGTTTTCATGTTTTACGTGGCTGCTATGGGTTTCTAGCAAGAACGTTTCTTACCTATGCAAAACCACAACGTGATATGTCAATTGCTATTTACCCTTCATAAGGACCCTTTTCATCGAATCCGTTCCGACTAAAGTGGGAGAGACTGGCACCCGCTAGCCACCTTATGCACCAAGTGCATGTCAATCGGTGGAACCTGTCTCACGTAAGAGTACGTGTAAGGTCGGTCCGGGCCGCTTCATCCCACAATACCGTCGAAACAAGATTGGACTAGTAACGGTAAGCATATTGAACAAAATCAACGCCCACAACTACTTTGTGTTCTACTCGTGCAAAGAATCTACGCAATAGACCTAGCTCATGATGCCACTGTTGGGGAACGTAGCAGAAATTCAAAAAATTTCCTACGAATCACCAAGATCTATCTATGGAGAGACCAGCAACGAGTAGAAAGAGAGTGCATCTACATACCCTTGTAGATCGTTAAGCGGAAGCGTTCAAGTGCACGGGGTTGATGGAGTCGTACTCGTCGTGATTCAGATCACCGATGATCAAGTGCCGAACGGACGACACCTCCGCGTTCAACACACGTACAGCCCGGTGACGTCTCCCACGCCTTGATCCAGCAAGGAGAGAGGGAGAGGTTGAGGAAGACTCCATCCAGCAGCAGCACAACGGCGTGGTGGTGATGGAGGAGCGTGGCAATCCTGCAGGGCTTCGCCAAGCACCTACGGGAGAGGAGGAGGTGTCACGGGAGGGAGGGAGGCGCTAAGGGCTCAGGTGTGGATGCCCTCCCTCCCCTCCACTATATATAGGGGCAGGGGAGAGGGGGGAGGCGCAGCCTTGCCCCCTCCTCCAAGGAAGGGGAGCGGCTAAGGAGGGGGGAGGAGTCCATCCTCCCCAAGGCACCTCCGAGGTGCCTTCCCCCTTTAGGACTCTCCCCTTTTTCCTATATCTTGGCGCATGGGCCTCTAGGGGCTGGTGCTCTTGGCCCATGTAGGCCAAGGCGCACCCCCTACAGCCCATGTGTCCCCCCGGGGCAGGTGGCCCCACCCGGTGGGCCCCCGGGACCCTTCCGGTGGTCCCGGTACAATACCGATGACCCCGAAACTTGTCCCGATGGCCGAAACGGGACTTCCTATATATAAATCTTTACCTTCGGACCATTCCGGAACTCCTCGTGATGTCCGGGATCTCATCCGGGACTCCGAACAACATTCGGTTACCACATACAAGCTTCCTTTATAACCCTAGCGTCATCGAACCTTAAGTGTGTAGACCCTACGGGTTCGGGAGACATGCAGACATGACCGAGACGTTCTCCGGTCAATAACCAACAGCGGGATCTGGATACCCATGTTGGCTCCCACATGTTCCACGATGATCTCATCGGATGAACCACGATGTCAAGGACTCAATCGATCCCGTATACAATTCCCTTTGTCTAGCGGTATTTTACTTGCCCGAGATTCGATCGTCGGTATACCGATACCTTGTTCAATCTCGTTACCGGCAAGTCACTTTACTCGTTCCGTAACACATCATCCCGTGATCAACTCCTTGGTCACATTGCGCATATGACGATGTCCTACCGAGTGGGCCCAGAGATACCTCTCCGTTTACACGGAGTGACAAATCCCAGTCTCGATCCGTATAAAACAATAGATACTTTCGGAGATACCTGTAGTGCACCTTTATAGTCACCCAGTTACGTTGTGACGTTTGATACACCCAAAGCACTCCTACGGTATCCAGGAGTTACACGATCTCATGGTCAAAGGAAGAGATACTTGACATTGGCAAAGCTCTAGCAAACGAACTACACGATCTTTTGTGCTAGTCTTAGGATTGGGTCTTGTCCATCACATCATTCTCCTAATGATGTGATCCCGTTATCAACGACATCCAATGTCCATAGTCAGGAAACCATGACTATCTGTTGATCACAACGAGCTAGTCAACTAGAGGCTCACTAGGGACATATTGTGGTCTATGTATTCACACGTGTATTACGATTTCCGGATAATACAGTTATAGCATGAATAAAAGACAATTATCATGAACAAGGAAATATAATAATAACACTTTTATTATTGCCTCTAGGGCATATTTCCAACAGTCTCCCACTTGCACTAGAGTCAATAATCTAGTTCACATCGCCATGTGATTAACACTCACAGGTCACATCGCCATGTGACTAATACCCAAGAGTTTTAGGTTTGATCATGTTGCTTGTGAGAGAGGTTTTAGTCAACGGGTCCGAACCTTTCAGATCCATGTGTGCTTTACAAATCTCTATGTCATCTCCTAGATGTAGCTACCACGCTCTATTTGGAGCTATTCCAAATAACTGTTCTACTTGGAGCTATTCTAAATTGTTGCCCCGTAATATATATCCGGTATCTCTTCTTAGAGCTATCCGGATAGGTGTTAAGCTTGCATCGACGTAACCTTTACGACGAACTCTTTTACCACCTCCATAATCGAGAAAATTCCTTAGTCCACTAGTTACCAAGGATAACTTTGACCGCTGTCTGTGATCCATTCATGGATCACTCTTGTACCCCTTGACTGACTCATGGCAAGGCACATTTCAGGTGCGGTACTCAGCATGGCATACTGTAGAGCCTATGTCTTAAGCATAGGGGACGACCTTCGTCCTTTCTCTCTATTCTGCCGAGGTCGAGCTTTAAGTCTTAACTTCGTACCTTACAACTCAGGCAAGAACTCCTTCTTTGACTGGTCCATCTTGAACACCTTCAAGATCATGTCAAGGTATGTGCTCATTTGAAAGTATTATTAAGCATTTTGATCTATCCTTATAGATCTTGATGCTCAATGTTCAAGTAGCTTAATCCAGGCTTTCATTGAAAAACACTTTCAAAATAACCCTATATGCTTTCCAGAAATTCTACGTCATTTCTGATCAACAATATGTCAACAACATATACTCATCAGAAATTCTATAGTGCTCCCACTCACTTCTTTGGAAATACAAGTTTCTCATAAACTTTGTACAAACCCAAAATCTTTGATCATCATCAAAGCATACATTCCAACTCCGAGATGCTCACTACAGTCCTTAGAAGGATTGCTGGAGCTTTGCATACTTATTAGCATCTTTCGGGATTGACAAAACATTCCGGTTGTATCACATACAACCTTTCTTCAAGAAAATCGTCGAGGAAACAATGTTTTGACATCCTATCTGCAAGATTTCATAAATAATGCAGTAATCGCTAATATAATTCCAACAGACTCTTAGCATCACTACGAGTGAGAAAATCTCATCGTAGTCAACTCCTTGAACTTGTCGGAAAACATCTTAACGACAAGTCGAGCTTTCTTAATGGTGACATTTACCATCATTGTCCGTCTTCCTTTTGAAATCCATCTGTACTCATACATGGATCCTCTCTCGGATTTTATGGCTCCTAACCATTTGTCGGAATTTGGGCCCACCATCGCTTCTCCATAGCTCGTAGGTTCATTGTTGTCTAGCAACATGACCTTCAAGACAGGATCACCGTACCACTCCGAAGTAGTACGTGTCCTTGTCGTCCTACGAGGTTCGGTAGTGACTTGATCCGAAGCTTCATGATCACTATCATAAGCTTCCACTTCAATTCGTGTAGGTGCCATAGGAACAACTTCCTGTGCCCTGCCACACACTAGTTGAAGAGATGGTTCAATAACCTCATCAAGTCTCCACCATCCTCCCACTCAATTCTTTCGAGAGAAACTTTTTCTCGAGAAAGGACCCGATTCTATAAACAATCCTTTATTGCTTTCGGATCTGAGACAGGAGGCATACCCAACTGTTTTTGGGTTGTCCTATGAAGATGTATTTATCCGCTTTGGGTTCGAGCTTATTAAGCTGAAACTTTTTCACATAAGCGTCGCAGCCCCAAACCTTTAAGAAACGACAACTTAGGTTTCTCTAAACCGGTGTCATCTCAACGGAATTACGTGGTACCCTATTTAAAGTGAATGTGGTTGTCTCTAATGCCTAACCCATGGACAATAGTGGTAATTCGATAAGAGACATCATGGTACGCACCATATCCAATAGGGTGCAACTATGATGTTCGGACACACCATCACACTATGGTGTTCCAGGCGGTGTTAATTGCGAAACAATTTCCACAATGTCTTAATTGTGTGCCAAAACTCGTAACTCAGATATTCATCTCTATGATCATATCACAGAAATTTTATCCTCTTGTCACAATGATCTGCTACTTCACTCTGAAATTTCTTGAACCATTCAATAATTCAGACTTGTGTTTCATCAAGTAAATATTCTCAACATCTACTCGAATCATCTGTGAAGTAAGAATATAACGATATTCACTGCATGCCTCAGCACTCATTGGACTGCACACATCAAAATGTGTTGCTTCCAACAAGTTGCTATCTTGTTCCATCTTACTGAAACCGAGGCTTTTCAGTCATCTTGCCCATGTGGTATGATTTGCATATCTCAAGTGATTCAAAATCAAGTGAGTCCGAACGATCCATTTGCATGGAGTTTCTTCATGCATATACACCAATAGACATGGTTCGCATGTCTCAAACTTTTCAAAAACGAGTGAGTCCAAAGATCCATCAACATGGAGCTTCTTCATGCGTTTTATACCATTATGACTTACATGGCAGTGCCACAAGTAAGTGGTACTATCATTACTATCTTATATCTTTTGGCATGAAAATGTGTATCACTACGATCGAGATTCAATGAACCATTCATTTTAGGTGCAAGACCATTGAAGGTATTATTCAAAAATAGAGTAACCATTATTCTCCTTAAATGAATAACCGTATTGCGATAGACATAATCCAATCATGTCTATGCTCAACGCAAACACCAATCTCGGTGGTAGAGGGAGCGTGCGATGCTTGATCATATCAACCTTGGAAACACTTCCAACATATATCGTCAGCTCACCTTTAGCTAGTCTCCGTTTATTCCGTAGCTTTTATTTCGAGTTACTAACACTTAGCAACCGAACCGGTATCCAATACCCTGGTGCTACTAGGAGTACTAGTAAAGTACACATTAACATAATGTATATCCAATATACTTCTATCGACCTTGCCAGCCTTCTCATCTACCAAGTATCTAGGGTAATGCTGCTCCAGTGGTTGTTCCCCTTATTACAGAAGCACTTAGTCTCGGGTTTGGGTTCAACCTTGGGTTTCCTCACTAGAGCAGCAGCTGAATTGCCGTTTCATGAAGTATCCCTTTGTTCCCTTGCCCTTCTTGAAACTAGTGGTTTCACCAACCATCAACAATTGATGCTCCTTCTTGATTTCTACTTTCGCGGTGTCAAACAACGCGAATATTTCAAGGATCATCATATCTATCCCTGATATGTTATAGTTCATCACAGAGCTCTAGCAGCTTGGTGGTAATGACTTCGGAGAAACTATCACTATTTCATCTGGAGGATCAACTCCCACTCGATTCAAGTGATTGTTGTACTCAGACAATCTGAGCACAAGCTCAACAATTGAGCTTCTCTCCTTAGTTTGCAGGCTAAGAAAATCGTCGGAGGTCTTATACCTCTTGACGTGGGCACGAGCCTGAAATCCTAATTTCAGCCCTCGAAACATCTCATATGTTCTCCGGTCAATAACCAACAGCGGGATCTGGATACCCATGTTGGCTCCCACATGTTCCACGATGATCTCATCGGATGAACCACGATGTCAAGGACTCAATCGATCCCGTATACAATTCCCTTTGTCTATCGGTATGTTACTTGCCCGAGATTCGATCGTCGGTATACCGATACCTTGTTCAATCTCGTTACCGGCAAGTCACTTTACTCGTTCTGTAACACATCATCCCGTGATCAACTCCTTGGTCACATTGCGCATATGATGATGTCCTACCGAGTGGGCCCAGAGATACCTCTCCGTTTACACGGAGTGACAAATCCCAGTCTCGATCCGCATAAAACAATAGATACTTTCGGAGATACCTGTAGTGCACCTTTATAGTCACCCAGTTACGTTGTGACGTTTGATACACCCAAAGCACTCCTACGGTATCCAGGAGTTACACGATCTCATGGTCAAAGGAAGAGATACTTGACATAGGCAAAGCTCTAGCAAATGAACTACACGATCTTTTGTGCTAGTCTTAGGATTGGGTCTTGTCCATCACATCATTCTCCTAATGATGTGATCCCGTTATCAACGACATCCAATGTCCATAGCCAGGAAACCATGACTATCTGTTGATCACAACGAGCTAGTCAACTAGAGGCTCACTAGGAACATATTGTGGTCTATGTATTCACACGTGTATTACGATTTCCGGATAATACAGTTATAGCATGAATAAAAGACAATTATCATGAACAAGGAAATATAATAATAATACTTTTATTATTGCCTCTAGGGCATATTTCCAACACCTTCATATCGTCGTTCACTTTCTGCTTATTGTGTTTTTCTTGGTGGTTCTCTCATTGCCTGAAAGACAAAGAAACAGACTGAAGTTTCCCGTTCGAGTGGAGAGACCGAGTTGCGAGCTATGGCGCTTCTGACGACAGAGGTGACTTGGTTACGATGGTTACTGGAGGATTTTGGTGTTTCTGTTCATGCACCTACCACCCTCTTGTCCGACAGTACAGGTACTATCAGTATTGCGCGGGACCCTGTGAAGCATGAGTTTACCAAGCATATTGGTGTTGATGCTTTTTATGTGCGAGCTGCTGTGCAGGATCATGTTATTTCTCTTCAGTATGTGCCTTCTGAGTTACAACTAGCGAATTTCTTTACGAAGGCCCAGACTAGAGCGCAACATGGATTTCACCTCTCCAAATTCAGTGTTGTGAATCCATCATGAGTTTGAGGGGGGGGGGAGGGGTTTAGAGTTATATTGAGTTATATTTATGTGGCCTTTGGCCTTTTGTATTCTAGCCTTCTGGCATTCTCTTGTAGTACATATATATATGCTGGTCTTTGGCACCATAGTAATACAAGTTGCTTTCATAACAGAATCAACATGCAAAATACGCTTTAGCTCCACAAAGGGAATCCACATGCCAACCCCCATGCGAACAGCACAAACAGACCTCACGTAGCGTGACCCAAAAAGCTAGGGTTTCTCTTGCCTCCCGTCGGTGCCGGCGCCGGTCCGCCCCGTCTCCAGTGGCCATAGGGCCATGGAGACGGAGTGGATCTCTGCCCTTGCTGGTGGGAGGGCTCCGTTTTTACATCTATTTTTGAGTTTTGTTAGGGTTTGTGTTCTACTCGGTAAGGCGAGGCGGGGGCGGCTCCCTGAAGAGGGAATAAGGTCTCCCCGCCCAGCCCCCGTACCGGTGATGCGTCTAGCATAATCGGTGGGTGTGTGGAGGTGTGTCTCCGGCGGATCTGTCTTTGGTGGATTTGCTCGGATTTGTTCGTCGTTCATCTATATTTCAGTGTTTTCAGGTTGGATCCTTCTGATCTACACTCTTCATCGGCGGCGGGTGCTATACTGGTGCGTTGGTTCTATGGGGTCTTAACACGACGACTTCCCGACTGTCTACTACAACAAGGTTTGCCCGGCTCCGGCGAGGGAGGGGTGATGACAGCGGCGCGCCTTCGGCTCGCTTCAGTGCTTGTAGTCGTCGCTAGGTGGTTTACGGATCTGGATGTATTTTTTATTATTTCTAGTGTTCGTTGTACTACCATGATCGAAGATGAATAAATTGGAAGTTTTTCAAAAAAAACTTGCAAACTACAGAATACCCAAAATACACTTTGGTTCCATAATAAAGAGGATAAACATACAAAATACAAGTTGCCCGCGTCTTAAAAAAATCGACTCTCGGCTCTTGGATAGGCATTGGACCCCAACGTGCATGTGGATAATTCTGTTTGGGCTTGTTTGTTCACTGAAATCCCCTCCACCCCCAACCACGGGGCCCTCACTCAGTTTTTGTTGTTGAAGTTGGCGAGGAGCACGTCACGGATCACCGAGTCCAGGTTAGCCACCGCGGATCCACCAGGAAGCGTGGCTCTAACCGCACTCTCCTTCCACTCCGCCGCACGCCTCCTCATCTCCAGCCCCTTCTCCCCTTCCATGGCCTCACGTATCATCGCCGCCAGGACCTCCCGCTTCACCTCGCCGTCGATCTCCATCCCGTTCCCCCACTCCGTGCACTTGTACCTGCAGTTGGTCTGCTGCTCCGCGAAGAAGGGCCAGCTGAGCATCGGCACGCCGTTAGAGATGCTCTCCAGCGTCGAGTTCCACCCGGAGTGCGTCAGGAACACCCCCACGGCCTTGTGCGCGAGGACCTTCTCCTGCGAGCACCACGTGGTGAGCATGGCACGGCCGTCGATGGAGGCCATGAACTCCGGCGGCAGCACGGCCGTGTCGCCCTTGACCAGGTCCGGCCGGATGTTCCATATGAAAGGGTAGCCGCTGTTGGCCAGCCCCCACGCGAACTCCAGGAGCTGCTCGTTCGTCATCACAGTGATGCTGCCGTAGTTCACGTACACCACGGAGTTGGCGCCGTGGCCGTCGAGCCAGTCGAGGAGGCCGTCCTGCTCCTTCCAGAGGTTGGAGCCAAGGGCGTCGAGCGAGGTGCCGTCGGGGACGGCGTGGTGGGCGTGGAGAAGCAGCGGCCCCACGGTGTAGAGGGGCGGGAGGATGGCGCGCATGGCGTCGAGGACCGGCCGCTCCAGCT
>NC_041383.1:420704804-420786162 GCF_002162155.2 Triticum dicoccoides | reverse complement strand
GTCGAACGTGTTGATCATGACGGCGGTGGGGAGCGACAGGCGCCCGCCCTCGTGCACGAAGAAGTTGAGCATTATGTCACCGCGGTCGGTGGTGCGCATGAAGGACGGGAAGTCCCGCAGCCTCATGCCGTTGCACATGCCGCGCACGCCCTGTACCACCGTGTCCAGGTGCGCCTTGTCTGTGAGCTGAGCCTCATCTGCATGCATGCAAAGAAACCACACTTGTTACAGCATGCAATTATGCATGCACGTAGGTACGATCTAGTAGGAGCTAGCAGTAGTAGAATGGTAATACCTTTGAAAGGCACGAAACCCGACTCGATGAGCTGCGGGTAGTGGCGGTAGCCCATGAACCCGCACGCGCTGGCCGTCCACAAGGCCGCGCAGGGCACGCCAATCTCCTTGGCAGCGTTATAACCGAACGACATGACGCCGTCGACGACAAGGCAGGTGACCGGCGGCACCCCGGAACCCTGGTCGTTGAGCTTGGCAAGAAGGGCCAGGAGGTGGGGGAGGCAGGTGGTCATGGTGGAGTTGCAGAGCGCGGGAACGTCCTGCGTGGCGTCGGCGTCGGACGACGGCAGCCCATCCGGTATGGCGGCGAAGCGGAAGCCCGGGACGCCGTCAAGCGCCCCCGCCCCGCGCGAGTGGAGCAGCCGGCGGTGGTTGAACTCGGTGTTGACGAAGGTGACGTGGAAGCCCCGGGCGTGGAGCAGCTTGGCCATCTTCATCATGGGCGTGACATGGCCCTGCGCCGGGTACGGGATCATCACGGCGTGCGGCTTCTCATGGCAGGCCTCCGACCCCATGGCGCCTCAGCTACGTACGTACTGTTCGAGTGTTGGGTCTTTCTTGTACTCTTGTGAGGCGTCTGTGCAGCTAGCTAGCTAGTGCGTATGTATGGCTTGTGCAAGCTACCGTCTATATATAGTGAAGAGTGAACTGATCCGATGTTACTCTTCCTTCTTCTTTTTTCCTTGCGAATGAACTGATCCGAGGTTAGAGGTAAGTTTAGAAGATGCGTTTTAGCCTGGGTTTGTTGCACACGCCGGGATCGGAGGATTCTCTCTTCCATTTTGAGAAGATGCCTTCTGCTTGGATTTTGTCGCATGCGATGGTCTTGCGGTGACGACGACTTTCTTCACTTGCATCTCTACAAGTGGTTATGGAAAATATCAGCAATACTAATCATTAGGATTACTATAAGAAGAAAATAGTTAAACAGTTTTAATGTACGTATATAGTAGTACCTCTAGTAGTTGTGGGGTGGGCTGCATGACCGGTTGTTTTACAAAGTCGTCATATCGTCGGGAAGTCAGCTCTCTCTACGAAACCCCCGTCCATCGCAAGCCATGTTCTTTGGCCACATGGTCGTTTTGCTTCAAGTTTGATTTGCGTTGTCGTTGATTGATTGTTTCCACCGGTAGCAGCAGCTTCATCCATGCACATGCACCGCCACGGCCGTAGCCTTGGTCTGCCCGTTGCTTCGGCTTGGCCTCGACCGAAAGGCATACCGGCTGCTGCTGCTAGGGCGGCGAGCTGTTGGATTTATCGAGTCGCGCTCGTATTCCGGAGGGTGGGCAACGATTTGTACGAGATTCGAGATGCCATTTTGATTGGACGGATGCTCAGTTCTACCTGGATCCGTTGCTTGGGGTCCAACTGCCTGATGGTGGAGAGGCGGCGTCTGCTCGTGTGGGGCATGATCGCTTGAATTAAACTAAGACAAGATTCCATCATAACTGGCAGCTGGTGCAATGAGCCAGTGACAGGCTACACAGCCGGCCGGTTAGAGCATCGCAGTCCCTAAAGCAGACATTGTATTAACATCCACGGACTGTAATATAGAAGTCGACCATCTAACTGTACCGGTATACATTTCAAAGCTAATTTGAACGAAGCAGACCATTTCCAAGAAAACGCATCAGAATTCACTTATGTTCGAACATAACTTCACATAAAACGAACGATATTTCATCCGTTCACGTAAAACTCAAAAAAAAAAAAACTAAACTAGCTTGTAGCCGATGGTGACCTCGTAAGACGTCCCGGGCTAGCCTGCGGCACCTCCTAGCCATCCGTGCTGTCGTCGGAGTAGTCCTTCCCATGGTAGAAGGGCACGTGGGTGCGGCAGCCCTGCCCAGCCGCCGTGTGGCGGTTGCGGAGGAGCCGCTCGGCTTCCTCCTCGCCATGCGGAGGGCCACCTCGGCCAATGCTGACCCTGGCCGGGGTGCCCTGGCGGCCTTTCCCATGTCGGCGGCAGCAAAGGTGTCGTTGAGGACCACTCTCATTGATCTTGGCGAGCTCCCCGTCAAGACAGTGGCGACACCGCATGATCGTCTCTGCGGTGATCAGCGGCCGTTCATGAGCCTAGGCCTCCGCGAGCCCATGGTCGAGTGGACCCAGGCCGACGCATTGTCGGACTTGGCGAATGCGGGTGCAACGTGTTGCATCCATCCCGTCGCGTCGCCTGCCTCGCACCCTCTCCTTCGCCATGACGATGTTGCCCGACGACGAGGAGCCGCGGCCATCGAGGTAGTGGAGGAGGCGCCCGCGTACCTTCGCGATCGCTGGCGACACCTCCTCCTTCACGACCTTGTCGCCTCAGTCGCGGTGCCAACGCTGGCTAGTCGATGCAGTCGTAGGGCCGTGTGCCGGCGACGCCAGCTCCTCCTTCACACGGCGCCCGGTTTTGACTTCGTTGTTGAGTGTGGGGATGCAGGGAGAGGGCACGTGGGCGCCGGATCCCCTTCAAGCGACTGGTGGCGGCGAGGGCGGCGACGGTGCACGGTCCCGGAGTGATCGCTCCATCATGAGCTCCATTTGCCGTATGTACTTATCGTCCAGGACCGTCGCCTCCACGTACAAGTGCAACGACTGGTCCTCCTCGTAGAAGGAGATGAGAGGAGCCGGTAGCCGTGGAGGTCGAGGGGCCTGGAGAGCGATGACAGCGGCGCCAATCTGGAGCGCCGGTGCGGAGAACCATGACTTCGGCATAGTGTGGACGGTGGTCTGGACGACACCGTAGCAGAGAGGATCGGAGAGGATGGGAGCAGAGAGAAAGAGGAGTGGTGAAGTGTGGTCTGGACGGCATCGAAGCCCTGCTTAAATAGACGCAGGCAGGCCAGGCAAAGGGACGGGAAGCCATGGGAAGTCGGCTGTAGTGTGGCACGGCGGTTGGAGTAGGCTTCTAGGTCATCGTGTCGGCCTTGAAGCGGCATCACCCGCTCCTACGATCGGGTCGCTCTGACCGGCATCAATGTCGTGGATGAAGGAAATATGCCCTAGACGCAATAACAAAGTTATTATTTATTTCCTTATATCGTGATAAATGTTTATTATTCATGCTAGAATTGTATTAACCGGAAACATGATACATGTGTGAATACATAGACAAACTTAATGTCACTAGTATGCCTCTACTTGACTAGCTCATTAATCAAAGATGGTTATGTTTCTTAACCATAGACATGTGTTGTCATTTGATTAACGGGATCACACCATAGGAGAATGATGTGATTGACTTGACCCATTCCGTTAGCTTAGCACTTGATCGTTTAGTATGTTGCTATTGCTTTCTTCATGACTTATACAAGTTCCTATAACTATGAGATTATGCAACTCCCGTTTACCGGAGGAACACTTTGTGTGCTACCAAACGTCACAACGTAACTGGGTGATTATAAAGGAGGTCTACAGGTGTCTCCAAAGGTACATGTTCAGTTGGCGTATTTCAAGATAGGTTTTGTCACTTCGATTGTCGGAGAGGTATCTATGGGACCTCTCGGTAATGCACATCAATATAAGCCTTGCAAGCAATGTAGCTAATGAGTTAGTTACGGAATGATGCATTACGTAACGACTAAAGAGACTTGCCAGTAATGAGATTGAACTAGGTATTAGGATACCGACGATCGAATCTCGGGTAAGTAACATACCGATGACGAAGGGAACAACGTATGTTGTTATGCGGTTTGACCGATAAAGATCTTCGTAGAATATGTAGGAGCCAATATGAGCATCCAGGTTCCGCTATTGGTTATTGACCAGGAACGAGTCTCGGTCATGTCTACATAGTTCTCGAACCCGTAGGGTCCGCACGCTTAAGGTTTCGATGATAGTTATATTATGAGTTTATGAGTTTTGATGTACCGAAGTTTGTTCGGAGTCCCGGATGAGATTACAGACATGACGAGGAGTCTCGAAATGGTCGAGACATGAAGATTGATATATTGGAAGCCTATATTTGGATGTTGGAAGTGTTCCGGATGAAATCGGGGTTTTACCGGAGTACCGGGAGGTTACCAGAACCCCCCGGGGGGCTTAATGGGCCTACATGGGCCTTAGTGGAGAAGAGGAGAGGAGGCCAGGGTAGGGCCGCGCGCCCCTCCCCCTTAGTTCGAATAGGACAAGGAGAGGGGGCGGCGCCCCCCCCCCTTTCCTTCCTCTCTCCCTCCTCCTTCCCCCCTTCTCCTAGTCCAACAAGGAAAGGAGAGAGTCCTACTCCCGGTGGGAGTAGGACTCCCCTTGGCGCGCCCCTCCTTGGCCGGCCGCCCCCTCCCCCTTGGCTCCTTTATATACGAGGGCAGGGTGCATCTCTAGACACAACAATTGATCTCTTGATCTCTTAGCCGTGTGCGGTGCCCCCCTCCACCATAGTCCTCAATAATATTGTAGCGGTGCTTAGGCGAAGCCCTACGGCGGTAGTGTTGGGGAATGTAGCAGAAATTCAAAATTTTCCTATGTGTCACCAAGATCTATCTATGGAGAAACCAGCAACGAGGGGAAGGAGAGTGCATCTACATACCCTTGTAGATCCCTAAGCGGAAGCGTTCAAGAGAACGGGGTTGAAGGAGTCGTACTCGTCGTGATCCAAATCACCGAAGATCCTAGTGCCGAACGGACGGCACCTCCACATTCAACACACGTACAACCCGGTGACGTCTCCCATGCCTTGATCCAGCAAGGAGAGAGGGAGACGTTGAGGAAGACTCCATCCAGCAGCAGCACAACGGCGTGGTGGTGATGGAGGAGCGTGGCAATCCTGCAGGGCTTCGCCAAGCACCGCGGGAGAGGAGGAGTACTTGGGAGAGGGGGAGGGCTGCGCCAGAACATGTGGTGCGGCTGCCCTCCCACCCCCACATATATATAGGGGCAAGGGAGAGGGGGGCCGGCCCCCTCAGATCCAATCTGAGGAGGGGGTGGCGGCCAAGGGGGGGAGGAGTGCCTCCCAAGTCAAGTGGAGGCCCTCCCCCTTAGGGTTTTCCCCTTCCCATGCGCATGGGCCTTGGGAGGGCTGGTGCCCCTGGCCCATTAAGTCTAGGGCGCCCCCGTACAGCCCATGCTACTGTATTGGACGTGGTGGAACAATTTCGGACCTCCGGACCCCTCCGGAACCTTCTGGAAGCTTCCCGGTACAATACCGAAAAAACCCGAACTTTTTCTGGAACCCGAACAACAACTTTCCATATATAAATCTTTACCTCCGGACCATTCCGGAACTCCTCGTGATGTCCGGGATCTCATCCGGGACTCCGAACAACATTCGGTAACCACATACAAACTTCCTTTATAACCCTAGCGTCATCGAACCTTAAGTGTGTAGACCCTACGGGTTCGGGAGACATGTAGACATGACCGAGACGTTCTCCGGTCAATAACCAACAGCGGGATCTGGATACCCATGTTGGCTCCCACATGTTTCACGATGATCTCATTGGATGAACCACGATGTCAAGGACTCAATCGATCCCGTATACAATTCCCTTTGTCTAGCGGTATTGTACTTGCCCGAGATTCGATCGTCGGTATACCGATACCTTGTTCAATCTCGTTACCGGCAAGTCTCTTTACTTGTTCCGTAACACATTATCCCGTGATCAACCCCTTGGTCACATTGTGCACATTATGATGATGTCCTACCGAGTGGGCCCAGAGATACCTCTCCGTCACACGGAGTGACAAATCTCAGTCTCAATTCGTGCCAACCCAACAAATACTTTCGGAGATACCTGTAGTGCACCTTTATAGCCACCCAGTTACGTTGTGACGTTTGGTACACCCAAAGCATTCCTACGGTATCCGGGAGTTGCACAATCTCATGGTCTAAGGAAATGATACTTGACATTAGAAAAGCTTTAGCATACGAACTACGATCTTTGTGCTAGGCTTAGGATTGGGTCTTGTCCATCACATCATTCTCCAAATGATGTGATCCCGTTATCAACGACATCCAATGTCCATGGTCAGGAAACCGTAACCATATGTTGATCAACGAGCTAGTCAACTAGAGGCTTACTAGGGACATGGTGTTGTTTATGTACCCACACATGTATCTGAGTTTCCTATCAATACAATTGTAGCATGGGTAATAAACGATTATCATGAACATGGAAATATAATAATAATAAATAATTTATCATTGCCTCTAGGGCATATTTCCAGCAGTCTCCCACTTGCACTAGAGTCAATAATCTAGTTCACATCGCCATGTGATTAAAACAGACAGGTCACATCGCCATGTGACCAACATACAAAGAGTTTACTAGTGTCTAAACTAGTTCACATCACCATGTGATTAAGTCTCAATGTGTTCTGGGGTTTGATCATGTTTTGCTTGTGAGAGAGGTTTTAGTCAACGGATCTGCAACATTCAGATCCGTATGTACTTCGCAATTCTCTATGTCATATTGTAAATGTTGCTTCCGCACTCCACTTGGAGCTATTCCAAATGGTTGCTCCACTATACGTATCTGGTTTGCTACTCAGAGTCATTCAGATAGGTGTTAAAGCTTGCATCGACATAACCCTTTACGCCGAACTCTTTATCACCTCCATAATTGAGAAACCTGTCCATATTTACTCCAAGGACAATTTTGACCGCTGTCCAATGATCCGGTACCCCTTGACTGACTCATGGCAAGGCACACTTCCGGTGCGGTACACAGCATAGCATACTATAGAGCCTACGTCTGAAGCATAGGGGGCGGCCTTCGTCCTTTGTTTCTCTTCTGCCGTGGTCGAGCTTTAACTCTTAACTTCATACCTTACAACTCAGGCAAGAACTCCTTCTTTGACTGATCCATCTTGAACACCTTCAAGATCATGTCAAGGTATGTGCTCATTTGAAAGTATTATTAAGCATTTTGATCTATCTTATAGATCTTGATGCTTATTGTTCAAGTAGCCTAATCCAGGTTTTCCATTGAAAAACACTTTTCAAACAACCCTATATGCTTTCTAGAATTTCTACATCAATTCTGATCAACAATATGTCAACAACATATACTCATCAGAAATTCTATAGTGCTCCCACTCACTTCTTTGGAAATACGAGTTTCTCATAAACTTTGTAAAACCCAAAATCTTTGATCATCATATCAAAGTGTACATTCCAACTCCGAGATGCTTACTCCAGTCCATGGAAAGATCGCTGGAGCTAGCATACCTTTTAGCATCCTTAGGATCGACAAAACCTTTCTGATTGTATTACATACAACCTTTCCTTATGAAAACTGGTAAGGAAACTCGTTTTGACATCCATCTGCCAGATTGCAGCTAATGCTAACATGATTCTGACGGACTTAAGCATCGCTACGGATGAGAAAATCTCATTGTAGTCAACTCCTTGAACTTGTGAAAAACTCTTAGCCACAAGTCGAGCTTCATAGACGGTGACATTACCGTCCATGTCCGTCTTCTTCTTAAAGATCCATTTATCTCAATAGCTTGCTGATCATCGGGCAAGTCCACCAAAGTCCATGCTTTGTTCTGATACATGGATCCTATCTCGGATTTCATGGCTTCTAACCATTTGTCGGAATATGGGCCCACCATCGCTTCTCCATAGCTCGTAGGTTCATTGTTGTCTATCAACATGACCTTCAAGACAGGATTACTGTACCACTCTGAAGCAGTATGCATCCTTGTCACCCTACGAGGTACGGTAGTGACTTGATCCAAAAACTTCATGATCAGTATCATAAGCTTCTACTTCAATTGGTGTAGACGCCACAGGAACAACTTCCTGTGCCCTGCTACACACTTGTTGAAGTGACGGTTCAATAACCTCATCAAGTCTCCACCATCCTCCCACTCAATTTTTGAGACAAACCTTTCCTCGAGAAAGGACCCGATTCAAGAAACAATCCCTATTGCTTTCGGATCTGAATTAGGAGGTATACCCAACTGTTTTGGGTGTCCTATGAAGATGCATTTTATCCGCTTTGGGTTCGAGCTTATCAACCTGAAACTTTTCACATAAGCGTCGCAGCCCCAAACCTTTAAGAAACGACAACTTAGGTTTCTCCAAACCACAGTTCAAAACGGTGTCGTCTCAATGGAATTACGTGGTGCCCTATTTAAAGTGAGTGCGGTTGTCTCTAATGCCTAACCCATGAACGATAGTGGTAATTCGATAAGAGACATCATGGTACGCACCATATCCAATAGGGTGCAACTATGATGTTCGGACACACCATCACACTATGGTGTTCCAGGCGGTATTGGTTGTGAAACAATCTCCACAATGTCTTAATTGTGTGCCAAACTCGTAACTCAGATACTCATCTCTATGATCATATCATAGACATTTTATCCTCTTGTCACAATGATCTTCAATTTCACTCTGAAATTACTTGAACCATTCAATAATTGTGTTTCATCAAGTAAATATACTCAACATCTACTCGAATCATCTGTGAAGTAAGAACATAACGATATTCACTGCATGCCTCAGCACTCATTGGACTGCACACATCAAAATGTGTTACTTCCAACAAGTTGCTATCTTGTTCCATCTTACTGAAAACGAGGCTTTTCAGTCATCTTGCCTATGTGGTATGATTTGCATAGCTCAAGTGATTCAAAATCAAGTGAGTCCAAACGATCCATCTGCATGGAGTTTCTTCATGCGTATACACCAATAGACATGGTTTGCATGTCTCAAACTTTTCAAAAACGAGTGAGTCCAAAGATCCATCAACATGGAGCTTCTTCATGCGTTTTACACCAATATGACTTACATGGCAGTGCCACAAGTAAGTGGTACTATCATTACTAATTTTTGGCATGAAAATGTGTATCACTACGATCGAGATTCAATAAACCATTCTTTTAGGTGCAAGACCATTGAAGGTATTATTCAAATAAACAGAGTAACCATTATTCTCCTTAAATGAATAACCGTATTGCGATAGACATAGTCCAATCATGTCTATGCTCAACGCAAACACCAAATCTCGATGATAGAGGGAGCGTGCGATGCTTGATCACATCAACCTTGGAAACACTTCCAATACATATCATCAGCTCACCTTTAGCTAGTCTCCGTTTATTCCGTAGCTTTTATTCCGAGTTACTAACACTTAACAACCGGACCGGTATCTAATACCCTGGTGCTACTAGGAGTACTAGTAAAGTACACATTAACATAATGTGTATCCAATATACTTCTATCGACCTTGCCAGCCTTCTTATCTACCAAGTATCTAGGGTAATACTGCTCCAGTGGCTGTTCCCCTTATTACAGAAGCACTTAGTCTCGGTTTTGGGTTCAACCTTGGGTTTCTTCACTAGAGCAGCAACTGATTTGTCGTTTCATGAAGTGTCCCTTCTTGCCCTTGCCCCTCTTGAAACTAGTGGTTTCACCAACCATTAACAATTGATGCTCCTTCTTGATTTCTACTTTCGCGGTGTCAAACATCGTGAATACCTCAAAGATCATCTATCCCTGATATGTTATAGTTCAGCACGAAGCTCTAGCAGCTTGGTGGCAATGACTTTGGAGAAACATCACTATCTCATCTGGAAGATCAACTCCCACTCGATTCAAGTGATTGTTGCACTCAGACAATCTGAGCACAAGCTCAACGATTGAGCTTTTCTCCGTTAGTTTGCAGGCTAAGAAAATTGTCGGAGGTCTTATACCTCTTGACGTGGGCACGAGCCTGAAATCCCAATTTCAGCCCTCGAAACATCTCATATGTTCCGCGACGTTTCGAAAAACGTCTTTGGTGCCTCAACTCTAAACCGTTTAACTGAACTATCACGTAGTTATCGTGTATGTCCGATATTCGCAACATCCACAGACGACGATTGGGGTTCAGCACACTAAGCGGTGCATTAAGGACATAAGCTTTCTACTGTCCGCATAATCGCTACTGTCAACTTTCAACTATATTTTCTCTAGGAACATATCTAAACAGTGGAACTAAAGCGCGAGCTTTGACATAATTTGCAAAGGGCTTTTTGACTATGTTCAGGATAATTAAGTTCATCTAATGAACTCCCACTCAGAAAGACATCCCTCTAGTCATCTCAGTGATTACATGATCCGAGTCAACTAGGCCGTGTCCGATCATCACGTGAGACGGACTAGTCATCATCGGTGAACATCTTCATGTTGATCGTATCTACTATACGACTCATGCTCGACCTTTCGGTCTCTTGTGTTCCGAGGCCATGTCTGTACATGCTAGGCTCGTCAAGTTAACCTAAGTGTTCTGTGTGTGTAAATCTGGCTTACACCCGTTGTATGTGAACGTAAGAATCTATCACACCCGATCATCACGTGGTGCTTCGAAACGATGAACTTCCGCAACGGTGCACAGTTAGGGGGAACACCTTCTTGAAATTTTAATGAGGGATCATCTTATTTACTACTGTCGTTCTAAGCAAATAAGATGCATAAACATGATAAACATCACATGCAATCAAATAGTGACATGATATGGCCAATATCATTTTGCTCCTTTTGATCTCCATCTTCGGGGCTCCATGATCATCATCATCACCGGCATGACACGATGATCTCCATCATCATGATCTCCATCATCGTGTCTTCATGAAGTTGTCTCGCCAACTATTACTTCTACTACTATGGCTACCGGTTAGCAATAAAGTAAAGTAATTACATGACGTCGTTTAATGACACACAGGTCATACAATAAATTAAGACAACTCCTATGGCTCCTGCCGGTTGTCATACTCATCGACATGCAAGTCGTGATTCCTATTACAAGAACATGATCAATCTCATACATCACATATCATTCATCACATTCTTCTTGGCCATATCACATCACATAGCATACCCTGCAAAAACAAGTTAGACGTCCTCTAATTGTTGTTTGCATGTTTTACGTGGCTGCTATGGGTTTCTAGCAAGAACGTTTCTTACCTACGCAAAACCACAACGTGATACGTCAATTGCTATTTACCCTTCATAAGGACCCTTTTCATCGAATCCGTTCCGACTAAAGTGGGAGAGACTGGCACCCGCTAGCCACCTTATGCACCAAGTGCATGTCAGTCGGTGGAACCTGTCTCACGTAAGAGTACGTGTAAGCTCGGTCCGGGCCGCTTCATCCCACAATACCGTCGAAACAAGATTGGACTAGTAACGGTAAGCATATTGAACAAAATCAACACCCACAACTACTTTGTGTTCTACTCGTGCAAAGAATCTACGCAATAGACCTAGCTCATGATGCCACTGTTGGGGAACGTAGCAGAAATTCAAAATTTTCCTACGTGTCACCAAGATCTATCTATGGAGAAACCAGCAATGAGGGGAAGGAGAGTGCATCTACATACCCTTGTAGATTGCTAGGCGGAAGCGTTCAAGAGAACGGGGTTGAAGGAGTCGTACTCGTCGTGATCCAAATCACCGGAGATCCTAGTGCCGAACGGACGGCACCTCCGCGTTCAACACACGTACAGCCCGGTGACGTCTCCTATGCCTTGATCCAGCAAGGAGAGAGGGAGAGGTTGAGGAAGACTCCATCCAGCAGCAGCACAACGGCGTGGTGGTGATGGAGGAGCGTGGCAATCCTGCAGGGCTTCGCCAAGCACCGCGGGAGAGGAGGAGTACTGGGAGGGCTGCGCCAGAACATGTGGTGCGGCTGCCCTCCCACCCCCACATATATATAGGGGCAAGGGAGAGGGGGGCCGGCCCCCTCAGATCCAATCTGAGGAGTGGGCGGCGGCCAAGGGGGGAGGAGTGCCTCCCAAGTCAAGTGGAGGCCCTCCCCCTTAGGGTTTTCCCCTTCCCATGCGCATGGGCCTTGGGGGGCTGGTGCCCCTGGCCCATTAAGGCTAGGGTGCCCCCTACAGCCCATGCTACTGTATTGGACGTGGTGGAACAATTTCCGGACCTCCGTACCCCTCCGGAATCCTCCGGAACCTTCTGGAAGCTTCCCGGTACAATACCAAAAAAACCCGAACTTTTTCCGGAACCCGAACAACAACTTTCCATATATAAATCTTTACCTCCGGACCATTCTGGAACTCCTCGTGATGTCCGGGATCTCATCCGGGACTCCGAACAACATTCGGTAACCACATACAAACTTCCTTTATAACCCTAGCATCATCGAACCTTAAGTGTGTAGACCCTACGGGTTCGGGAGACATGTAGACATGACCGAGACGTTCTCCGGTCAATAACCAATAGCGGGATCTGGATACCCATGTTGGCTCCCACATGTTTCACGATGATCTCATTGGATGAACCACGATGTCAAGGACTCAATCGATCCCGTATACAATTCCCTTTGTCTAGCGGTATTGTACTTGCCCGAGATTCGATCGTCGGTATACCGATACCTTGTTCAATCTCGTTACCGGGAAGTCTCTTTACTTGTTCCGTAACACATCATCCCGTGATCAACCCCTTGGTCACATTGTCCACATTATGATGATGTCCTACCGAGTGGGCCCAGAGATACCTCTCCATCACACGGAGTGACAAATCCCAGTCTCGATTCGTGCCAACCCAACAGATACTTTCGGAGATACCTGTAGTGCACCTTTGTAGCCACCCAGTTACGTTGTGACGTTTGGTACACCCAAAGCATTCCTACGGTATCCGGGAGTTGCACAATCTCATGGTCTAAGGAAATGATACTTGACATTAGAAAAGCTTTAGCATATGAACTACGATCTTTGTGCTAGGCTTGGGATTGGGTCTTGTCCATCACATCATTCTCCAAATGATGTGATCCCGTTATCAACGACATCCAATGTCCATGGTCAGGAAACCGTAACCATCTGTTGATCAACGAGCTAGTCAACTAGAGGCTTACTAGGGACATGGTGTTGTTTATGTACCCACACATGTATCTGAGTTTCCTATCAATACAATTATAGCATGGGTAATAAACGTTTATCATGAACATGGAAATATAATAATAATAACTAATTTATCATTGCCTCTAGGGCATATTTCCAACAGGTAGAACATCAGAATCGTCACCACGCCGTCGTGCTGACGGATCTCTTCCCCAATATTCTGCTGGATCGGAGTACGGGGATCGTCATCGAGCTGAACATGTGCTAGAACTCAGAGGTGTCGTAGTTTCGGTGCTTGATCGGTCGGGTCGTGAAGACGTACGACTACATCAACCGCGTTGTTCTAACGCTTCCGCTTTCGGTCTACGAGGGTACATGGACAACACTCTCCCCTCTCATTGCTATGCATCACCATGATCTTGCGTGTGCGTAGGAATTTTTTTGAAATTACTACGTTCCCCAACCGTGGCATCCGAGCCTGGTTTATGCGTAGATGTTATATGCACGAGTAGAACACAAGTGAGTTGTGGGTGATACAAGTCATACTGCTTACCAGCATGTCATACTTTGGTTCGGCGGTATTGTTGGATGAAGCGGCCCGGACCGACATTACGCGTACGCTTACGCGAGACTGATTCTACCGACGTGCTTTGCACACAGGTGGCTGGCGGGTGTTTGTTTCTCCAACTTTAGTTGAACCGAGTGTGGCTACGCCCGGTCCTTGCGAAGGTTAAAACATCACTAATTTAACGAACTATCGTTGTGGTTTTGATGCGTAGATAAGAACGGTTCTTGCTCAGCCTGTAGCACCATGTAAAATTTGCAACAACAAAGTAGAGGACGTCTAACTTGTTTTTGCAGGGCATGCTGTGATGTGATATGGTCAAGACGTGATGCTATATTTTATTGTATGAGATGATCATGTTTTGTAACCGAAGTTATCGGCAACTGGCAGGAGCCATATGGTTGTCACTTTATTGTATGAAATGCAAATGCCCTGTAATTGCTTTACTTTATCACTAAGCGGTAGCGATAGTCGTAGAAGCAATAGATGGCGTAAATGACCACGATGCTACGATGGAGATCAAGGTGTCGCGCCGGTGACGATGGTGATCACGACGGTGCTTCGGAGATGGAGATCACAGGCACAAGATGATGAAGGCCATATCATATCACTTATATTGATTGCATGTGATGTTTATCCTTTATGCATCTTATCTTGCTTTGATTGACGGTAGCATTTTAAGATGATCTCTCACTAATAATTAAGAAGTGTTCTCCCTGAGTATGCACCGTTGTGAAAGTTCTTCGTGCTAAGACACCACGTGATGATCGGGTGTGATAGGCTCTACGTTCAAATACAACGGGTGCAAAACAGTTGCACACATGGAATACTCAGGTTAAACTTGACGAGCCTAGCATATACAGATATGGCCTCGGAACACGGAGACCGAAAGGTCGAACGTGAATCATATAGTAGATATGATCAACATAGTGATGTTCACCATTGAAACTACTCCATCTCACGTGATGATCGGACATGGTTTAGTTGATTTGGATCACGTGATCACTTAGATGACTAGAGCGATGTCTGTCTAAGTGGGAGTTCTTAAGTAATATGATTAATTGAACTTAAATTTATCATGAACTTAGTACCTGATAGTATTTTGCTTGTCTATGTTTGTTGTAGATAGATGGCTCGTGCTGTTGTTCCGTTGAATTTTAATGCGCTCCTTGAGAAAGCTAAGTTGAAAGATGATGGTAGCAATTACACGGACTGGGTCCGTAACTTGAGGATTATCCTCATTGCTGCACGGAAGAATTACGTCCTGGAAGCACCGCTGGGTGCCAGGCCTGCTGCAGATGCAACTGACGACGTTAAGAACGTCTGGCAGAGCAAAGCTGATGACTACTCGATAGTTTAGTGTGCCATGCTTTTCGGCTTAGAACCGGGGCTTCAACGATGTTTTGAACGTCATGGAGCATATGAGATGTTCCAGGAGTTGAAGTTAATATTTCAAGCAAATGCCCGGATTGAGAGATATGAAGTCTCCAATAAGTTCTATAGCTGTAAGATGGAGGAGAATAGTTCTGTCAGTGAACACATACTCAAAATGTCTGGGTATAATAATCACTTGATTCAACCGGGAGTTAATCTTCCTGATGATAGTGTCATTGACAGAATTCTTCAATCACTGTCACCAAGCTACAAGATCTTCGTGATGAACTATAATATGCAAGGGATGGACAAGACTATTCCCGAGCTCTTCACAATGCTAAAGGCTGCGGAGGTAGAAATCAAGAAGGAGCATCAAGTGTTGATGGTCAATAAAACAACCAGTTTCAAGAAAAAGGGCAAAGGGAAGAAGAAGGGGAATTTCAAGAAGAACAGCAAACAAGTTGCTTCTCAAGAGAAGAAACCCAAATCTAGATCTAAGCGTGAGACTGAGTGCTTCTACTTCAAGCAGATTGGACACTGGAAGCGGAACTGCCCCAAGTATTTGGCGGATAAGAAGGATGGCAAAGTGAACAAAGGTATATGTGATATACATGTTATTGATGTATACCTTACTAATGCTCGCAATAGCACCTGGGTATTTGATGCTGGTTCTGTTGCTAATATTTGCAACTCGAAACAGGGACTACGGATTAAGCGAAGATTGGCTAAGGACGAGGTGACGATGCGCGTGGGAAATGGTTCCAAAGTCGATGTGATCGCGGTCGGCACGCTACCTCTACATCTACCATCGGGATTAGTTTTAGAACTAAATAATTGTTATTTGGTGCCAGCGTTAAGCATGAACACTATATCTGGATCTTGTTTGATGCGAGACGGTTATTCATTTAAATCAGAGAATAATGGTTGTTCTATTTATATGAGTAATATCTTTTATGGTCATGCACCCTTGAAGAGTGGTCTATTTTTATTAAATCTCGATATTAGTGATACACATATTCATAATGTTGAAGCCAAAAGATGA
This sequence comes from Triticum dicoccoides, assembly GCF_002162155.2. Taxonomy (NCBI): domain Eukaryota; kingdom Viridiplantae; phylum Streptophyta; class Magnoliopsida; order Poales; family Poaceae; genus Triticum; species Triticum dicoccoides. Next base: position 420,770,110 of record NC_041383.1, on the reverse strand, counting down.
GAGTTGATAATGATAGTGCAACTTATTTGTGGCACTGCCATTTGGGTCATATCGGTGTAAAGCGCATGAAGAAACTCCATACTGATGGACTTCTGGAATCACTTGATTATGAATCACTTGGCACTTGCGAACCGTGCCTCATGGGCAAGATGACTAAAACGCCGTTCTCCGGAACTATGGAGCGAGCAACTGATTTGTTGGAAATCATACATACTGATGTATGTGGTCCAATGAATATTGAGGCTCGCGACGGGTATCGTTATTTTCTCACCTTCACAGATGATTTGAGCAGATATGGGTATATCTACTTGATGAAACACAAGTCTGAAACATTTGAAAAGTTCAAAGAATTTCAGAGTGAAGTGGAAAATCATCGTAACAAGAAAATAAAATTTCTACGATCTGATCGTGGAGGAGAATATTTGAGTTACGAGTTTGGTTTACATTTGAAACAATGCGGAATAGTTTCGCAACTCACGCCACCCGGAACACCACAACGAAATGGTGTGTCCGAACGTCATAATCGTACTTTACTAGATATGGTGCAATCTATGATGTCTCTTACTGATTTACCACTATCGTTTTGGTGTTATGCTTTAGAGACGGCCGCATTCACGTTAAATAGGGCACCATCAAAATCCGTTGAGACGGCGCCTTATGAACTGTGGTTTGGCAAGAAACCAAAGTTGTCGTTTCTTAAAGTTTGGGGCTGCGATGCTTATGTGAAGAAACTTCAACCAGATAAGCTCGAACCCAAATCGGAGAAATGTGTCTTCATAGGATACCCAAAAGAGACTATTGGGTACACCTTCTATCACAGATCTGAGGGCAAGATTTTTGTTGCTAAATTCGGATCCTTTCTAGAGAAGGAGTTTCTCTCGAAAGAAGTGAGTGGGAGGAAAGTAGAACTTGATGAGGTAATTGTACCTGCTCCCTTGTTGGAAAGTAGTTCATCACAAGAACCGGTTCCTGTGACAACTACACCAATCAGTGAGGAAGCTAATGATAATGATCATGAAACTTCAGATCAAGTTACTGCCGAACCTCGTAGGTCTACCAGAGTAAGATCCGCACCAGAGTGGTACGGTAATCCTATTCTGGAAGTCATGTTACTTGACCATGGCGAACGTACGAACTATGAGGAAGCGATGATGAGCCCAGATTCCGCAAAATGGCTTGAGGCCATGAAATCTGAGATGTGATCCATGTATGAGAACAAAGTATGGACTTTGGTTAACTTGCCCGATGATCGGCAAGCCATCAAAAATAAATGGATCTTCAAGAAGAAGACTGACGTTGATGGTAATGTAACTGTCTACAAAGCTCGACTTGTTGCGAAAGGTTTTCGACAAGTTCAAGGAGTTGACTACGATGAGACTTTCTCACCCGTAGCGATGCTTAAGTCTGTCCGAATCATGTTAGCAATTGCCGCATTTTATGATTATGAAATTTGGCAAATGGATGTCAAAACTGCATTCCTGAATGGATTTCTGGAAGAAGAGTTGTATATGATGCAACCGGAAGGTTTTGTCGATCCAAAAGATGCTAACAAAGTGTGCAAGCTCCAGCGATCCATTTATGGACTAGTGCAAGCATCTCGGAGTTGGAATAAATGCTTTGATAGTGTGATCAAAGCATATGGTTTTATACAGACTTTTGGAGAAGCCTGTATTTACACGAAAGTGAGTGGGAGCTCTGTAGCATTTCTGATATTATATGTAGATGACATATTGTTAATTGGAAATGATATAGAATTTCTGGATAGCATAAAGGGATACTTGAATAAAAGTTTTTCAATGAAAGACCTCGGTGAAGCTGCTTACATATTGGGCATCAAGATCTATAGAGATAGATCAAGACGCTTAATTGGACTTTCAGAAAGCACATACCTTGATAAAGTTTTGAAAATGTTCAAAATGGATCAGGCAAAGAAAGGGTTCTTGCCGGTATTACAAGGTGTGAAGTTGAGTCAGACTCAATGCCCGACCACAGCAGAAGATAGAGAGAAAATGAAAGATGGTCCCTATGCTTCAGCCATAGGCTCTATCATGTATGCAATGCTGTGTACCAGACCTGACGTATGCTTAGCAATAAGCTTGGCAGGTAGGTACCAAAGTAATCCAGGAGTGGAGCACTGGACAGCGGTCAAGAATATCCTGAAATACCTGAAAAGGACTAAGGATATGTTTCTCGTTTATGGAGGTGACAAAGAGCTAGTCGTAAATGGTTACGTCGATGCAAGCTTTGACACTGATCTGGACGATTCTAAATCGCAAACCGGATACGTGTTTTTATTAAATGGTGGAGCTGTAAGTTGGTGCAGTTTTAAACAAAGCGTCGTGGCAGGATCTACATGCGAAGCGGAGTACATAGCTGCTTCGGAAGCAGCAAATGAAGGAGTCTGGATGAAGGAGTTCATTTCCGATCTAGGTGTCATACCTAGTGCATCGGGACCAATGAAGATCTTCTGTGACAATACTGGTGCAATTGCCTTGGCAAAGGAATCCAGATTTCACAAGAGGACCAAGCACATCAAGAGACGCTTCAATTCCATCCGGGACCAAGTCCAGGTGGGAGACATAGAGATTTGCAAGATACATACGGATCTGAATGTTTCAGACCCGTTGACTAAGCCTCTTCCACGAGCAAAACATGATCAGCACCAAGAATCCATGGGTGTTAGAATCATTACTATGTAATCTAGATTATTGACTCTAGTGCAAGTGGGAGACTGAAGGAAATATGCCTTAGAGGCAATAATAAAGTTATTGTCACTAGTATGCCTCTACTTGACTAGCTCATTAATCAAAGATGGTTATGTTTCCTAACCATAGACATGTGTTGTCATTTGATTAACGAGATCACATCATTAGGAGAATGATGTGATTGACTTGACCCATTCCGTTAGCTTAGCACTTGATCGTTTAGTATGTTACTATTGCTTTCTTCATGACTTATACAAGTTCCTATAACTATGAGATTATGCAACTCCCGTTTATCGGAGGAACACTTTGTGTGCTACCAAACGTCACAACGTAACTGGGTGATTATAAAGGAGCTCTACAGGTGTCTCCAAAGGTACATGTTGAGTTGGTGTATTTCGAGATTAGGTTTTGTCACTCCGATTGTCGGAGAGGTATCTCTGGGCCCTCTCGGTAATGCACATCAAAATAAGCCTTGCAAGCAATGTAGCTAATGAGTTAGTTACGGAATGATGCATTATGTAACGAGTAAAGAGACTTGCCAGTAACGAGATTGAACTAAGTATTAGGATACCGACGATCGAATCTCGGGTAAGTAACATACCAATGACAAAGCGAACAACGTATGTTGTTATGCGGTTTGACCGATAAAGATCTTCGTAGAATATGTAGGAGCCAATATGAGCATCCAAGTTCCGCTATTGGTTATTGACCGGAAACGAGTCTCGGTCATGTCTACATAGTTCTCGAACCCGTAGGGTCCGCACGCTTAAGGTTTCGATGACAATTATATTACGAGTTTATGAGTTTTGATGTACCGAAGTTTGGTCGGAGTCCCGGATGAGATTACAGACATGACGAGGAGTCTCAAAATGGTCGAGACATGAAGATTGATATATTGGAAGCCTATATTTGGATGTCGGAAGTGTTCCGGCTGAAATCGGGGTTTTATCGGAGTACTGGGAGGTTACCGGAACCCCCCGGGGGCTTAATGGGCCTACATGGGCCTTAGTGGAGAAGAGGAGAGGAGGCTAGGGCAGGGCCGCGCGCCCCTCCCCCCTTAGTCCAAATAGGACAAGGAGAGGGGGGCGGCGCCCCCCTTTCCTTCCTCTCTCCCTCCTCCTTCCCCCTTCTCCTAGTCCAACAAGGAAAGGAGAGAGTCCTACTCCCGGTGGGAGTAGGACTCCCCTTGGCACGCACCTCCTTGGCCGGCCGGCCCCTCCCCCTTGGCTCCTTTATATACGGGGGCAGGGGGGCACCTCTAGACACAACAATTGATCTCTTGATCTCTTAGCCGTGTGCGGTGCCCCCTCCACCATAGTCCTCGATAATATTGTAGCGGTGCTTAGGCGAAGCCCTGCGACGGTAGAACATCAAGATCGTCACCACGCCGTCATGCTGACAGAACTCTTCCCCGACATTCTGCTGGATCGGAGCACGGGGATCGTCATCGAGCTGAACGTGTGCTAGAACTCGGAGGTGCCGTAGTTTCGGTGCTTGATCGGTCGGGCCGTGAAGACGTACGACTACATCAACCGCGTTGTTCTAACGCTTCAGCTTTCGGTCTACGAGGGTACATGGACAACACTCTCCCCTCTCGTTGCTATGCATCACCATGATCTTGCGTGTGCATAGGAAATTTTTGAAATTACTATGTTCCCCAACAGTGGAGACACGTTCGCTCTGGAGAGGTGTTGACAAGCATGAATGCGCGATGCCAATAGGGTTTTCGGGCAGAGAGGATTTTGGATGGGACTTAAGTGGCGGACGTGTATGTGGCAGCGGTACGGACGCGCTCAAAGCCCCCTGGTTTGCGTCCCGTTTGCGGGAAAACAGAAGTATGAACCTGTCTGCAGGCGAAAGAGGATATCGTGTTGGATGCCAAACTGTATCCGAACTGCTGGATCCAGACGGTTAGTTTAAGGGTCCACATTGAAGATGCCCTTACACTTTGCAGCAATCCACGCTCGTGGACAATGACTAGGGCATCTCCAAGGTGAATCACAAGTACATGGATAGTCAGACCGGGCGGAGGCCATCCTATGCAGTTAGTAAATAAAAACAAATATGATTTATTTTTAATATCACAGAATAGACACCGAGCTAAATTAAACTTATAAAACCATAAGAAAAACGACTACTCATCGTGAGAGTTCGACGATCCCCTTGCCAGAGCCACTGGCCTCGTCGGTGTTAGTAGCCGGTGTAAACCAGCCGGAGCTAACGACAGATGCCTCTTTAGCATCATCATCATGTTGCTCCGGCGCCTCATCATTCGAGGCCTCGAGCACCCCAAAGAGGAGGTCGTGTTACCCATCATTGATGCGGACCTGACGGCGCTCACGCTCGATGTTGCAGTGCCTTTGCATGGATGCGAGCATCATCCAGTTCTCGTTGAGGACGCCCGGTCTGGAGAAGAGCTCTGCCCAGTGATGGCATCCGTGCGCTCCATCTCGAGTTGAGCCACCGTTGCGTGGTGCTCCTCCAGGAGGGCCAGGTTGTACTGTTGCATTGCCTACAGCAATGTGAACCTGGACGGTCGGGCTGCATGTCATCGACGACCATCTCCTCCCCCCTCCCCCCCACCACCACCATGGGAGTCTCCTCCTCCACTATGGTCATGGCCATGAGATCCCGCTTCTCCTCTGACCTCGGCTCTGAAGAGCTTGGAGGTTGGCTTGCCTTAATGTAGGCCTGGCGTCGGGCGTCCACCGCGACCTCGGCATTGCGCTCAGTGTCAGGTGCTTGTATCAAGTTACCAATGAGCACACCATGGCGGACGGCGAACTCGACGGCGGGCTGTGTGTTGGGGAACGTAGCAGAAATTCAAAATTTTCTATGCATCACCAAGATCAATCTATGGAGTAACTAGCAACGAGAGAGAGGGGAGTGCATCTTCATACCCTTGAAGATCTCTAAGCGGAAGCGTTCAAGTGAACGGGGTTGATGGAGTCGTACTCGTCGTGATCCAAATCACCGATGATCCTAGTGCCGAACGGACGGCACCTCCACGTTCAACACACATGCAGCCCGGTGACGTCTCCCATGCTTTGATCCAGCAAGGAGAGAGGGAGAGGTTGGGGAAGACTCCGTCCAGCAGCAGCACGACGGCGTGGTGGTGAAGGAGGAGCGTGGCAATCCTGCAGGGCTTCGCCAAGCACCGCGGGAGAGGAGGAGGACTTGGGAGAGGGGGAGGGCCGCGCCAGAACTTGGGTGCGGCTGCCCTCCCACCCCCAACATATATATAGGGGCAAGGGAGAGGGGGTCGGCCCCCTCAGATCTAATCTGAGGAGGGGGCGGCGGCCAGAGGGGGTTGCCTTGCCCCCCAAGGCAAGGGGGCGCCCCCCTTTAGGGTTCCCCAAACCCTAGGCGCCTTGGGCCCTGGTGGGGGGGCACACCAGCCCACATGGGGCTAGTCCCTTCCCACACTTGGCCCACGCAGCCCTCTGGGGCCGGTGGCCCCACCTGGTGGACCCCTGGGACCCTCCCGGTGGTCCCGGTACGTTACCGATAGCACGCGAAACTTTTCCGGTGACCAGAACAGGACTTCCCATATATAAATCTTTACCTCCAGACCATTCCGGAACTCCTCGTGACATCCGGGATATCATCCGGGACTCCGAACAACATTCGGTAACCACGTACATCTATTCCCTATAACCCTAGCATCATCGAACCTTAAGTGTGTAGACCCTACGAGTTCGGGAGACACGTAGACATGACCGAGACAACTCTCCAGCCAATAACCAACAGCGGGATCTGGATACCCGTGTTGGCTCCCACATGTTCCACGATGATCTCATCGGATGAACCACGATGTCGAGGATTCAATCAATCCCGTATTCAATTCCCTTTGTCTATCGGTATAGTACTTGCCCGAGATTTGATCGTCGGTATCCCGATACCTTGTTCAATCTCGTTACCGGCAAGTCTCTTTACTCGTTCCACAACACATCATCCCGTGATCAACCCCTTGGTCACATTGTGCACATTATGATGATGTCCTACCGAGTGGGCCCAAAGATACCTCTCCGTCACACGGAGTGACAAATCCCAGTCTCGATTCGTGCCAACCCAACAGGCACTTTCGGAGATACCCGTAGTGCACCTTTATAGCCACCCAGTTACGTTGTGACGTTTGGTACAACCAAAGTATTCCTATGGTATCCGGGAGTTGCACAATCTCATGGTCTAAGGAAATGATACTTGACATTAGAAAAGCTTTAGCATACGAACTACACGATCTTTGTGCTAGGCTTAGGATTGGGTCTTGTCCATCACATCATTCCTAATGATGTGATCCCGTTATCAATGACATCCAATGTCCATGGTCAGGAAACCGTAACCATCTATTGATCAACGAGCTAGTCAACTAGAGGCTTACTAGGGACATGGTGTTGTCTATGTATCCACACATGTATTTGAGTTTCCTATCAATACAATTATAGCATGGATAATAAATGATTATCATGAACAAGGAAATATAATAATAATAAATAATTCATTATTGCCTCTAGGACATATTTCCAATAGACTCCCACTTGCACTAGAGTCAATAATCTAGTTCACATCGCCATGTGATTAACACTCACAGGTCACATCGCCATGTGACCAACATCCAAAGAGTTTACTAGAATAATTAAACTAGTTCACATCATCATGTGATTATGACTCAATGAGTTCTGGGGTTTGATCATGTTTTGCTTGTGAGAGAGGTTTTAGTCAATGGGTCTGCAACATTCAGATCCATATGTACTTTGCAAATCTCTAGGTCATATTGTAAATGTTGCTTCCCCACTCCAATTGGAGCTATTCCAAATGGTTGCTCCACTATACGTATCCGGTTTGCTACTCAGAGTCATTCGGATAGGTGTTGAAGCTTGCATCGATGTAACCCTTTACGCCGAACTCTTTATCACCTCCATAATCGAGAAACATATCCTTATTCCTCTAAGGATAATTTTGACCGCTATCTAGTGATCCACTCCTTGATCACCTTTGTACCCTCTTGCCAGACATGTGGCAAGGCACACATCAGGTGCGGTACTCAGCATAGCATACTGTAGAGCCTACGTCTAAAGCATAGGGGACGACCTTCATCCTTTCTCTCTCTTCTGCCGTGGTCGAGCTTTAAGTCTTAACTTCATACCTTACAACTCAGGTAAGAACTCCTTCTTTGACTGATCCATCTTGAACACCTTCGAGATCATGTCAAGGTATGTGCTCATTTGAAAGTATCATTAAGCGTTTTTGATCTATCCTCATAGATCTTGATGCTCAATGTTCAAGCAGCTTAATCCAGGTTTTCTATTGAAAAACACTTTTCAAACAACCCTATATGCTTTCTACAACATTTCTGATCAACAATATGTTAGCAACATATACTCATCAGAAATTCTATAGTGCTCCCACTCACTTTTTTGGAAATACAAGTTTCTCATAAACCTTGTATAAACCCAAAATCTTTGATCATCTCATCAAAGCGCACATTCCAACTCCGAGATGCTTACTCCAGTCCTTAGAAGGATTGCTGGAGCTTTGCATACTTGTTAGCGTCTTTCAGGATTGTCAAAACCTTCTGGTTGTATCACATACAACCTTTCCTCAAGAAAATCATCGAGGAAACAATGTTTTGACATCCTATCTGCAAGATTTCATAAATAATGCAGTAACTGCTAATATAATTCCAACAGACTCTTAGCATCGCTACGAGTGAGAAAGTCTCATCGTAGTCAACTCCTTGAACTTGTCGGAAAATATCTTAACGACAAGTCGAGCTTTCTTAACGGTGACACTTACCATCATTGTCCGTCTTCCTTCTAAAATCCATCTGTACTCAACAGCCTTACGACCATTGGGTAGTTCTGCCAAAGTCTACACTTTGTTTTCATACATGGATCCTATCTCGGATTTTATGGCATCGAGCCATTTGTCGGAATCTGAGCCCACCATCGCTTCTCCATAGCTCGTAGGTTCATTGTTGTATAGCAACATGACCTCCAAGACAGGATTACCGTACCACTCTGAAGCAGTACACGTCCTTGTCATCCTACGAGGTTCGGCAGTGACTTGATCCTAGGCTTCATGATCACTATCATCAGCTTCCACTTCAATTGGTGTAGGTGCCACAGGAACAACTTCCCGTGCCCTGCTACACACTAGTTGTAGTGACGGTTCAATAACCATATCAAGTCTCCACCATCCTTCCACTCAATTTTTCAGAGACAAACTTTTCCTCGAGAAAGGACCCGATTCATTAAACAATCCCTATTGCTTTCGGATCTGAATTAGGAGGTATACCCAACTATTTTGGGTGTCCTATGAAGATGCATTTTATCCGCTTTGGGTTCGAGCTTATCAACCTGAAACTTTTTCACATAAGCGTCGCAGCCCCAAACTTTTAAGAAACGACAACTTAGGTTTCTCCAAACCATAGTTCAAACGGTGTCGTCTCAATGGAATTACGTGGTGCCCCATTAAAGTGAGTGCGGTTGTCTCTAATGCCTAACCCATGAACGATAGTGGTAATTCGATAAGAGACATCATGGTACGCACCATATCCAATAGGGTGCAACTATGATGTTCGGACACACCATCACACTATGGTGTTCCAGGCGGTATTAATTGTGAAACAATTTCCACAATGTCTTAATTGCGTGCCAAAGCTCGTAACTCAGATACTCATCTCTATGATCATATCATAGACATTTTATCCTCTTGTCACGATGATCTTCAACTTCACTCTGAAATTACTTGAACCATTCAATAATTCAGACTTGTGTTTCATCAAGTAAATATACTCAGTATCTACTCAAATAATCCGTGAAGTAAGAACATAACGATATCCACTGTGTGCCTCAGCACTCATTGGACTGCACACATCAAAATGTATTACTTCCAACAAGTTGCTTTCTTGTTCCATTTTACTGAAAACGAGGTTTCAGTCATCTTGCCCATGTGGTATGATTTGCATGCCTCAAGTGATTCAAAATCAAGTGAGTCCAAACGGTCCATTTGCATGGAGTTTCTTCATGCATATACACCAATAGACATGGTTCACATGTCTCAAACTTTTCATAAAATGACTGAGTCCAAAGATCCATCAACATGGAGCTTCATCATGCGTTATATACCAATATGACTTACATGGCAGTGCCACAAGTAGGTGCTACTATCATTACTATCTTATATCTTTTGGCATGAACATGTGTATCACTACAATCGAGATTCAATAAACCATTCATTTTAGGTGCAAGACCGTTGAAGGTATTATTCAAATAAACAGAGTAACCATTATTCTCCTTAAATGAATAACCGTATTGCGATAGACATAATCCAATCATGTCTATGCTCAACGCAAACACCAAATAACAATTATTTAGGTTTAACACCAATCTCGATGGTGGAGGGAGCGTGCGATGCTTGATCACATCAAGCTTGGAAAAACTTCCAACACATATCGCCAGCTCACCTTTAGCTAGTCTCCGTTTCCTCCGCAGACTTTTATTTCGAGTTACTAACACTTAGCAACCGAACCGGTATCTAATACCCTGCTGCTACTAGGAGTACTAGTAAAGTACACATTAACATAATGTATATCCAATATACTTCTATCGACCTTGCCAGCCTTCTCATCTACCAAGTATCTAGGGTAATTCTGCTCTAGTGGTTGTTTCCCTTATTACAGAAGCACTTAGTCTCGGGTTTGGGTTCAACCTTGGGTTTCTTCACTAGAGCAGCAGATGATTTGCCGTTTCATGAAGTATCCCTTCTTGCCCTTGCCCTTCTTGAAACTAGTGGTTTCACCAACCATCAAAAAATTGATGCTCCTTCTTGATTTCTACTTTCGCGGTGTCAAACATCACGAATATCTCAAGGATCATCATATCTATCCCTGATATGTTATAGTTCATCACGAAGCTCTAGTAGCTTGGTGGCAGTGACTTTGGAGAAACATCACTATCTCATCTGGAAGATCAACTCCCACTTGATTCAAGTGATTGTTGTACTCAGACAATCTGAGCACAAGCTCAACGATTGAGCTTTTCTCCCTTAGTTTGCAGGCTAAGAAACTCGTCGGAGGTCTTATACCTCTTGATGTGGGCACGAGCCTGAAATCCCAATTTCAGCCCTCGAAACATCTCATATGTTTCGTGACGTTTCGAAATCGTCTTCGGTGCCTCAACTCTAAACCGTTTAACATTACTGAACTATCACGTAGTTATCAAAACTTGTGTGTCAGATGTTCGCAACATCCACAGACGACGTTCGAGGTTCAGCACACTGAGCGGTGCATTAAGGACATAAGCCTTCTTCGAAGCAACAAGGACAATCCTCAGTTTACGGACCTAGTCCGCATAATCGCTACTATCAACTTTCAACTGAATTTTCTCTAGGAACATATCTAAATAGTAGAACTAAAGCGCGAGCTTACGACATAATTTGCAAAGACCTTTTGACTATGTTCAGGATAATTAAGTTCATCTTATGAATTCCCACTCAGATAGACATCCCGCTAGTCATCTAAGTGATTACATGATCCGAGTCAACTAGGCCGTGTCCGATCATCACGTGAGACAGACTAGTCATCATCGGTGAACATCTTCATGTTGATCGTATCTACCATACGACTCATGCTCGACCTTTCGGTCTCTTGTGTTCTGAGGCCATGTCTGTACATGCTAGGCTCGTCAAGTTAACCTAAGTGTTTCACGTGTGTAAATCTGGCTTACACCCGCTGTATGTGAATGTTAGAATCTATCACACCTGATCATCACGTGGTGCTTCGAAATAACGAACTTTCGCAACGGTGCACAGTTAGAGGGAACACTTTCTTGAAATTTTAACGAGGGATCATCTTATTTACTACCATCGTTCTAAGCAAATAAGATGCAAAAACATGATAAACATCACATGCAATCAAAAAGTGACATGATATGGCCAATATCATTTTGCTCCTTTTGATCTCCATCTTCGGGGCTCCATGATCATCATCGTCACCGGCATGACACCATGATCTCCATCATCATGATCTCCATCATCATGTCTCCATGAAGTTGTCTCGCCAACTATTACTTCTACTACTATGGCTAACGATTTAGCAATAAAGTAAAGTAATTACATGGTGTTGTTCATTGACACGTAGGTCATACAATAAATTAATACAACTCCTATGGCTCCTGCCGGTTGTCATACTCATCGACATGCAAGTCGTGATTCCTATTACAAGAACATGATCAATCTCATACATCACATATCATTCATCACATTCTTTTGGCCATATCACATCACATAGCATACCCTACAAAAACAAGTTAGACGTCCTCTAATTGTAGTTTGCATGTTTTACGTGGCTGCTATGGGTTTCTAGCAAGAACGTTTCTTACCTACGCAAAACCACAACGTGATATGTCAATTGCTATTTACCCTTCATAAGGACCCTTTTCATCGAAGCCGATCCGACTAAAGTGGGAGAGACTGGCACCCGCTAGCCACCTTATGCAACAAGTGCATGTCAGTCGGTGGAACCTGTCTCACGTAAGTGTACGTGTAAGGTCGGTCTGTGCCGCTTCATCCCATAATACCGTCGAAACAAAATTGGACTAGTAACGGTAAACATATTGAACAAAATCAACGCCCACAACAACTTGTGTTCTACTCGTGCATAGAAACTACGCATAGACCTAGCTCATGATGCCACTGTTGGGGAACGTAGCAGAAATTCAAAATTTTCTACGCATCACCAAGATCAATCTATGGAGTAACTAGCAACGAGAGAGAGGGGAGTGCATCTTCATACCCTTGAAGATCGCTAAGCGGAAGCGTTCAGGTGAACGGGGATGATGGAGTCGTACTCGTCGTGATCCAAATCACCGATGATCCTAGTGCCGAACGGACGACACCTCCGCGTTCAACACACATGCAGCCCGGTGACGTCTCCCATGCCTTGATCCAGCAAGGAGAGAGGGAGAGGTTGGGGAAGACTCCGTCCAGCAGCAGCACGACAGCGTGGTGGTGAAGGAGGAGCGTGGCAATCCTGCAGGGCTTCGCCAAGCACAGCGGGAGAGGAGGAGGACTTGAGAGAGGGGGAGGGCTGCGCCAGAACTTGGGTGTGGCTGCCCTCCCACCCCCCACATATATATAGGGGCAAGGGAGAGGGGGCCGGCCCCCTCAGATCTAATCTGAGGAGGGGGCAGCGGCCAGAGGGGGTTGCCTTGCACCCCAAGGCAAGGGGGCGCCCTCCCCCCCCTTTAGGGTTCCCCAAACCCTAGGCGCCTTGGTCCCTGGTGGGGGGGCGCACCAGCCCACCTGGGGCTGGTCCCTTCCCACACTTGGCCCACGCAGCCCTCTGGGGCCGGTGGCCCCACCTGGTGGACCCCCGGGACCCTCCCAGTGGTCCCAGTACGTTACCGATAGCACCCGAAACTTTTCCGGTGACCAGAACAGGACTTCCCATATATAAATCTTTACCTCCGGACCATTCCGGAACTCCTCGTGACGTCCGGGATCTCATCCAGGACTCCGAACAACATTCGGTAACCACGTACATCTATTCCCTATAACCCTAGCGTCATCGAACCTTAAGTGTGTAGACCCTACGGGTTCGGGAGACACGTAGACATGACCGAGACAACTCTCCGGCCAATAACCAACAGCGGGATCTGGATACCCATGTTGGCTCCCACATGTTCCACGATGATCTCATCGGATGAACCACGATGTCGAGGATTCAATCAATCCCGTATTCAATTCCCTTTGTCTACCGGTATAGTACCTGCCCGAGATTCGATCGTCGGTATCCCGATACCTTGTTCAATCTCGTTACCGGCAAGTCTCTTTACTCGTTCCGTAACACATCATCCCGTGATCAACCCCTTGGTCACATTGTGCATATTATGATGATGTCCTATCGAGTGGGCCCAGAGATACCTCTCCGTCACACGGAGTGACAAATCCCAGTCTCGATTCATGCCAACCCAACAGACACTTTCGGAGATACCCGTAGTGCACCTTTATAGCCACCCAGTTACGTTGTGACGTTTGGTACACCCAAAGTATTCCTACGGTATCCGGGAGTTGCACAATCTCATGGTCTAAGGAAATGATACTTGACATTAGAAAAGCTTTAGCATACGAACTACATGATCTTTGTGCTAGGCTTAGGATTGGGTCTTGTCCATCACATCATTCCTAATGATGTGATCCCGTTATCAACGACATCCAATGTCCATGGTCAGGAAACCGTAACCATCTATTGATCAACGAGCTAGTCAACTAGAGGCTTACTAGGGACATGGTGTTGTCTATGTATCCACACATGTATTTGAGTTTCCTATCAATACAATTATAGCATGGATAATAAACGATTATCATGAACAAGGAAATATAATAATAATAACTAATTTATTGTTGCCTCTAGGGCATATTTCCAATACTGTGCACTTGGACGGCAGGGAGTGGACTCGGACAGCGGACCAAGGGACTCGGATGGGCTCGGAGGTGCATTTTTAGGGGTGGCCAACCTGCTTTAAATATTTTGAGTAGTGCAGGTTGAATGTGGGCAGCCAGAGTAGGCCTCTTAGGCAGCGCGCCGGCGTGAATGCGAGTAGGCAGACAAGTGGCCAAGCTGTGTGAATGCGCGGAGGTTCAAGAATCAGCCGATAAGCGGAGCGAAGAGTGTGTTTGGGGTGGGTTTAGGGTGTCGGAGTTCGATGTGGCGGACGTCCGGACGCTCTACTTGGGGCTGGTTTGTGAGATTTTGGGCGTCTAGACTGGTTGGCCCCCGATTTGCGGCTGGTGTGTGAGATTTTGGACATCTAGACTGGGCTGGCCTCGTGTTGGATGGCTAAAAATATTTTGTATGATTGGCGTTGAAGATGCTTTTAGTAGGAGTATTGTTATAAGAAGGTGTAGATACTACACTTTTAGCACAACGCTAGACAGCCAAAAAAAATGTTTTGTATGTAAAAGCGAACACTAGGTACACTAGTAATCGGCCCTCAGTAGCATACACTCATATGCTGCCATGCTCCAAGGTACAAAACATAAATTTGAATGTTTCAAAAAGATTCCAATTTTTTTGTGGGCGCTCACAAGACATATATGGCTACATCCTCCCGGAAGTCCAAATCCAAGTTTGAAACGCACACAGAAAAACAAAAATGACATATCCACCATGTATAGTGTCAAAAAAAAGAAACACTATTCACATCTACTCCTCCATCACATAATATAAGATGTTATTACAACGAATATACTCACGTATTGATTGTAATAACATCTTATATTACAGGACCGAGGGAGTAGATTTGTCTTTTTGTTTCTTAATGTGTATTTTGGTTTTAGATTTGAAATTTTTAGGGATAACGGATACATGTCTTGAGAACATTCAGAATTTTGTACGTATCTCTTTCGTGGTTCATCTCTCAGCGAGTAATTCCGCTTTGCTTTTCTTCTCAAGCAACCTAACCTGTCACAAGAATCTTGTACGTATCGATTTCCATGCGATTACTATAGTCAATCATACTAGAAATCATCTAGCTCGATTGGAGTTTGATGTAACTCCACGAAGGAGACGAGAGAGGAGGACGATGTTTTTTCAACTGTGTGCAGCATAGCACTTACGCTGTCAGCACAAGACGATGTCAAGCTCAACGCATCAAACCAAATGAAAGATGACCAAAACTAGCATAGAAAACTAAGGCCTGCATGCAGAGATGACGTTACAGATATACGTTGAGATCACAAAGACAAAGATAGATATATAAATCATTTATAAGTTCGATAGTTACTACAACGCCGTTCACAACAATCTCAAGGTATCATGCCCATTGGCTACGACCATATCATAATTCATCAAGTAGATCCACTGGCCGCATCACGCCACGACTTTGCTTCACACTTTGTTGTTCCCTAAGGCATAATATTCTCCCTACCACGTCCGCAAATGGTTACAACTCAGTGCAGGTTAGAGGAATTCTGCAGCGGTGTGCACTATGAATGAAGGAATAACAGCGCATACTTCGGATGGGAAAAATTCGGGCACCAATGTGCATTTTTACTGGTCTAAGATGTGGGGCAAACTTCAGTGGCCCCAGTTTGGCTCCCATGCACACTTTTCCTTGCAAACGTCAAGTAGCCAGTGTGTCCTCTAGCTGTGCTGCAAGGCCTAGCAATAACAGAGGATGTCTGAGTGCTGTCTAAGGCTTCTCCAGCTGACCGAATTTTCCGTTTCTTCCCAGGAAGTGAAGAACCCTCGCTAGAGGCTTCGTTGGCGGTTGCACTCTTCAGAGCACCTTCATGTACTTCATAGGTGCGAAGAAGAATTTCAAAAGTTCTAATATCTGCACAACACAACAGTATGAAAAATAAACTTTCTGCCTGCGCACTATTCTTGAAACGGAGTAACTCAGGAATAAGAGATCGCCATACTTTTAGGCAAGTTCTGTAGTTATTTATTTTCCCCTAAACAGGATAAACTATGATCATTTTATCATTCACGGTTCAATCATCAACAAAAACCAAGAACTCCAGGATGCAATGTCTCGTGCACTAAATCATGGTGAGTCCATTAAAGAAACCATTAAAACGCATAAACAAATTAGAACTATATACGTGACATGGGAGATGATAGGGATGTGGCAATCTGTGCCCGTGGAAGAGATTGTATGAAAGAGGCAGAAATGAGATTAAAATTATGCTCGAGTCAATGAATCTGCTTCGGTAACTAATTCGGAGCATTTTTACGTATGCAGGTTTCCGATAGACTTCAGATAAATACCCCACAACTTTAGATGACCACAACAAACTTTTTGAACACTCCAGGCTTATGCTTGGACTGCAAATGCACAAGAACTTACAATTATGTATGTTATCGTACCTCTGAAATAAGCATACCAAAATTGAGCTATATTACAAATCAATCAAGCGAGTTCATCACAAGGGCGTACCCAGTGCTGAAAGCTCTCACACAAGGTGGGTCCGAGGAAGGGAATTTCTAGACAGCCTTACCCCTTGCACAATAATTCTGCGAGGAGGCTGGTTCAAACCCAGGACCTCAAGGCCACACACAAGTGGAGAGACTCTACCACTGCGCCAGACCCACCCTTGTGAGAAATGACAGTTTCAGACAGATCATTGGAAAAGAACCAGCTGGGAAAAGTACAGCCTAACTCCATTCAGTGTCAACTCCATAAAGTTTCTAACTGAAGTAACTATACGAGTCTGTGAATCATGTTCACTCGTATCAGAACATTATAAAGTTTCTAGCATAAGTAACAAATTCAGAGCAACATACCAACCTGTGAAACAAGACCTCATAGTTTCGCAAGCACGCTGTACTTGTTCAATGCAAGGTGAAAAGGAGCATAGAACACCATCTTGTCGTAGCATTGTACCAGCTGACGGTATTGCCAACCAAGGCTGGGGTAAGTCCAGGAACACACCATCAGCAGCTCCAGAGTACTCATCTGGGAATCCTTCTCCTTGTATGTCCCGAACAGCAACTGTAATAAGGCTGCTTAGGCCATTCTTCTCAAAATCTTCCCTATTTACCAAAGGAGCTCAAGTCACAATAGCACAAAGCATATATCAATTAAACCACATGACTGACAAAAACATTCAGCCTTGTAGCAACATTTTTTTTCCAAGTAACCGGCAGGAGCACTGCCTTTCAAATAGAAGAAAAGAAATTGTTACAGGTATTTACACCGGGCTTTTTGAAGGGTAAAGCTAAGAGGAACCACATGCGGATTACTCACGCAAGAGGAACCTACTAGGTCTATGCATACAGAAATCTCCCAAAGCAAGACGCGCCACCTCACAGTGGGACATCTTTTGGGCCGTGAATACTTCCCGGTTCCTCTCCTTCCAGATGCTCCATGAGGCAAATCAAGAGGCTACTGCGCTCACATGTCAAATGATCACAAATACTATCTATTACCGCAAAGATAGGTAGTAGCTAGCCAGAGGCTTCTGTGCTCTTGTAAAATATATATTGCATTATTTGTGAAATCATGAGGTAACGGGTTCGAGTCCTGGAGATAGCCTCTTGCAGAAATGCAGGGAAAGGCTGCGTACTATAGACCCAAAGTGGTCGGACCCTTCCCCAGACCCTGCGCAAGCGGGAACTGCGTGCACCAGGCTGCCCCCTATGAAATCATACAGTTGTACTTCAATTGATGTCACTGTACTCTGAGTTGCAAGTGCTGCTTGAAAAAGAAGTGATACTGAAGTCATATCTTTGTGCCGTTTAAGAGGTCACCCTTGAAAGTTTGATAAAACCCTAGATGTTGCAAAGACATGGATAGTTTTTAGGCAACAAAGCATGGGTTTCTTAAATCTTGTATATCTTATTTGTAATTGCAGGCAATCTATTGTATGTTTGTATCCAATACCATGTCACAGATGTTTAACAGATTGTTTCTGATTGTATCTGTTCTCATATCTAAGCTCGCTCATTTACAAACTAATAGTTCTATATACTGCAAAACAAGTTTAGAAAACCCATGCAAGAAAAACATCAAAATCATCCTTCTTGTGCATTGTTCCCATGCTCTGTAATGCAAATACAGATCCAAAAACTATGCTGCACATGTAAGGTTGTTAGTTTCCACATAATAGTCTAAATCGAATCTCGTAGAGACTCCTGAGCTTTGATTTGTGAAGCAAGCAGACAATCACCTCTGAGATGTTAATTAGCCCTCAGGTGTTTGCTTACCTTGCCGAGTCTGCCCTCTGGTCGTGGAAATCAAACGTGTACACGCGCCCATGCGGCGCGACGGCGCGGGCCAGAGAGGTGGTGAGCGAACCGCTGCCCGTCCCGGACTCCAGCACGACGCACCCAGGGACGAGCTCGAGGTAGGCAACCACGAGGCTGATATCGGCAATGTAGAGGATCTGTGTCCGGTGGCTGAGCACAAGCGTCCAAAGCACCGGGGTGGGCGCGAGGAGGTGGACGAACCCGCCGCCGGCCTTGCGACCGCCCTTGCCCCCGACACCGCCGCTGCTGAATACCTTGGATCCGAAGTGGCGGCCGAGCCAGTCGGCGTGGCGGAAGACGCCGAATCGGTTCTGCAGTACGCCGGCGGCGCTGACGGTGACTGCGCGCATCGAGTCGTGCCGTTCGTACACCACGACGGTGTCGCCCTCCGTGATGCGGCGCTGCGAGGTGGGCTTGTTGCATGGATCGAGTGGAACCATCATCACGACCGGGAGACGAGAGTCTGGGCGGCGGCGGCGGCGGCGGCGTGCGGTTTATGTGTAAACCCTTGAATTTGGGGAGGTTTCTGTGACTGAGTTGAGCCCTCTGAATTACAGTAGGATTTTGTCGGTCAAGAAAGATGTTTGGATTCGTAGCTGGGAGCCTGGGACAGAGATATTTTTGAATTCGGAATTGTTTAAAGTATTGTTTGGTGACCTGCTCCATCCCATCTTACGAAAACCAAATAATCCCAAAACACTTAGGCGCGATGCGTTAAATTCTATCTCATTTCTTGTTTCTTGACATATCAACCAATAAGAGATGTGGAGTGTGCATACTTTTAATGACTTGAGACTATCAAACACGACATGCAGTGGTTAGTTCATTGCATGCAATTCTATTAATTAGCAAATGAACATTAAGTTCTCTTGTTTTTTCCTCCTAAACTGCCTTGCGTACAATATTTTTCCCATACGATTTTGTACGACAAGATACAGGCCCGTTCCCAACGTTTGGGCCCACTACATCAGAACAGTCTGCTCGTACATAAAATCGTATGGAGTTTGATCGTACATATAACAACGCTCTTTCCCCTCCTTCTTGGTCACGGTGCACAACCTAAGATGACTTACTCACTGTCGGGTTTCCGGTTCCGGCGGACCCTTGAGGTTCGAACTCTACGGTGCGCACGAAGATCTTTCCCCTACCGACTCACGACTCGAAGCCTCGCAAGGAATCTAGGTTAGACAGAAGAACACACAAGGGACACGAGGTTTATACTGGTTTAGGCCACCATTGTGGTGTAATACCCTACTCCAGTGTGTGGTGTGGTGGACTGCCTCAGGGGCTGACGATGAACAATACAAAGAGAGAACGGCCTCGCGAGGGGCTGTTCTTGGGCTGGTGAGATGAACTGCTTGGGTGAGTTCAGTCGCCTCTCTCTCTCTAGTCTACCCCAAAAACCTCGTTGCCTACTCTGTGGTGGCTAGCTCTATTTATAAAGGGAGGCTTTGGGCCTCTTCCCAAATAATGAGCGGGAAGGGCGGCAACAATTGGCCATTTTGAAGGGGAACATCTAATACACTTGTCCAGACTAAAGTTGGTCTTCGACTGCCAAAGACTCTCATGGTGACGCCGTCCTGGGCTCCATGATGACCTCCATCCTGTCGTTCTGCTGGTCTTGATCTTGTTGCACCGAAACGGTAACCTTTGCCTGATGCCTTGGCCTGTGCTTGCCCCCTTTGCACCCAAGGGGAAACAAGAACACTGCGCAGGCCGGCGCCCGCCTGGCGCCCGATCGTCATGGCTTGCGTCACGGGCACCTCGTGAGGTACCCTGCCTTGATCTCTCCGCCTCCTCGCGAGCCCGCCTGATGAGGTTGCTCCTTGTTGGGGAACGTAGTAATTTCAAAAAAAATCCTACGCACACGCAAGATCATGGTGATGCATAGCAACGAGAGGGGAGAGTGTTGTCCACGTACCCTCGTAGACCGAAAGCGGAAGCGTTTGAACAACGCGGTTGATGTAGTCGTACGTCTTCACGGCCCGACCGATCAAGCACCGAAACTATGGCACCTCCGAGTTCTAGCACACGTTCAGCTCGATGACGATCCCCGAACTCCGATCCAGCAGGGTGTCGGGGAAGAGTTCCGTCAGCACGACGGCGTGGTGACGATCTTGATGTTCTACCGTCACAGGGCTTCGCCTAAGCACCGCTACAATATTATCGAGGACTATGGTGGAGGGGGGCACCGCACATGGCTAAGAGATATTGGAGATCAATTGTTGTGTCTTAGAGGTGCCCCCTGCCCCCGTATATAAAGGAGCCAAGGGGGGGTGGCCAAGGAGGGTGCGCCAAGGGGGAGTCCCACTCCCACCAGGAGTAGGACTCCCTTCTTTCCTAGTTGGAGAAGGAGAAGGGGGAAGGAGGAGAAAGAGGGGAAGGAATGGGGGGGCGCTGCCCCCCTCTCCTTGTCCTATTTGGACTAGGGGGGAGGGGGGCGGCCAGCCCTTTCCTCCTCTCTTCCTCTTCACTAGGGCCCATGTAGGCCCATTAAGCCCACAGAAGGGTTCCGGTAACCTCCCGGTACTCCGGTAAAATCTCAATTTCACCCGGAACAATTTCGATATCCAAATATAGGCTTTCAATATATCAATCTTCATGTCTCGACCATTTCGAGACTCCTCGTCATGTCCGTAATCTCATTCGGGACTCCGAACAAACTTCGGTACATCAAAACTCATAAACTCGTAATATAACTATCATCAAAACCTTAAGCGTGCGGACCCTACGGGTTCGAGAACTATGTAGGCATGACCTAGAACTATTTCCGGTAAATAACCAATAGCGGAACCTGGATGCTCATATTGGCTCCTACATATTCTACGAAGATCTTTATCGGTCAAACCGCATAACAACATACGTTGTTCCCTTTGTCATCGGTATGTTACTTGCCTGAGATTCGATCGTCGGTATCCAATACCTAGTTCAATCTCGTTACCGGCAAGTCTCTTTACTCGTTACGTAATGCATCATTCAGTAACTAACTCATTAGCTAAATTGCTTGCAAGGCTTATAGTGATGTGCATTACCGAGAGGGCCCAGAGATACCTCTCCGACAATCAGAGTGACAAAACCTAATCTCAAAATACGCCAACTCAACATGTACCTTTGGAGACACCTGTAGAGCTCCTTTATAATCACCCGGTTACGTTGTGACGTTTGGTAGCACACAAAGTGTTCCTCCAGTAAACGGGAGTTGCATAATCTCATAGTTATAGGAACTTTGTATAAGTCATGAAGAAAGCAATAGCAACATACTAAACGATCAAGTGCTAAGCTAACGGAATGGGTCAAGTCAATCACGTCATTCTCCTAATGATGTGATCCCATTAATCAAATGACAACACATGTCTATGGCTAGGAAACATAACCATCTTTGATTAATGAGCTAGTCAAGTAGAGGCATACTAGTGACATTAAGTTTGTCTATGTATTCACACATGTATCATGTTTCCGGTTAATACAATTCTAGCATGATAATAAACATTTATCATGATATGAGGAAATAAATAATAACTTCATTATTGCCTCTAGGGCATATTTCCTTCAGTCTCCCACTTGCACTAGAGTCAATAATCTAGATTACACAGTAATGATTCTAACACCCATGGAGTCTTGGTGCTGATCATGTTTTGCTCGTGGAAGAGGCTTAGTCAACGGGTCTGCAATATTCAGATCCGTATGTATCTTGCAAATCTCTATGTCTCCCACCTGGACTTGGTCCCAGATGGAATTGAAGCGTCTCTTGATGTGCTTGGTCCTCTTGTGAAATCTGGATTCCTTTGCCAAGGCAATTGCACCAGTATTGTCACAGAAGATCTTCATTGGTCCCGATGCACTAGGTATGACACCTAGATCGGAAATGAACTCCTTCATCCAGACTCCTTCATTTGCTGCTTCTGAAGCAGCTATGTACTCCGCTTCGCATGTAGATCCTGCCACGACGCTTTGTTTAAAACTGCACCAACTTACAGCTCCACCATTTAATAAAAACACGTATCTGGTTTGCGATTTAGAATCGTCCAGATCAGTGTCAAAGCTTGCATCGACGTAACCATTTACGACTAGCTCTTTGTCACCTCCATAAACGAGAAACATATCCTTAGTCCTTTTCAGGTATTTCAGGATATTCTTGACCGCTGTCCAGTGCTCCACTCCTGGATTACTTTGGTACCTACCTGCCAAGCTTATTGCTAAGCATACGTCAGGTCTGGTACACAGCATTGCATACATGATAGAGCCTATGGCTGAAGCATAGGGACCATCTTTCATTTTCTCTCTATCTTCTGCTGTGGTCGGGCATTGAGTCTGACTCAACTTCACACCTTGTAATACCGGCAAGAACCCTTTCTTTGCCTGATCCATTTTGAACATTTTCAAAACTTTATCAAGGTATGTGCTTTCTGAAAGTCCAATTAAGCGTCTTGATCTATCTCTATAGATCTTGATGCCCAATATGTAAGCAGCTTCACCGAGGTCTTTCATTGAAAAACTTTTATTCAAGTATCCCTTTATGCTATCCAGAAATTCTATATCATTTCCAATTAACAATATGTCATCTACATATAATATCAGAAATGCTACAGAGCTCCCACTCACTTTCGTGTAAATACAGGCTTCTCCAAAAGTCTGTATAAAACCATATGCTTTGATCACACTATCAAAGCGTTTATTCCAACTCCGAGATGCTTGCACTAGTCCATAAATGGATCGCTGGAGCTTGCACACTTTGTTAGCATCTTTTGGATCGACAAAACCTTCCGGTTGCATCATATACAACTCTTCTTCCAGAAATCCATTCAGGAATGCAGTTTTGACATCCATTTGCCAAATTTCATAATCATAAAATGCGGCAATTGCTAACATGATTCGGACAGACTTAAGCATCGCTACGGGTGAGAAAGTCTCATCGTAGTCAACTCCTTGAACTTGTCGAAAACCTTTCGCAACAAGTCGAGCTTTG
Source organism: Triticum dicoccoides (assembly GCF_002162155.2). Taxonomy (NCBI): domain Eukaryota; kingdom Viridiplantae; phylum Streptophyta; class Magnoliopsida; order Poales; family Poaceae; genus Triticum; species Triticum dicoccoides. Next base: position 420,746,682 of record NC_041383.1, on the reverse strand, counting down.
TAGACAGTTACATTACCATCAACGTCAGTCTTCTTCTTGAAGATCCATTTATTTTTGATGGCTTGCCGATCATCGGGCAAGTTAACCAAAGTCCATACTTTGTTCTCATACATGGATCACATCTCAGATTTCATGGCCTCAAGCCATTTGGCGGAATTTGGGCTCATCATCGCTTCCTCATAGTTCGTACGTTCGCCATGGTCAAGTAACATGACTTCCAAAATAGGATTACCGTACCACTCTGGTGCGGATCTTACTCTGGTAGACCTACGAGGTTCGGTAGTAACTTGATCTGAAGTTTCATGATCAATATCATTAGCTTCCTCACTGATTGGTGTAGTTGTCACATGAACCGGTTCTTGTGATGAACTACTTTCCAATAAGGGAGCAGGTACAGTTACCTCATCAAGTTCTACTTTCCTCCCACTCACTTCTTTCGAGAGAAACTCCTTCTCTAGAAAGGATCCGAATTTAGCAACAAAAATCTTGCCCTCAGATCTGTGATAGAAGGTGTACCCAATAGTCTCTTTTGGGTATCCTATGAAGACACATTTCTCCGATTTGGGTTCGAGCTTATCTGGTTGAAGTTTCTTCACATAAGCATCGCAGCCCCAAACTTTAAGAAACGACAACTTTGGTTTCTTGCCAAACCATAGTTCATAAGGCGCCGTCTCAACGGATTTTGATGGTGCCCTATTTAACGTGAATGCGGCCGTCTCTAAAGCATAACACCAAAACGATAGTGGTAAATCAGTAAGAGACATCATAGATTGCACCATATCTAGTAAAGTACGATTACGACGTTCGGACACACCATTTCGTTGTGGTGTTCCGGGTGGCGTGAGTTGCGAAACTATTCCGCATTGTTTCAAATGTAAACCAAACTCGTAACTCAAATATTCTCCTCCACGATCAAATCGTAGAAATTTTATTTTCTTGTTACGATGATTTTCCACTTCACTCTGAAATTCTTTGAACTTTTCAAATGTTTCAGACTTGTGTTTCATCAAGTAGATATACCCATATCTGCTCAAATCATCTGTGAAGGTGAGAAAATAACGATACCCGTCGCGAGCCTCAATATTCATTGGACCACATACATCAGTATGTACGATTTCCAACAAATCAGTTGCTCGCTCCATAGTTCCGGAGAACGGCGTTTTAGTCATCTTGCCCATGAGGCACGGTTCGCAAGTGCCAAGTGATTCATAATCAAGTGATTCCAGAAGTCCATCAGTATGGAGTTTCTTCATGCGCTTTACACCGATATGACCCAAATGGCAGTGCCACAAATAAGTTGCACTATCATTATCAACTCTCATCTTTTGGCTTCAACATTATGAATATGTGTATCACTAATATCGAGATTTAATAAAAATAGACCACTCTTCAAGGGTGCATGACCATAAAAGATATTACTCATATAAATAGAACAACCATTATTCTCTGATTTAAATGAATAACCGTCTCGCATCAAACAAGATCCAGATATAATGTTCATGCTTAACGCTGGCACCAAATAACAATTATTTAGTTCTAAAACTAATCCCGATGGTAGATGTAGAGGTAGCGTGCCGACCGCGATCACATCGACTTTGGAACCATTTCCCACGCGCATCGTCACCTCGTCCTTAGCCAATCTTCGCTTAATCCGTAGTCCCTGTTTCGAGTTGCAAATATTAGCAACAGAACCAGCATCAAATACCCAGGTGCTATTGCGAGCATTAGTAAGGTACACATCAATAACATGTATATCACATATACCTTTGTTCACTTTGCCATCCTTCTTATCCGCCAAATACTTGGGGCAGTTCCGCTTCCAGTGTCCAATCTGCTTGAAGTAGAAGCACTCAGTCTCACGCTTAGATCTAGATTTGGGTTTCTTCTCTTGAGAAGCAACTTGTTTGCTGTTCTTCTTGAAATTCCCCTTCTTCTTCCCTTTGCCCTTTTTCTTGAAACTGGTTGTTTTATTGACCATCAACACTTGATGCTCCTTCTTGATTTCTACCTCCGCAGTCTTTAGCATTGTGAAGAGCTCGGGAATAGTCTTGTCCATCCCTTGCATATTATAGTTCATCACGAAGCTCTTGTAGCTTGGTGACAGTGATTGAAGAATTCTGTCAATGACACTATCATCAGGAAGATTAACTCCCGGTTGAATCAAGTGATTATTATACCCAGACATTTTGAGTATGTGTTCACTGACAGAACTATTCTCCTCCATCTTACAGCTATAAAACTTATTGGAGACTTCATATCTCTCAATCCGGGCATTTTCTTGAAATATTAACTTCAACTCTTGGAACATCTCATATGCTCCATGACGTTCAAAACATAGTAGAAGACCCGGTTCCAAGCCGTAAAGCATGGCACACTAAACTATTGAGTAGTCATCAGCTTTGCTCTGCCAGACGTTCTTAACATTGTCAGTTGCATCTGCAGCAGGCCTGGCACCCAGCGGTGCTTCCAGGACGTAATTCTTCTGTGCAGCAATGAGGATAGTCCTCAAGTTACGGACCCAGTCCGTGTAGTTGCTACCATCATCTTTCAACTTAGCTTTCTCAAGGAACGCATTAAAATTCAACGAAACAACAACACGAGCCATCTATCTACAACAAACATAGACAAGCAAAATACTATCAGGTACTAAGTTCATGATAAATTTAAGTTCAATTAATCATATTACTTAAGAACTCCCACTTAGACAGACATCTCTCTAGTCATCTAAGTGATCACGTGATCCAAATCAACTAAGCCATGTCCGATCATCACGTGAGATGGAGTAGTTTCAATGGTGAACATCACTATGTTGATCATATCTACTATATGATTCATGTTCGACCTTTCGGTCTCCATGTTCCGAGGCCATATCTGTATATGCTAGGCTCGTCAAGTTTAACCTGAGTATTCCGCGTGTGCAACTATTTTGCACCCGTTGTATTTGAACGTAGAGCCTATCACACCCGATCATCATGTGGTCTCTCAGCACGAAGAACTTTCGCAACGGTGCATACTCAGGGAGAACACTTCTTGATAATTAGTGAGAGATCATCTTAAAATGCTACCGTCAATCAAAGCAAGATAAGATGCATAAAGGATAAACATCACATGCAATCAATATAAGTGATATGATATGGCCATCATCATCTTGTGCTTGCGATCTCCATCTCCGAAGCACCGTCGTGATCACCGTCGTCACCCGCGCGACACCTTGATCTCCATCGTAGCATCATTGTCATTTACGCCATCTATTGCTTCTACGACTATCGCTACCTCTTAGTGATAAAGTAAAGCAATTACAGGGCGTTTGCATTTCATACAATAAAGCGACAACCATATGGCTCCTGTTAGTTGCCGATAACTTTGGTTACAAAACATGATCATCTCATACAATAAAATATAGCATCACGTCTTGACCATATCACATCACAACATGCCCTGCAAAAACAAGTTAGACGTCCTCTACTTTGTTGTTTGCAAATTTTACGTGGCGACTACGGGCTGAGCAAGAACCGTTCTTACCTACGCATCAAAACCACAACGATAGTTCGTCAAGTTAGTGTTGTTTTAACCTTCGCAAGGACTGGGCGTAGTCACACTCGGTTCAACTAAAGTGAGAGAGACAGACACCCGCCAGTCACCTTTAAGCATGAGTGCTCGTAACGATGAAACCAGTCTCACGTAAGCGTACGCATAATGTCGGTCCGGGCCGCTTCATCTCACAATACCGCTGAACCAAAGTATGACATGCTGGTAAGCAGTATGACTTCTATCGCCCACAACTCACTTGTTTCTACTCGTGCATATGACATCTACGCATAAAACCAGGCTCGGATGCCACTGTTGGGGAACGTAGTAATTTCAAAAAAAATCCTACGCACACGCAAGATCATGGTGATGCATAGCAACGAGAGGGGAGAGTGTTATCCGTGTACCCTCGTAGACCGAAAGCGGAAGCGTTTGAACAACACGGTTGATGTAGTCGTACGTCTTCACGGCCCGACCGATCAAGCAACGAAACTACGACACCTCCGAGTTCTAGCACACGTTCAGCTTGATGACAATCCCCAAACTCCGATCCAGCAGGGTGTCAGGGAAGAGTTCCGTCAGCACGACGGCGTGGTGACGATCTTGATGTTCTACCGTCGCAGGGCTTCGCCTAAGCACTGCTACAATATTATCGAGGACTATGGTGGAGGGGGGCACCGCACACGACTAAGAGATCTTGGAGATCAATTGTTGTGTCTTAGAGGTGCCCCCTGCCCCCTTATATAAAGGAGCCAAGGGGGAGGGGGCGGCCGGCCAAGGAGGGCGCGCCAAGGGGGAGTCCTACTCCCACCGGGAGTAGGACTCCCTTCTTTCCTAGTTGGAGAAGGAGAAGGGGGGGAGGAGGAGGAAGAGAGGAAGGAAAGGGGGGGCCCGCCCCCCCTCTCCTTGTCCTATTCGGACTAGGGGGGAGGGGGCGCGGCCAACCCTTGCCTCCTCTCTTCCTCTTCACTAGGGCCCATGTAGGCCCATTAAGCCCCCCGGGGGGTTCCGGTAACCTCCCGGTACTCCGGTAAAATCCCAATTTCACCCGGAACAATTCCGATATCCAAATATAGGCTTCCAATATATCAGTCTTCATGTCTCGACCATTTTGAGACTCCTCGTCATGTCCGTAATCTCATTCGAGACTCCGAACAAACTTCGGTACATCAAAACTCATAAACTCATAATATAACTGTCATCGAAACCTTAAGCTTGCGGACCCTACGGGTTTGAGAACTATGTAGACATGACCTAGAACTGTTTCCGGTCAATAACCAATAGCGAAACCTGGATGCTCATATTGGCTCCTACATATTCTACGAAGATCTTTATCGGTCAAACCGCATAACAACATATGTTGTTCCCTTTGTCATCGGTATGTTACTTGCCCGAGATTCGATCGTCGGTATCCAATACCTAGTTCAATCTCGTTATCGGCAAGTCTCTTTACTCGTTATGTAATGCATCATTCCGTAACTAACTCATTAGCTACATTGCTTGCAAGGCTTATAGTGATGTGCATTACCGAGAGGGCCCAGAGATACCTCTCCGAGAATCGGAGTGACAAAACCTAATCTCGAAATACGCCAACTCAACATGTACCTTTGGAGACACCTGTAGAGCTCCTTTATAATCACCCATTTATGTTGTGACGTTTGGTAGCACACAAAGTGTTCCTCCAGTAAACAGGAGTTGCATAATCTCATAGTTGTAGGAACTTTGTATAAGTCATGAAGAAGGCAATAGCAACATACTAAACGATCAAGTGCTAAGCTAACGGAATGGGTCAAGTCAACCACGTCATTCTCCTAATAATGTGATCCCATTAATCAAATGACAACACATGTCTATGGCTAGGAAACATAACCATCTTTGATTAATGAGCTAGTCAAGTAGAGGCATACTAGTGACGTTAAGTTTGTCTATGTATTCACACATGTATCATGTTTTCGATTAATACAATTCTAGCATGAATAATAAACATTTACCATGATATGAGGAAATAAATAATAACTTTATTATTGCCTCTAGGGCATATTTCGTTCACTCCTGAGGAAGCTTCCTGTCGTCCGCCCCGCGAGGCCTGGCCCCTCGTGAGGGTCTTGAGCTTGAGCCAATGAAGCTGGGCTACACTGGGCCTCCGCTTGAGCCACGCCGCAGGCCGCAGGCAGGCAAGTCTGGGGACTCCCATTCCCAGAACACCGACAGTAGCCCCCGAGCCCAAGGCGCGCCTGGACTTGGCTTAGCAGAGAAGCGAAGGGGCAAGTGCGAAGCGCCGCGGGCCCCAATAGCCTGCAGCCTTGGGTGTCACATGGTGATTGATTAGAAATGGGCGTCCCCGCTTCCCCATGACGCCTCGGCAACTGCATGACTTGACAAGTCCCTGCATGCAAAAACGGGTCATGATTACCTGCGATCGTGGTGGCCGACGGTTGGCCTCCTTCCGCTATAAGTATGGAACGGCACGAGCCCTTCCAGTCCATCTCTCCCTGCTCTGCCTCTTCTTATTCACCTCTCCCTTGCTCCACCTTACGCCAATGGCGCCGATCCGCCGGTTTTCCGCTGAAGAGAAGGGAAAGGCCCCCCGAGAGGGTCCCGACCCGCTTCCGCCGAAGAAGCGGGTCGGTCCCCTGCCGCCGAGATGAGGGTGCTCGGCAGAAGGCGTCGAGGCCCTGGTACGAGCGGCCGCTATCTGGGTTTCCGCTGCCCTTGTACGCCCGAATCGAGGCCCCTGGAGAAGAAGGCGTCGAGCGACACCGACGGTGCCGCCGTCGACGCCGGCGAGTCACAGCGGTGCGTGTTGTTCCCCCTGGAGTTCATGCCGAGGGCTCTTCTCGCGAGCTTGTGCTTCACGCCGCCATGCCTCCTCGATCTTGGATTCGCCTTCCTCCCTCCTTTGCCTTCGAGATTCCGCCGAGGGGGCCTCGGGAGCTCTGGCTGCAGCACACCGACTGCAACACCCACGTGACTGAGGCGGAGGTTGAGGTTGTCGCCCCGGACAAGGTCTTCCTGACCCGTGGCTGGGGCGAGGTCGCACGGGTCTGTCAGACAGGAGGCGCCCTCGTAATCCATCTCGAATACGATGGCGCCTCCTTGATGTTCTTCAAGGTCTTGGATGCGGAAGGACGCCGGCTGGAATGCTGCCCCAAGGGAGGCGACCGGGGCATCGGAGTGGCGAGGACTAGGCCTGCCAATTGCTCCCCAGCAGCTCCTCAGGCAGCAGCGAAGGAGAAGGAGGGTCCAGCGACTCCGTCGAGCTTCACGCGACTCCGGAGACAAGCGACGACAGCTACGAGCCCCCGAGCTCGGGTCGCGCCCTGAGCAGGGCGACTGCATCAGGCCGTCGGCGCTGCTGATCTGGATGGGGTTGGCGCCGGCGCCTGATGACCCACTGTTGATGACGGCGTCTCCCGCGGAGGCGCGCGTAGTTATCGCTCCTTAGCACCTTTTGTTCCCCACGAGGAATCGAAATGACACCCCATGGGGGTATGTAAGGCGCCTGCCATGTCTTTCATGAATTGTACATCCTTATCATGAAACGATGCGAGAGGCATGTTCTGCCCCGGCTCAGCACCCCCTTTCTTTCCTCATGAGGGCTTGGTGCTCTACGCCGACAGGTCCCGGTCCCCAGGCAGGCTTCAGCCGTCGCTGGTATGCCAGGTCGCGATGCCGTGGTCAAGGCCAGGAGGTGAGCGGCCCAAGGTCCGGTAAGAGCCCCTGGGTCGCGATGCTCAGGAGGTCCCCTTTAGTGCTCAAGCATCCTCCGCTGGGCAAGAAAGGCAGGCAACGTTGCCGTGACAGAGCTGCAGTAGGCGAGGGTTTAGCGCTGAGTCGATTCAGTTTTTGTGTGACTTATCTCGTAGGTTTGGAGTGGTTTTCGGCGAGGTGCCGGGCTTGCGTGGTGGCAGCTGGGGTGTTACTGAGTTAGGCCCTTGTGAGCTTCTTCCCTCTTCTCCGCACTTTCCTTCATGCTCTACATCCTCAGGTCCCGGCCCTCGAGCGAGCTCAGCCGCCGCTGGTATGACAGGTCGCGATGCCGTGGGTCAAGGCCAGGGGGTGAGGGCTGGAGAGCCAGTAAGAGCCCATGAGTCGCGATGCTCAAGCGCCCCCCTTTTAACGCGCGAGCGGATCGTGCCGGAGAGAGGGAGAGAAAGCTCGCGACGCCCCCATTGTTACTCCTGGAGCGGGACCTGTATACCAATCACGAGGGAAAACAGGGTCTGCTGTTACGGTTGCCAGCCAACCATTAGTTGCTCCAAGGGAGTGATTGGGGCACTGAGGGCCTGGTGAGGTGGCGCCTTGCGGGGCTGCCGCGACCAGAGCTCGGCCACTCAGATTTGTCGGTCCTGCAGGGACGGACCCATACGCAAGCGCCGTGCCAGAGCGAGCGGCTCCAAAGGTAGGTGTCAATCGAGCAGGCGATTAAGTCAAGCAGGTTAAGCATGAAGGAGCAAATTCATTTAGATAGATGCAGAAAAAGCAAACGCCACTGGGTCGGGCCCGAGCAGCTTGGGGATAATGCAGCCCGGGGGGCGCCCCCAATAAGGTAGGCCAAGAACATAAGCAAAACGGATACATGCCACAGGGACGGACCCACGCGACCTGGGAATGATGCAGCCCTGTGGGCGCTCCCAGCTGAAAATGGAATTTTGAAAGATGTCACATGATACCGTTGGAGACGAAGGGATGCTGAAGCAGCGGACGACGCGTGGTGAGGAAGCCGACCTCACGAGCTCCCGAGACCAGGAGCCTCGGGAGGCTCCGGGGGCGCAGGTGGATCCTCGAGGACCATCTCCATCTCCGTCAGGACCGCGCAATGCCTGACCTCCTGAGCCTCCAGAATGCTCCTCAACAGGCGCTGATGAGCAGCGGCCGCGTTCGGCAGGCCGAAAGGCATGCGAACGTAGCTGTGAGGTGGACCATCACAACGCCCCACGCGTGAAGGCCAGAGGCACTCCTGAGACACGGCTCGGTTGAGCCCTGGCACGTCGATGCAGACGCGCCACCATCCTCGCCTGGATGGGGGGCTACGGCGGGTAAGCGGTGGCTGCCGCGCATGACTCTTGACTCCTGTAGCTCCTGAGTGTTTCTCGCGATGAACTCCTGAGGGTTTGGCCCTCCTTGCCTCATACCTTCCTGAGGGAAACGTGCTTTGAAGCACGCCTCCAAGTGGTGCCCGAGCGCCTCCCTCGTGACCTTGGCAAAGTCGGTGGCCCTCCAAGAAAGAGCCCCCGAGCCCTGCCCAAGGAGGGCACCGGGCGCTCCTTCCTATGCGACAGAGGGTGGCGCCCCTTGAACGGGCACGGATCCTGATGCAACGCCTCCGGAGGTGCCTGCCTCCTGATGGTTTGGGCCAGGTGAAGTCTTCTTCTTAGGGACTGCCTCGGGAAGGCTCCCGCTCCTGTGATCTGGGTCTTCGATTGCCGCGGCTTGGAAGGCACGCTCAAGAGAACACACTGCATCTTTTTCTTCACAGGGGACTGTGATGACTCCACCGCTTCCTGGCATCTTAAGGACATTGTAGCCATGGCGAGTCACTGCCATGAACTTGGCCAGGGCTGGGTACCCGAGGATGGCATTGTATGGCAGGAGAATGTGGGCGACGTCGAAGTCAATGAGCTTGGTGCGGTAGTTGTTGCGCTGCCCAAAGGTGACAGGAAGGCGAACCTGCCTTATCGGAATGGTGGAACCATCAGTGACTCCTGAGAAAGGCTTGGTCGGCTGAAGCTGATCATATGGCACTTGGAGACTGTTGAACATCTCGACGGACAGGACGTTGAGTCCTACTCCGCCATCGATGAGGGTCCTGGTGACTTGCACATTGCTGATGACTGGGGAACAAGGCATTGGGAGGACACCGGCCGTTGCCGCACACTTGAGCTGATCCGCTGAGCTCAACGTGATAGCGCATGCAGACCACCTGAGAGGGCACGTAGCCTCAAGCTTGGGGAGGACTGCATTCACCTCACGAGCGAATGCTATGTCTTAAGCTTGCGTTGGTTTTCCTCGAAGAGGAGAGGGTGATGCAGCAATAGTAGCGTAAGTATTTCCCTCAGTTTTTGAGAACCAAGGTATCAATCCAGTAGGAGGCTCCTCAAAAGTCCCGCGTACCTACACAAACAAACTGAGAACTCGCAACCAACGCGATAAAGGGGTTGTCAATCCCTTCACGGCCACTTGCGAAAGGGAGATCTAATAGAGATAGTATGATAAGATAAATATATTTTTGGTATTTTATAATATAGATGCAAAAAGTAAATATGCAAATAAAAGTAGATTGAAAGCAAATATGATAAGAGATAGACCCGGGAGCCATAGGTTTCACTAGAGGCTTCTCTCAAGATAGCATAAGTATTACGGTGGGTGAACAAATTACTGTCGAGCAATTGGTAGAAAAGCGCATAGTTATGAGATTATCTAGGCATGATCATGTATATAGGCATCACGTCCATAACAAGTAGACCGACTCCTGCCTGCATCTACTACTATTACTCCACACATCGACCGACTCCTGCCTGCATCTAGAGTATTAAGTTCATAAGAACAGAGTAACACATTAAGCAAGATGACATGATGTAGAGGGATAAACTCATGCAATATGATATAAACCCCATCTTGTTATCCTCGATGGCAACAATACAATACGTGCCTTGCAACCCTTTCTGTCATTGGGTAAGGACACCGCAAGATTGAACCCAAAGCTAAGCACTTCTCCCATGGCAAGAAAGATCAATCTAGTAGGCCAAACCAAACTGATAATTCGAAGAGACTTGCAAAGATAACTCAATCACACATAAAAGAATTCAGAGAAGATTCAAATATTATTCATAGATAAACTTGATCATAAACCCACAATTCATCGGATCTCGACAAACACACCAAAAAAGAGTTTACATCGAATAGATCTCCACAAGAGAGGGGAAGAGCATTGTATTGAGATCAGAAAAGAGAGAAGAAGCCATCTAGCTAATAACTATGGACCCGTAGGTCTGTGGTAAACTACTCACAACTCATCAGAGGGGCAAGGATGTTGATGTAGAAGCCCTCCATGGTCGATTCCCCCTCCGGCAGAGTGCCGACGAAGGCTCCAAGATGGGATCTCGCGGATACAGAAGGTTACGGTGGTGGAAATTGTGTTTCGTGGTGCCCCTGGATGTTTTCGGGGTACGTAGGTATATATAGGAGGAAGAAGTATGTCGGTGGCCGCCCGAGGGGCCCACGAGACAGGGGGCGCGCCCTACAGGGGGGGCCTCCTATCTCATGGGAGCCTCGGGTGCTTCTTGACTTGCACTCCAAGTCCTCTGGATCACGTTCGTTCCAAAAATCACGCTCCCGAAGGTTTCATTTCGTTTGGACTCCGTTTGATATTCCTTTTTTTCGAAATACTGAAATAGGCAAAAAAAAAACAGCAATATGGGCTGAGCCTCCGGTTAGTAGGTTAGTCCCAAAAATGATATAAATGTGTAAAATAAAGCCCATAAACATCCAAAAGGGGTAATATAATAGCATGGAACAATAAAAAATTATAGATACGTTGGAGACGTATCAAGCATCCCCAAGCTTAATTCCTACTTGTCCTCGAGTAGGTAAATTATAAAAAAGAAATTTTTGATGTGGAATGCTACCTAGCATAATTCTCAATGTAATTTCCTCTATTGTGACATGAATGTTCAGATCCAAATGATTCAAAATAAAAGCTTATAAAACATAAAAATAATAATGCTTCAAAGCATACTAACAAATAATCATGTCCTATCAAAATAGCATAGCCAAAGAAAGCTTATCCCTACAAAATCATATAGTTAGGCCATGCTTCATTTTCATTACACAAAATACTCCCATCATGCACAACCCCGATGACGAGCCGAGCAATTGTTTCATACTTATTAACACGCTTCAGCTTTTTCAACTCTTACGCAATACATGAGCGTAAGCCATGAACGTAGCACTATAGTGGTATATGGTGGTGGTTGTGAGCACAAAAAGGGAGAAGATAGTATCACATCAACTAGGCGTATTAACGGGCTATATAGAGATGCCCATTAATAGATATCAATGTGAGTGAGTAGGGATTGCCATGCAACGGATGCACTAGAGCTATAAATATATGAAAGCTCAACAAAAGAAACTAAGTGGGTGTGCATCCAACTTGCTTGCTCACAAAGACATAGGGCATTTTGAGGAAGCCTATCATTGGAATATACAAGCCAAGTTCTATAATGAAAAATTCCCACTTAGTATATGAAAGTGACAGCATAGGAGACTCTCTATCATGAAGATCATGGTGCTACTTTGAAGCACAAGTGTGGAAAAAGAGATAGTAGCATTGTCCCTTCTCTCTTTTTCTCTTTTTTTTTCTTTTTTTCCTTTTTTTCTTTTTCTCTTTTTTCCTTTGGCCTTTTTTTTGTCCTTTCTCTTTTTTTCTTTTTGTAAAGTCCGAAGTCTCATCCCGACTTGTGGGGGAATCATAGCCTTCATCATCCTTTCCTCACTAGGACAATGCTCTAATAATGAAGATCATCACACTTTTATGGATTTACAACTCAAGAATTACAACTCAAAGCTAGAAAAAGATATGACTCTATATGAATGCCTCCGGCCGTGTACCGGGATATGCAATGAATCAAGAGTGACATGTATGAAAATTATGAAAGTGGCCTTTCCACGAATACGATGTCAACTACATGATCATGCAAAGAGCAATATGACAATGATGGAACGTGTCATAATAAATGGCTATGGAAATGCCATAATAGGTAGGTATGGTGGCTGTTTTGAGGAAGGTAAATAAGGGGTTTATGATACCGGCAAAAGTTGCACGGTAATAATAAAGGCTAGCAAAATGAAAGGATGAGTGTGCATATATCCATGGACTCACATTAGTCAAAAAGAACTCATATACTTATTGCAAAAGCCTACTTAGCCCTCGAAGCAAAGTACTACTACGCATGCCCCAAGAGGGATAGATTGGTAGGAAAAGACCATCGCTCGTCCCCGACTGCCACTCATAAGGAAGACAATCAAAAGAGCACCTCATGCAACAAATTTGTCACACAACTTTTACCATACGTGCATGCTACGGGACTTGCCAACTTCAGCAAAAGTATTTATCAATTTCATAATTACCCACTAGTATGACCCTAACATTACTACCTTTATATCTCAAAACAATTATCAAGCATCAAATTGATCATAGCACCCAATTCTTTTTCTATGATAGTTTTTATTATACCCAACTTGGATGCTCATCATTCTAAGACCAACTTTGTAACCATAGCAAATACCATGCTGTTATAAAAGACTCTCAAAAAGATATAAGTGAGGCATGAGATACTAGGAATTTCTTCAAAATTAAGACACCACCGTGCTCTAAAAGATATAAGTGAAGCACTAGAGCAAAAACTATCAAGCTCAAAAAATATAAGTGAAGCACATAGAGTATTCTAGCAAATTCTAATCAAATAGGCTTCTCCCAAAAGGTGTGTACAGCAAGGTGATTGTGGTAAACTAAAAAGCAAATACTAATGTAATACACGACGCTCCAAGCAAAACACATATCATGCAGCGAATAAAAATATAGCTTCAAGTAAAGTTACCAATGAATGAAGACGAAAGAGGGGATGCCTTCCCGGGGCATCCCCAAGCTTAGGCTTTTGGCTATTATTTAATATCTTGGGGTGACTTGGGCATCCCCAAGCTTAGGCTGTTGCCACTCCTTATTCCATAGTCCATAAAAGCTTTACCCAAAACTTGAAAACTTCACAACACAAAACTCAACAGGAAATCTTATAAGCTCCATTAGTGAAAGAAAACATAACCACCACATAAGGTACTGTAATGAACTCATTATTTATTTATTTTGATGTTGAACCTACTGTATTCCAACTTCTTTATGGTTCATAAACTATTTTACTAGCCATAGATGCATTGAAATAAGCAAACAACACACGAAAAACAAAATCTGTCAAAAATAGAACAGTCTGTAGCAATCTGTAACTAATGCAAACTTATGGAACTCTAAAAATTCTACCAAAATAGGAAGTCCTGGACAATTTGTTTATTGAACAGAAGCAAAAAGAATCAACACAAAATCACGTTCCTGTAATTTAGCAAAATTATATTCGTGCGTGCAAAGTTTCTGTTTTTCAACAGAATCAAATCAACTATCATCATAGGTTATCCTATAGGTTCTACTTGGCACAAACACTAATTAAAAGATAAAAACACATCTAAGAAGAAGGTAGATTCAAGATTTATTACTAAACAGGAGCAAAAACAAAAAACATAAAGAAAATTGGGTTGCCTCCCAACTAGCGCTATCGTTTAACGCCCCTAGCTAGGCATAAAAGCGAAGATAGATCTAAGTAGTGCCATCTTTGTCACTCGGAGAGGAGGATCTCCTTTATATGGCATTCATTCTTCTATTTAAGGTAAGCACATGGCCATTAATGGAAGAAGTAAGATTAAGCACGTTACGGAAGTTTTCCTCTAAACTAGACTTCATCTCTTTAATAATTTCATTTTGATAAAAGCACAAGAGAGTAGTTGATTCAACCTTATCATTCATAGGGTGCCCAAATAGGGTTTTCATTTTTTTATAAGTATCTATAGCATCCCTTTCAAGAAAACTTCCTTCAAAAATAGAATCTAAAACTTGTTTAAAAGAAGCGGGCAAGCCAACATAAAAACTTTTTAAGTAATCTGTAATTTGATATTGTGGCACATAGCTAGCCCGAATCCTTAATAACCTATCCCAAGCATCTTTTAAAGACTCATCAAGTAAATAGCAAAAAATTCCAGAGTCATCCTCATCAAAATTATTCAAGCTCTCATTGGAGACCCCGGTGGGTCTTTCTATAGCGTCATTATTCATGAGCTTAGAGAGGATAGAGGGGTTATCCAAGGTACTAGAACGTAGGAAAGGGCCCTTAGTTCTTTTTGATTCGGCCATGGCAATGGGAAGGCAAACGAAAAAGAGAGGAGGAGATTGGGAAAGAGAGGGCGAATAAAATGGCAAGGGTGAAGTTGGGGAGAGGAAAACGAGAGGCAAATGGCAAATAATGTAAATGCGAGGGAGATGGGTTTGTGATGGGTACTTGGTATGTTGACTTGAGCGAAGACCTCCCCGGCAACGGCGCCAGAAATCCCTCTTGCTACGTCTTGAGCTTGCGTTGGTTTTCCTCAAAGAGGAGAGGGTGATGTAGCAATAGTAGCGTAAGTATTTCTCTCAGTTTTTGAGAACCAAGGTATCAATCCAGTAGGAGGCTCCTCAAAAGTCTCGCGTACCTACACAAACAAATTGAGAACTCGCAACCAACGCGATAAAGGGGTTGTCAATCCCTTCACGACCACTTGCGAAAGGGAGATCTAATAGAGATAGTATGATAAGATAAATATATTTTTGGTATTTTATAATATAGATGCAAAAAGTAAAGATGCAAATAAAAGTAGATTGAAAGCAAATATGATAAGAGATAGACCCGGGGGCCATAGGTTTCACTAGAGGCTTCTCTCAAGATAGCATAAGTATTACGGTGGGTGAACAAATTACTGTCGAGCAATTGGTAGAAAAGCGCATAGTTATGAGATTATCTAGGCATGATCATGTATATAGGCATCACGTCCATAACAAGTAGACCGACTCCTGCCTGCATCTACTACTATTACTCCACACATCGACCGACTCCTGCCTGCATCTAGAGTATTAAGTTCATAAGAACAGAGTAACGCATTAAGCAAGATGACATGATGTAGAGGGATAAACTCATGCAATATGATATAAACCCCATCTTGTTATCCTCACTGGAAACAATACAATACATGCCTTGCAAGCCTTTCTGTCACTAGGTAAGGACACCGCAAGATTGAACCCAAAGCTAAGCACTTCTCCCATGGCAAGAAACATCAATCTAGTAGGCCAAACCAAACTGATAATTCGAAGAGACTTGCAAAGATAACTCAATCACACATAAAAGAATTCATAGAAGATTCAAATATTATTCATAGATAAACTTGATCATAAACCCACAATTCATAGGATCTCGACAAACACACCGCAAAAAGAGTTTACATTGAATAGATCTCCACAAGAGAGGGGGGAACATTGTATTGAGATCCAAAAAGAGAGAAGAAGCCATCTAGCTAATAACTATGGACCCGTAGGTCTGTGGTAAACTACTCACAACTCATCAGAGGGGCAAGGATGTTGATGTATAAGCCCTTCATGGTCGATTCCCCCTCCGACAGAGTGCCGGCGAAGGCTCCAAGATGGGATCTCGCGGATACAGAAGTTTACGGTGGTGGAAATTGTGTTTTGTGGTGCCCTGGATGTTTTCAGGGTACGTAGGTATATATAGGAGGAAGAAGTACGTCGGTGGCCGCCCGAGGGGCCCGCGAGACAGGGGGTGCGTCCTACAGGGGGGGCGGCCTCCTATCTCGTGGGAGCCTCGGGTGCTTCTTGACTTGCACTCCAAGTCCTTTGGATCACGTTCGTTCCAAAATTCACGCTCCCGAAGGTTTCATTCCTTTTGGACTCCGTTTGATATTCCTTTTCTTCGAAATACTGAAATAGGAAAAAAATAGCAATATGGGTTGGGCCTCTGGTTAGTAGGTTAGTCCCAAAAATGATATAAATGTGTAAAATAAAGCCCATAAACATCCAAAGGGGTAATATAATAGCATGGAACAATAAAAAATTATAGATACGTTGGAGACGTATCAGCGAACTGCTTGAAGATGCGCTGTGAGGCTGGGGCCTGGGCGCCGCCCAGGATGCAAGCGATTGCACGCGGCTCCTGGAAGCCCCCAGCCCCCTCGTCCTGATGCTGGTTGAGGGAGTCCCGGAGTAGGGGGTGTCCGGATAGCCGAACTACCATCATCGGCCGGACTCCAAGACTATGAAGATACAAGATTGAAGACTTTGTCCCGTGTCCGAATGGGACTTTCCTTGGCGTGGAAGGTAAGCTTGGCGATACGGATATGTAGATCTCCTACCATTGTAACCGACTCTGTGTAACCCTAGCCCTCTCCGGTGTCTATATAAACCGGATGGCCTTAGTCCATAGGACGAACAACAATCATACCATAGGCTAGCTTCTAGGGTTTAGCCTCCTTGATCTCGTGGTAGATCTACTCTTGTAACCCACATCATCAATATTAATTAAGCAGGACATAGGGTTTTACCTCCATCAAGAGGGCCCGAACCTGGGTAAAAACATCGTGTCCCTCGTCTCCTGTTACCATCCGCCTAGACGCACAGTTCGGGACCCCCTACCCGATATCCGCCGGTTTTGACACCGACATTGGTGCTTTGATTGAGAGTTCCTCTGTGTCGTCACCGATAGGCTCGATGGCTTCTTCGATCATCATCAACGACGCAGTCCAGGGTGAGATCTTCCTCCCCGGACAGATCTTCGTATTCGGCGGCTTTGCACTGCGGGCCAATTCGCTTGGCCATCTAGAGCAGATCGAAAGTTACGCTCCGGGCCGTCAGGTCAGATTTGGAAGTTTGGACTTCACGGCTGACATCCGCGGGGACTTGATCTTCGACGGATTCAAGCCACAGCCGAGCATGCCGCACTGTCACGTCGGGCATGATTTAGCTCTGCCGCCGGACAGTACCCTGGAGGCCGCACTCGAAACCACTCCGATCTTCAATTCGGAGCCAGCTCCGCAGACGAGGATGGATGCCTAGACACCGCCTCGGGAGCTGCAACCTCTACGGTGATAGAGCTGAACACCGATCTTGTCCCCCATGAAGCTCGTGACTCCGAGGTGCCGGACTCCTTGCCGAACTCCGGACCTCCCATGCCCCCTCCAGTCGAATCCGATTGGGTGCTGATCATGGAGTTCACCGCGGCGGACATCTTTTAACACTCACCTTTTGGCGACATCTTGAGTTCGCTAAAGTACCTCTTGTTATCAGGAGAGGCCTGGCCGGACTGCAGCCAGGACGGTTGGGATGCGGACGACGAAGAAATTCAGAGCCCACCCACCACCCTCTTGGTAGCCACTGTCGACGACCTAACCGACAAGCTAGATTACGACTCTGAGGACATCGACGGTATGGACGACGATGCCGGAGACGACCAAGAACCAGCGCCCACCGGGCACTGGAAAGCCACCTCTTCATACGACATATACATGGTGGATATACCAAAGGAGGGGAACGGCGAAGGAATAGCGGAGGATGACCCCTCCAAGAAACAGCCCAAGCGCCGGCGTCAGCGGCGCCGCTCTAAATCCCGCCATAGCAAGAATGAGGATTTCGGCACCGGAGACAATAATACACCGGATAGCGCCAAAGACAACCCACTCCAGCAAGATCCAGCACAGGAGGAGGGGGACGCCAGCCCTCATGAGAGAGCGGCCGAAGAAGAGGTAGAGGACTATATGCCTCCCTCCGGAGACGAGGCAAGCCTCGACGACGACGAATTCGTCGTGCCTGAGGATCCCGTCGAACAGGAGCGTTTCAAACGCAGGCTTATGGCCATGGCAAACAGCCTCAAGAAAAAGCAGCAACAACTTAGAGCTGATCAAGATCTGCTAGCCGACAGATGGACCGAAGTCCTCGTGGCCGAAGAGCATGAACTCGAACGCCCCTCCAAAAGCTACCCCAAACGTAAGCTGCTCCCTCGATTAGAGGTGGAGGCATATGATCCCGCTTCACCAGGAGACAATACGGCTGATCGACCACCCCGTGGTCGCAACAGAGAGGCCTCAAGGCCCTTCACTAGACCCGTACCCTGGCTTCACTCGAAAAGCACAAGGCCACAGGGGAACACTACGGACCTGCGAGACATATTGGAGGATAAGGCAAGACAATCAAGATCGATCTATGGATCACGTGGGCGCCCCATGATACGTGACGATCACCGTCACCCCGGACACAGTAAGTCCGGCCGGGCCGAACACAACAGACAAAGCTCTTTTGAGCTCCGTCGCGATATCGCCCAGTACAGAGGCGCTGCACACCCACTGTGCTTCATAGATGAGGTAATGGATCATCAAATCCCAGAAGGGTTTAAACCCGTCAATATTGAATCTTATGATGGCACAACAGACCCCGCGGTCTGGATCGAGGACTATCTCCTCCACATCCACATGGCCCGCGGAGACGATCTCCACGCCATCAAATATCTCCCACTCAAACTTAAAGGACCAGCCCGGCACTGGCTTAACAACTTGCCAGCAGAGTCAATCGGGAGTTGGGAGGACCTGGAAGCCGCATTCCTCGATAACTTCCAAGGCACGTACGTGCGACCACCAGATGCAGATGACCTAAGCCACATAATTCAGCAGCTAGACGAATCGGCCAGACAATTCTGGACACGGTTCTTAACCAAGAAAAACCAAATCGTCGACTGTCCGGATGCCGAGGCCCTCGCGGCCTTCAAGCATAACATCCGCGACGAGTGGCTTGCCCGGCACCTGGGACAGGAAAAGCCGAAATCCATGGCAGCCCTTACATCACTCATGAACCGCTTCTGTGCGGGTGAGGACAGCTGGCTAGCATGTAGCAACAACCTCAACAAAAATTCTGGCAGTCCGGATATCAAGGACCATAGTGGCAGGTCGCGTCGCAACAAAAACAAACGCCGCATTAACGGTGATAACAGTGAGGATACGGCAGTCAATGCCGGATTCAGAGGCTCTAAACCCGGTCAACGGAAAAAGCCATTCAAAAGAACAACTCAGGGTCCGTCCAATTTGGACCGAATTCTCGACCGCTTGTGCCAGATACATGGCACCCCTGAAAAGCCAGCTATCCACACCAATAGGGACTGTTGGGTGTTCAAGCAGGCAGGCAAGTTAATTGCCGAAAACAGCAACAAGGGGCTACATAGCGACGACGAGGAAGAGACCCGACCGCCGAACAATAGAGGACAGAAGGGTTTCCCCCCATAGGTGCGGACGGTGAACATGATATATGCCACGCACATACCCAAAAGAGAGCGGAAGTGTGCACTCAGGGATGTATACGCGATGGAGCCAGTTGCCCCGAAGTTCAATCCATGGTCCTCTTGCCCGATCACCTTTGACCGAAGGGACCACCCCACCAGCATTCGCCATGGTGGGTTCGCCGCATTGGTTCTAGACCCAATCATCGATGGATTTCATGTCACCAGAGTCCTGATGGACGGCGGCAGCAGCCTAAACCTGCTTTATCAGGACACGGTGCGCAAAATGGGCATAGACCCCTCAAGGATTAAACCTACCAAGACGACCTTTAAAGGCGTCATACCAGGTGTAGAAGCCAATTGTACAGGCTCAGTTACACTGGAAGTGGTCTTCGGATCCCCGGATAACTTTCGAAGCGAGGAGTTAATCTTCGACATAGTCCCATTCCGCAGCGGCTATCATGCCTTGCTCGGACGTACCACGTTCGCAAAGTTCAACGCGGTGCCGCACTATGCATACCTCAAGCTCAAGATGCCAGGCCCTAGAGGAGTCATCATGGTCAACGGAAACACTGAACGCTCCCTCCGAACGGAGGAACATACAACGGCTCTCACGACAGAAGTACAAAGCAGCCTTTTAAGGCAATTCTCGAGTCCGGCTGCCAAGCGGCCGGACACAGCTAAGCGTGCCCGGAGTAACCTACAACACGACCATCTGGCACGTTCCGAGCACGCGTAGTAGTGCGGCCCCAACCCTAGCCCCTGTAAAACATTAAGACATACCCTTCGCGTACTCCATTACGCTCTGAAGATACCATGGGCATGGGGCAAGGGGCTCGACCATGATAAGCCCAGACTGCGGCTCAACCGCACCAGGGGCTCTTAAATGTGTCATTTCTTTTTCTTTTCCATTTATTTTTTACCTACAGGACTCCGTTCGTCAGAGGCCCTGTCCGGCAGCAGACATGCCGAACCCACGATGCAACAGCCAGGGAAGGAGAAAGGCTACAACGAAAACCCAGGTGGTCTCCATCATGAGCATTAAATCTGTTTTATGCATTATTCCGTAGCCTACCCCTGGAGGGGGACATGTTAAACAGTCCCATCCCTTGCTTACCGCACCACTTGTATCGTCCTGCACTTACAGCAGTTTTTATTGAATAAAGCAATGCAACACATTTTTGCTTCTAATTGCATTTCTTTCTTACACATATGTTCATCTATGACATGTTGCATCCGTACGTTTTGGTACGGCTAAATACACCAGGGGCTTATGTTTCCCGCGTTATGGTGTGATAAGTCCGAACACTTCCACAAGTGCGGCACCCCGAACTTATAGCATTATATGCATCGGCTCCGAATCATGTTCTTGGGTCAATAGTTGGGTTTGCCCGGCTCCCATGTTTTGGTACCGTACGTTCCGTTTTATCGGCTAAGGTAGCACTGGGAGAACCACTGCGATTGCGCCCCAGTTGAGCTGGGTTAACGCCTCAGTGGAGAAAGCTAAAACTGACCGTCATGATGAGGCGAGAGCTGGTCGCTGTTCGAGAGGTTCTTTGCGAGTCCCTAAAGACTTATGCCGCTTCGAGCGAGGAGCCGGATTCTGTCCGGCCAAGGCGTGGATAGCGCCCCAAATTCGGCCTTCCGAAAACTAGGGGCTTCGCCGAAATTTAAAATTATAGAATTCTATGGCTAAG
Source organism: Triticum dicoccoides (assembly GCF_002162155.2). Taxonomy (NCBI): domain Eukaryota; kingdom Viridiplantae; phylum Streptophyta; class Magnoliopsida; order Poales; family Poaceae; genus Triticum; species Triticum dicoccoides. Next base: position 420,725,555 of record NC_041383.1, on the reverse strand, counting down.
TGAGAGTGTTCAAGCATTATAAGTCCGGTCCAGGAGCCACGCCCTCCGTCAACCCCACGCCGTGCCGCCGTGTCCAGGAGCTCCGCCACCCTCCTCTCCTTCGAGCAAGCCGAGCCCCGAGCGCTCGCAAGGCCCGAGTCCACCGCATCGACCTCGACCGAACCGCCGTCGCCGGAGATCCCCTTCAACGCCGTCGTCGCTCCGGCCCGTCCCCGGCCGCACCAAGTGCTTCGTCGAACTCCCCGTGAGCTTAACCATCTTCCCCTCCCTTCTTTTCTTGCTCCCGAGCTATGTAGTGACCTCCCGGAGCTCAACCGCACCCACCGCCGCGGAGCTCATCGCCGACGTGCTCCCGGTCACCCTCCGGCCACAACTTGGTGTCCATCATGCTCACCACGTCACGTAGCACCTAACCAGCTACTCCCCGCACCTCACCGACCCCTCTAGCATCAAGTTCGCCCTCGGCCGAACTCCGGTGGCCGCCAAAGTCGTCGCCGGCGCCAACTCCGGCCACCCCGACCCCAACGGACTCCACCAAGAGCTGCGGCTCCTCCTCAGCTCCACTCCGATGGCCTCCGCGACTCGTTTGGTTGCCGGAACGGCCAAAACCACTTCCGCCGCCGCGTCGGGCTCGCCGGCGGCTAAACGCCGGTGCAGCCGACCTGGCTTTGACCACGGGTGGGCCCTGGTTGACTCCGATGAGTCAATGACAGGTGGGGCCCAGCCCTGTTAACTAAATAGGGTTAGTTTTAATTAAACTTTAAACTAAACTAATTACCCTGACACCCTGGACCCACAGTCAAGTTTGACCTGGACGTCTCCGTTGACCCTGACGTCATTCTGACGCATGGCTGACGCAATAAATTAATTTCTGGATTTATTCTAATATAGGAAATTCCAGAATATAGTTTAAACTTCAAAAATTCATAACTTTTAATCTGTAACTCCAAATCAAACAAGTTATATATGAAAAATGATCAGAAAAATCCAATCTATCCATCTGTACTGCCTTCATGCATGATTAAACAAGTTAACTTGATGTTTAATGCAGAACAAGATAAAACACTTTAAAGGGCCATGTATGAGTTTGAAATTTGAATCTTTGGTTCAAATTGGTTCAAACCCTTCTGGTCTTAGTTGCATTAGCCCAACACACTCATATTGCCATGTTTCATGCATGCATCATATTGTCGCACATTGTTTGGTGATGGTTGTGTATCGGTGTTCTTTGCGGCAGGTTCTGCCTCCGAGGAGTACCGTGATTACCCTAGCGAAGAACCATATCAGTGCATCGAACCATCAGGCAAGCAACCAACCATTTGATCATATCGATACAATCCCATGTTCTTGCCCCTTCTCTCTTTTACTGCATTAAGACAACGCGTTTCAAACTGCTGTGTGCTACGATAGTTGAACCCATTTCCTCTGCATGACCTGTCATTGCCACAGTAACTAGATGAAACCCACTAGCATGTGTAGGAGTTGATTGAGCCATATGTATGTGTTGTTCCTACCTTGCTATGCCTGCTATGCTTAGAGTCGTGTCAGGTCTGGTTCATCTGGGTGATGGGCTAGAGTGAAATGATTATGTCGGTAATGAGAGTGGTGTGGTGAACACGATTTGGTAAAGGTATCGATGAGAGGCCATGTAGGAGTACATGGTGGGTTGTTTCATTGAAGCCGACCTTAAGCACTGAGATCTGTATGTGTGATTTAAGATTCAGCTACTACCATGCATTGGGCCCGAAACCAATGGACCCTCTCGACTTCTTAATTACCCTAGTTCTCTGTCCAGGAGTTGCAAGTAGTTTCTGGTGTTTGTAGCCTACTGGAGGCCGTGGACAGCGCTGACCATAGGGGTGGGCTGTGATGCGGTAGGTACGTGGCCGGGTATGTCGGGCACCCGTTAGGTGTCTCGGAACCCTGTTCACATCGTTTGGGGCTGTGAGCGAAACCTCGGCCGGATCTCCTCATGGATGGAACCCGAATAGGCGATAAACCTGGACTAGAGACTTAGGTGATTAGGTAGGTCGTGGCCGACACCCACGTTGGGCTTCCGCTTGAAGGTTGCCGAGTACATGTCGTGTAAACGACGGTAAGTGGCGAGAGCGTGTATGCAGAAGTACACCCTTGCAGGGTTATCATGATCTATTCGAATAGCCGCGTCCGCGGTAAAGGACTACTTGGTTGCCTATACAGTTCATAGACAAGTAAATGGAAACTACTAAAAGCCTCAAGACAAGTGTGAGTGCCGAGGATGGCTCTTCCGTAGGAAGACGGAGGCGGATCCTCGGTAGTGTATTGAAGTGGTGAGTAGTGGACTCGTGTGCGCAAAACCGTTTCAAGATGGAGTCTCGTAGGATAGCCTAGCCAAGAGTCAAAGCTGGCTTGCTGCAATAACTCCACCAACCCTTCTTGATAATGTGCATGTATGTAGGATCTGATGTAAGTCTTGCTGAGTACCTTTGTACTCATGTTGCTATAATTTACATTTTTACAGAAGACGCTGCAACCCCTTCTGATGGGTTCTTCGTAGACGTTGACATCAATGAGTAGGCTAAGGCCCAGGTGGTGATACTGAGCTTGTGAAGGACCACGTAGTATAGCTAGGCTTTCAAGCCTCTTTTATTTTACTAATTGTCTGTACTCAGACAAGTTACTTCCGCTGCTGGTTTGTATGACTGTATGACCTGAATGCTGGGTCGTGTGACCCGTACTTATGTGTATGTTATGTATGGCTCTCTGAGCCTTAAATAAAGTACTTGTGTCGTAGAGTCATGTTGTGATGCCTTGTTGTATTTGCACATATCGAGCATATTGTGTGTATGATTGAAATGCTTGGTATGTGTGGGATCTGACTATCTAGTTGTTTATCTTTAGTAGCCTCTCTTACCGGGAAATGTCTCCTAGTGTTACCACTGAGCCATGGTAGCTTGCTACTGCTCCGGAACACTTAGGCTGGCCGGCATGCGTCCTTCTTCATTCCTCTGTCTGTCCCTTCGGGGAAATGTCACGCATTGAGTACCGGAGTCCTGTTAGCCCGCTACAGCCCGGTTTACCGGAGTCCTGCTAGCCCAGTGCTACAGCCCGGACCCAATTGCTGATGACCGACACGTTCGATGCTGGGTCATGGATGCCTGTCCCTGTAAGTCTGTGCCACTTTGGGTTTACGACTAGTCATGTCAGCCCGGGCTCCTTATCATATGGATGCTAGCGACACTATCATATACGTGAGCCAAAAGGCGCAAACGGTCCTGGGCAAAGGTAAGGCGACAACCGTGGGGATACCGTGCGTGAGGCCGCAAAGTGATATGAGGTGTTACAGGCTAGATCAATGTGACATTGAGTCGGGGTCCTGACAGCGTTGGCATCAGAGCCGGACTGCCTGTAGGTTCTCCAAGCCAAACTGGTCGATGTTGAGTCTAGAAATTCTTTAGTTATATGTAGGGGAATTGTTTGTGGGTTGGAACGTAAGGCTCTTTTTACTCCTTTATCTTATGACATTCTGATCTGAGTCAGTCTATTCTTCCACCGGGGGTTAAGGAATTAGGATCTTTTCTCTCTATCAGGTTCACGTGTTACTAATCAGTAGTACCTTATAGGTTTGATGGATACAGGCCTAGTTCAGTTCTACTACCACATTATGTTGCTAGGATGGACTCAGAACTTTGATATGATGTTGTTGAGTGTGTATGAAATCTTTTGTCAAATGTCTCAAAATCCTTTTTGAGCATTTACAGCTGTTATGCTGTCGAAGTTTTGCTAGAAATTCTAATGCCTTTGCATTATGGTTGTGCTTTCAGATGGCCACTCGCGACCTCAATCAAGTGGTTCGCCTGACTCGATGCCTAGATGTACCCGGCCATACTGCCATGTTGGTCAGGGTAATGACTGAGGCTGGATACCGTTGGTATCCTGAGTACACGGTCGAAGAGCAATTTCGAGACTTTAACCAAAGCCAGTATCTTTGCACTGTCAGGATATTTCCATCTTATCCTGGATCCACTGAGCCCCTTCACTGCTCCTATGGACTCGGGGTTACTATTGAGATGGCTGTGCAGGATGCCGCCTACTCTATGATGACCATCATGCGAGTCAGGACTGGCCTATTTCGGGACTCTGATTTCCGGTATATGCCAGCATCACTTTCGGGAGCACAAGGGTATCTCCAGGCTATCTATGCTGACCCCACTCAGGAGGATTCACGGACTCGCACCACTGCTGAGATGCTCGAGGATAAGGACCGTGAAAATCGGGCCTTGAGGCTAGAGCTTTTCAATACCCGTGCTGACCATTGGGCCACTTTGACTCGGTTTGCACCGGCTGTGCAAGCTGGATATTCGGATATGCGCGATCTCTATCCTGTGAGATCTGCTCTGCCAGACGTGATGGGTTGGCGTGATGTAGGAGGCATCACCCCACCTCGCGGTCCCCGCAGGCCACCGTCTGTTGGTCCAAGACCTCATCCTAGCCCCTATGGTCCACAAGCTCCGCGAGATCGTCTGTTCCCGGATGATCATGTTGAGCTTCCAGGCTATGGAGGTGACTTCCACGAGGACTACTACGGATCGGTCTGAGTTAGTGGTAGTATCACTAGTTTGTACTAGCGGTGTCGTCTATCGCCCTGCGTGACTCGTGGGATATGACCTAGTTTGTACCGCCTTCCGGAGGTGTAGAAAAATAATGTATAGGAGCTTGGGATGCCTCCGATGAGATGTAATCCTCTTTTCACCGTAATAGTACCTTGTTTGGTCTTGTACTAAACCTTGTATGGTGTGTATGACGATGGAATAAAAGGAGCAGTTTCTGTATCCACCATGTCATATGGATGATCATCTTGCATTCCGAGTTATTCCTTACATTCTGTATTCTATGTCGGAATCTTATCATTCTAACTAAATCATTGTCTTGTTTACCTAGGATGGTCAACACGCGCAATAACCCTGTTTCCCAAGAGCAGGCCGAAGGCAGTGAAGTCGGGAATGCAAACCCGCCTCACCCTCCTTCCCTAGCCGAAGTTATGCCGGAAGCCGAGAGAAACAAGCGGGAGACCAACCGTTTGTTGGAACGTATTGAACAGAACACAGCACACCATCAGAGGACTAACTTGGTGTCACTCAGTGATGTCATCAAGTTACATCCACCCACGTTCCACCACTCCGTCGAGCCTCTCGACGCTGATGACTGGCTTCGCAGTATTTCTCACAAACTGCGCTCCGTGCTAGTAGCTGAGGCTGACAAGGTCACCTTTGCTGCATATCATCTTGAAGGCCCCGCCAGTCTCTGGTGGGAGAATTATGGAGCTATGCGCCCAGCGGACCATGTCACTACTTGGGCTGAATTCAGCGAGGCTTTCCGTGAACATCACATTCCGGAGGGTCTCATGGACCGTAAACGTGAGGAATTTTGCAGTTTCACTCAAGGCCGACTCTCTGTGGATGCTTACAGCAGGGAGTTCGGTAACCTCGCACGATATGCAACTAAGGAAGTTTCTACTGATGCCAAGAAGCAAGCAAGGTTCCGTAAGGGACTTAGTCCTGAGCTTCGCCGCGACCTCCGTCTGCATGAGTGCACATCTTTTCAGAAGCTTGTTAACAAGGCCATCAGTGCTGAGACTGGTCAGACTGATTATGACGCAACACGCAAGCATGGCCGTGACGTGGGTTCCTCATCCGGTGCTGGTCCTCAGAAGCGCCGCGTGTGGGTGCCTAACACTGCCCTGCCACCCAGGTTCACACCGAGGCCATCCTTCCAGGCGCCTCGCCCCGTTCAATAGTTTGCACCAGCCAAGCCCTATGGTGGTCCAACCAACAATGCTCCTCCACGCACCAGTTCCGTGACTTGCTTTAAGTGTGGGGAGTCTGGCCACTATATGCGCGAGTGTCCCCAGACCAACCCCAACCAATCTGCTAAAGCTGTTGGCCGTGGCAAGCCGACAGGGAAAGTGTTCTACGCCAAGCCGGCCACCGCTGCACGTGGCCATGTCAACTGTATCTCTGCCAAAGAAGCTCAAGAGGATCCCAACGTCGTTCTCGGTACGCTCCTTGTTAATTGCCACCCGGCATCTGTTCTTTTCGATACAGGAGCATCTCATTCATTTATATCCGAGAACTATGCTCGCTTGCATAACATCGCATTCTGTGACATGCCTTCTACCATGGAAATTTCCACTCCCGGTTCTAGATGGCAAACCTCCAGGGTAAGTCATGGAAATGAAATCCAAGTCGACAGACTTGTTTTCCTTGCATCTTTGATAGCTCTTAAATCTCCAGATATTAATATCATCTTGGGTATGGACTGGATGTCAGCCCATCATGCCAAAATCGATTGCTTCTCTAGGACTGTTCAACTCACCCATCCTTCGGGGAAGATAGTCAATGTCTTGACCCGAATAGCCAAGCAACAGTTATATTCTCTTAACGCCAGCCCTTTGCCAGACCTTGAGGACGTCCCGGTAGTCCGTGACTTTCCGGATGTCTTCCCAGAGGAATTGCCAGGTGTTCCACCTGACAGGGATGTTGAGTTCGTAATAGACCTTATTCCAGGAACCGTCCCGATTGCTAGAAGACCTTATAAGATGGCACCACTAGAACTAGCCGAGCTTAAGAAACAACTCGATGAGTCCTTGAAAAAGGGTTTCATCCGACCTAGTTCATCTCCGTGGGCTTGCCCCGTCCTCTTCGTCAAGAAGAAGGATGGTACGGACCGGATGGTTGTAGATTATCGACCTGTCAATTTGGTCACAATCAAAAACAAATATCCGCTCCCCAGGATCAACGACCTGTATGATCAGCTCGCTGGATCCTCAGTCTTCTCCAAAATGGATTTGAGGTTGGGCTACCATCAAATCAAAATCAGGAACGGGGACATTCCTAAAACGGCCTTTGTTACTCGTTATGGCCAATACGAGTACACCGTCATGTCCTTCGGTTTAACCAACGCTCCAGCCACCTTTTCTCGGTTAATGAACTCAATCTTCATGGAGTATTTGGATAAATTCGTCGTGGTTTACCTCGATGATATACTCATCTACTCCAAGAACGAGGAAGAACATGCCGAACATCTAAGGCTAGCGTTGAAGAAACTTCGAGAGCATCGTCTTTATGCCAAATTTTCTAAATGTGAATTTTGGTTGTCAGAAGTGACCTATCTCGGTCATGTAATATCTGGTAAAGGTATTGCTGTTAACCCTGAGCGAGTTCGAGCCGTCCTTAATTGGACTCCACCTGAATCGGTCAAGCATGTTCGGAGTTTTCTAGGCTTAGCGAGCTATTGCCGTCGCTTTGTCGAAAATTTCTCCAAAGTCGCGAAACCTTTAACCGAACTCCTCAAGAAAGATAAAAAGTTCGAGTGGACTCCACAATGTGAGCACAGCTTTCAGGAACTGAAAAGATGCCTGACATCTGCTCCCGTACTGGTACCGCCAGATTTCTCTAAGGACTTTGTTATCTACTGTGACGCCTCGCGACAAGGACTAGGCTGTATTCTCATGCAAGATCGACACGTAATTGCTTACGCTTCACGGCAATTGCACCCACATGAGGAGAATTATCCTACTCATGATCTAGAGCTTGCAGCTGTAGTCTATGCACTTAAAACCTGGCGACATTACCTCCTCGGTAATCATTGCGAAATATTCACTGATCACCAAAGTCTGAAGTACATCTTCACCCAACCGGATTTGAATCTCAGGCAAAGACGTTGGGTCGAGTTGATCACAGATTTCGACTTAGGGATAACTTACACCCCAGGGAAAGCCAACGTCATGGCTGATGCGCTAAGTCGTAAATCTTATTGTAACAACCTGATGTTACAACAAAGTCAACCGCTTCTCCATGAGGAATTTCGGAAGCTTAACCTTCACATTGTTCCTCAAGGATTCCTTTCCACCATGGTGGCGAAACCTACTCTTATGGATCAGATCATCAAAGTACAGAAGGTAGATCCGGGAATTTCCCGCATCAAGAGAAACATCAAGAAAGGAGTTGCGAATTGTTTCTCCATTGATGATCAAGGGGTCGTATACTTTGGGAATCGGCTAGTGGTTCCCAAGGTGCGAAACCTGAGGCGATTGATCCTTAAGGAAGCTCATGAATCTCCTCTCACCATTCATCCCGGTAGCACTAAGATGTATCAGGATCTACGCCAGAGGTTCTGGTGGACTAGGATGAAGAGAGAAATTGCCCAGTATATTGCTAACTACGACGTCTGCCGTCGTGTAAAAGCAGAGCATCAACGGCCTGCGGGCACCCTTCAACCCCTAGCTATTCCTGAATGGAAATGGGATAAAATTGGTATGGACTTCATCACCGGTTTTCCCAGGACCAAGAGAGGGAATAATGCTATCTTCGTCGTTGTCGATCGTCTTTCCAAGGTAGCCCATTTCTTACCTGTTCGTGAGAGTATAACTGCTAGTCAGTTAGCAGACTTGTACATCTCCCGAATAGTGTCTCTCCATGGTGTTCCTTTGGAAATTAATTCGGATCGAGGAAGTCTTTTCACCTCTCGATTTTGGGGAAGTTTCCAAAATGCTATGGGAACCCGCCTTTCCTTTAGCACCGCTTTTCACCCTCAATCAAGTGGTCAAGTAGAACGCGTCAACCAGATCCTAGAAGACATGCTTCGAGCCTCTGTTATCTCATTCGGAATGGAATGGGAGAAATGCCTTCCATTTGCCGAATTTGCTTACAACAACAGCTATCAATCTAGCTTGGGTAAAGCCCCTTTTGAAGTTCTCTATGGACGACGGTGTCGAACACCCCTTAATTGGTCAGAAACCGGGGAAAGACAATTCTTTGGCCCGGATATGATCCAGGAAGCAGAAGAGCAAGTTCGCATTGTTCGTGAAAAATTGAAAACAGCCCAATCTCGTCAAAAGAGTCAATATGACCGAAAACATAAGGCTATGACTTTCGAGGTTGACGAGAAGGCTTACCTTCGGGTTACTCCTCTGAGGGGAACCCATCGTTTCGATATCAAAGGCAAATTGGCTCCCCGTTACATTGGACCTTTTCGTATTCTCGCTAAACGAGGAGAAGGTGCCTACTAGTTGGAACTACCTCCGCATCTCTCCAGAGTCCACGATGTCTTCCACGTTTCTCAACTCAGGCGTTGCTTCTCGGATCCTATCCGTGGAGTGGACCACGAAACGCTTGATCTCCAAGATAATTTCACGTATCGAGAGTACCCCATTCTTATCCTCGATCAGGCCGAGCGTACCACTCGACGTCATAATATCAAGTTTCTCAAAGTTCAATGGTCACACCATTCTGAGGATGAAGCAACTTGGGAAAGGGAGGATCGTCTTCGACTCGAGTATCCCGCCCTCTTTCCGGAGGAACCCAAATCTCGGGACGAGATTCTTTTGAGTGGGGGTGAGTTGTCACACCCTAGCTAGTTCATGCATTAGAGTGTTGCATCATGTCTATTCTTTCATCAGAAACCTGAAATGGGGATGACAGAACCCCCAGCCCCCTCTGAAACCAACTAGGGTTTACTAAAAACTTTTTCAATGAACCTGAAATGCCCTTCTAAAATGCCCATCATTTTTGTCTTGGTTCAGAACCTCTGCCAAAAGTGGTGCACATTTTCCTAGGTCATCTTAGGGTCTTTGAATTAAATCATAGATATTTGAATTTGGGCATTTAAAATTATATAAAATATTTCAAATGCTCAAATATCTCCAAACTAAAATGTTTCATGTTGGAAATAATCCAACTATGGACCAGGAGTAGTTTGGTGATTTTAGGAGTTGCCTAAGTATTTTTAATAATTCAACAAAGTTGCAGAGGAATTAAAAAAACAGAAACAGGAGAATAACAAAAAACTTACCTGGCGCCCAGCACCCGGCCCACCTGCCGGCCCAGCCCAGCACCGCGCCAGTGAGCTGCTTGCCGGCCAGGCATGCAGGCAGGTGCCCGACGGCGGCCGCAGCGTGCGCCACGCAGCTGGCCGTCGCCCTGCTTCACCTCCTCGCCTCGTTGCTAGATGGATGAACTCCACGCCGAGCCGTGAACCCCCAGGACACCTCCATTCTCCCCCAACTCCTCTCTCTCGCGCTCCCCTGCCATGGCCGACGCCATCGCCGCCACCCCCTCGCCGTAGCCACGCCCTCCGTCAACCCCACGCCGTGCCGCCGTGTCCAGGAGCTCCGCCACCCTCCTCTCCTTCGAGCAAGCCGAGCCCCGAGCGCTCGCAAGGCCCGAGTCCACCGCATCGACCTCGACCGAACCGCCGTCGCCGGAGATCCCCTTCAACGCCGTCGTCGCTCCGGCCCGTCCCCGGCCGCACCAAGTGCTTCGTCGAACTCCCCGTGAGCTTAACCATCTTCCCCTCCCTTCTTTTCTTGCTCCCGAGCTATGTAGTGACCTCCCGGAGCTCAACCGCACCCACCGCCGCGGAGCTTGTCGCCGACGTGCTCCCGGTCACCCTCCGGCCACAACTTGGTGTCCATCATGCTCACCACGTCACGTAGCACCTAACCAGCTACTCCCCGCACCTCACCGACCCCTCTAGCATCAAGTTCGCCCTCGGCCGAACTCCGGTGGCCGCCAAAGTCGTCGCCGGCGCCAACTCCGGCCACCCCGACCCCAACGGACTCCACCAAGAGCTGCGGCTCCTCCTCAGCTCCACTCTGATGGCCTCCGCGACTCGTTTGGTTGCCGGAACGGCCAAAACCACTTCCGCCGCCGCGTCGGGCTCGCCGGCGGCTAAACGCCGGTGCAGCCGACCTGGCTTTGACCACGGGTGGGCCCTGGTTGACTCCGATGAGTCAATGACAGGTGGGGCCCAGCCCTGTTAACTAAATAGGGTTAGTTTTAATTAAACTTTAAACTAAACTAATTACCCTGACACCCTGGACCCACAGTCAGGTTTGACCTGGACGTCTCCGTTGACCCTGACGTCATTCTGACGCATGGCTGATGCAATAAATTAATTTCTGGATTTATTCTAATATAGGAAATTCCAGAATATAGTTTAAACTTCAAAAATTCATAACTTTTAATCTGTAACTCCAAATCAAACAAGTTATATATGAAAAATGATCAGAAAAATCCAATCTATCCATCTGTACTGCTTTCATGCATGATTAAACAAGTTAACTTGATGTTTAATGCAGAACAAGATAAAACACTTTAAAGGGCCATGTATGAGTTTGAAATTTGAATCTTTGGTTCAAATTGGTTCAAACCCTTCTGGTCTTAGTTGCATTAGCCCAACACACTCATATTGCCATGTTTCATGCATGCATCATATTGTCACACATTGTTTGGTGATGGTTGTGTATCGGTGTTCTTTGCGGCAGGTTCTGCCTCCGAGGAGTACCGTGATTACCCTAGCGAAGAACCATATCAGTGCATCGAACCATCAGGCAAGCAACCAACCATTTGATCATATCGATACAATCCCATGTTCTCGCCCCTGCTCTCTTTTACTGCATTAAGACAATGTGTTTCAAACTGCTGTGTGCTACGGTAGTTGAACCCATTTCCTCTGCATGACCTGTCATTGCCACAGTAACTAGATGAAACCCACTAGCATGTGTAGGAGTTGATTGAGCCATATGTATGTGTTGTTCCTACCTTGCTATGCCTGCTATGCTTAGAGTCGTGTCAGGTCTGGTTCATCTGGGTGATGGGCTAGAGTGAAATGATTATGTCGATAATGAGAGTGGTGTGGTGAACACGATTTGGTAAAGGTATCGATGAGAGGCCATGTAGGAGTACATGGTGGGTTGTTTCATTGAAGCCGACCTTAAGCACTGAGATCTGTATGTGTGATTTAAGATTCAGCTACTACCATGCATTGGGCCCGAAACCAATGGACCCTCTCGACTTCTTAATTACCCTAGTTCTCTGTCCAGGAGTTGCAAGTAGTTTCTGGTGTTTGTAGCTTACTGGAGGCCGTGGACAGCGCTGACCATAGGGGTGGGCTGTGATGCGGTAGGTACGTGGCCGGGTATGTCGGGCACCCGTTAGGTGTCTCGGAACCCTGTTCACATCGTTTGGGGCTGTGAGCGAAACCTCGGCCGGATCTCCTCATGGATGGAACCCGAATAGGCGATAAACCTGGACTAGAGACTTAGGTGATTAGGTAGGTCGTGGCCGACACCCACGTTGGGCTTCCGCTTGAAGGTTGCCGAGTACATGTCGTGTAAACGACGGTAAGTGGCGAGAGCGTGTATGCAGAAGTACACCCCTGCAGGGTTATCATGATCTATTCGAATAGCCGCGTCCGCGGTAAAGGACTACTTGGTTGCCTATACAGTTCATAGACAAGTAAATGGAAACTACTAAAAGCCTCAAGACAAGTGTGAGTGCCGAGGATGGCTCTTCCGTAGGAAGACGGAGGTGGATCCTTGGTAGTGTATTGAAGTGGTGAGTAGTGGACTCGTGTGCGCAAAACCGTTTCAAGATGGAGTCTTGTAGGATAGCCTAGCCAAGAGTTAAAGCTGGCTTGCTGCAATAACTCCACCAACCCTTCTTGATAATGTGCATGTATGTAGGATCTGATGTAAGTCTTGCTGAGTACCTTTGTACTCATGTTGCTATAATTTACATTTTTACAGAAGACGCTGCAACCCCTTCTGATGGGTTCTTCGTAGACGTTGACATCAATGAGTAGGCTAAGGCCCAGGTGGTGATCCTGAGCTTGTGAAGGACCATGTAGTATAGCTAGGCTTTCAAGCCTCTTTTATTTTACTAATTGTCTGTACTCAGACAAGTTACTTCCGCTGCTGGTTTGTATGACTGTATGACCTGAATGCTGGGTCGTGTGACCCGTACTTATGTGTATGTTATGTATGGCTCTCTGAGCCTTAAATAAAGTACTTGTGTCGTAGAGTCATGTTGTGATGCCTTGTTGTATTTGCACATATCGAGCATATTGTGTGTATGATTGAAATGCTTGGTATGTGTGGGATCTGACTATCTAGTTGTTTATCTTTAGTAGCCTCTCTTACCGGGAAATGTCTCCTAGTGTTACCACTGAGCCATGGTAGCTTGCTACTGCTCCAGAACACTTAGGCTGGCCGGCATGTGTCCTTCTTCGTTCCTGTGTCTGTCCCTTCGGGGAAATGTCATGCATTGAGTACCGGAGTCCTGTTAGCCCGCTAGTGCCCGGTTTACCGGAGTCCTGCTAGCCCAGTGCTACAGCCCGGACCCACTTGCTGATGACCGACATGTTCGATGCTGGGTCATGGATGCCTGTCCCTGTAAGTCTGTGCCACTTTGGGTTTACGACTAGTCATGTCAGCCCGGGCTCCTTATCATATGGATGCTAGCGACACTATCATATACGTGAGCCAAAAGGCGCAAACGGTCCCGGGCAAAGGTAAGGCGACAACCGTGGGGATACCGTGCATGAGGCCGCAAAGTGATATGAGGTGTTACAGGCTAGATCGATGTGACATTGAGTCGGGGTCCTGACAACAGGATAACAAAATGCGAGTCTACTCAAATATTACATCTTTGGAGCACTCACCCGCAATAGTGCGAGTGCCCTTCAGCACACTCCTATAATACATCTCGGGCGTGCGATGCTCCTTGCCCTCTGGTGGGGGGTCCGTCACAAGCTTCTGGGCATCCATCTTGCCCCAGTGCACCTTTGCGCGGGCAAGGGCCCGACGCGCACCTTCAATACAGGCAGAGTGCTTGATGACTTCAACCGACGGGCACGCATCCACCAGCCGCCGCACCAGGCCGAAGTAGCTCCCAGGCATGGCCTCCTTAGGCCACAGCCGAACTATGAGGCCCTTCATGGCCTGTTCGGCCGCCTTGTGGAGCTCGACCAGCTGCTTCAGCTGGTCGCTAAGGGGCACCGGATGTTCGGCCTCAGCATACTGAGACCAGAAGACCTTCTCCATCGAGCTCCCCTCCTCGGCCCGGTAGAATGCGGCAGCATCGGACACGCTGCGATGAAGATCTGCGAACGCTCCTGGAGAGCTCCGAATTCGGGTAAGCGACAGGTAATTAACACTCACATGCTTACTTTGCATGAAAAATGCCTTACCCGCTGCTATTTTCTTTACCGCCTCGATCTCCTGGAGGGCCTTGTAGGCTTCGGCCTTAGCGGCTTTGGCACTCTCAAGAGCCGTTGCAAGCTCAGACTCTCGAGTCTTCGAGTCACGCTCCAGGCTCTCATGTTTCCTCACGAGATCCTGGAGCTCTTGCTGTACCTCCGCCACCCGCGCCTCCTGTTTCTCTTGCTCGGTGCGCTCCGCAGCCGCATTGCGTTCGTCCGCGGCCACTGCCTCCTTCAGGGTCGCCACCTCGTTAGTGGCCCCTGCAATACCCCAGTTATCCTTGTCATTTTTCTTGCAACCAAATCCTTTTCTGTAAGGTACAATTTTCATAAGGTATTACTCACCTTCTTTTTCCTCGAACTGCTTCTTGGCATGGCCGAGCTTGTTCTCGGACCGCTCGAGGTTTTCCTTCAAAGTTTTGACCTTCGCAGTCAGTGCGGCAGAGGTCAGCAGCACAACCTGCAATCCCATATTGACATATTTTCATGACTCCTGCGTTTATCTTTCTAAAGATCCTTAGTCCGGCTTTTCTTTCAGAACACCGAACTGAGCATCAGGGGCTACTATCTATGCGGTACCATTTTACATATATTGAAATTCTTACCTCAAAGCCTGTTAGAAGGCTGCTGCAGGCTTCGGTCAGCCCGTTCTTGGCGAGCTGAACTTTCTGAATCACTGCACTCATAACAGTGCGGTGTTCCTCTTCAATAGAGGCGCTATTGAGCGCCTCTAGCAAATTATCCGGCACCTCCGGTTGGACAGAGGCAGCCGGCGTCGCGGTCTTGCCCTTCTTACGAAGGGGTCGCCCGCCGGACTTCGGAGCCACTATGGGTTCCGCGGCTGCGTCCGGTGCAAAGTCCGGGAGGTTGTCCTGCGACACCTCCGGGGCCCTCTCCTCCTGGTGGGTCCCTTCCTGGGATCCCACCTCGGCATCGTCCGCATCACGGGGGTGGAGGCAGTCGGAAGAGAATCCATATCCGACACCCCTAAGGACCCGCTCGACGAAGTGGGGAGATCATCCTTAGGCGGACTGCAGGGTTGTATGCGGCATTAGAAAGACATAATGTGGCGGAAAACGAAAACCTTCAAGTTATTCGGGAGTCCGGATACTTACGATCTCGCCAGAGGCTTGGCCCTTGGAGGCCAGTCCTCGTCGTCGTCACTGGCGTTGGCGGAACAGTCCGGGGGAAGAGTTTTTCCCCTCTTGGACCCTTCGGCCTCCCTTGTTGGGGAGGCCTTCCTTTTCTTCCCTCCCCCCGCTGGGGGAGAGGCTTTCTTCTTCTCCTCCTCGCCTTGGTGGGAGGAGTCGGCCTCGGATTCATCGTCCGATAGCACCTGAAAACGGGAACTCTTTCGAGTCCCCGTGGCCTTCTTCTCCGGCACCACGTGGGGTGCCGGAGCCAGCAGCCCCGTTAGGCGGGCGTCAGCTGGGTCCTTTGGCAACAGGGCCGGACAGATAGCCTATGCGGCCTTCTTCAGCCAGTCCTGTCAAAGGAAAGGGAGTTTAGATCCCGCATAGAGTCGAACTATGAATAACAAGCGCCCCGTAAAGGACAATATCACTTACCTCGTCAGCTGGACGCTGCGAGCTGAATCCGCGGTCTTTGGTAGCGGATGCGGGAGCCTCGGTGCCCTTGAACATCACCTTCCAGACCTCTTCATACGTAGTGTCGAAGAGCCCATTCAAAGTCTGGTGCTGCGCCGGATCGAACTCCCACATATTGAAGCCCCGTCGTTGGCACGGGAGAATCTGGCGGATGAGCATGACCTGGACTATGTTGACAAGCTTGAGCTTCTTGTCCACCAGCTTTTGGACGCAGGCTTGGAGTCCGGTCAGCTCCTCTGAATCGCCCCAAATCCGGTCGCTCTCTTTCCAGGAGGTGAGCCGTGTGGGGATGCCGGATCTGAATTCGGGGGCCGCTGCCCATTCGGGATCACGCGGCTCGGTGATGTAGAACCACCCCGATTGCCACCCCTTGATGGTTTCCACGAAAGTACCCTCCAGCCACGTAACGCGGGACATCCTGCCCACCATGGCGCCTCCGCACTCCGCTTGGCTGCCCTTCACAACCTTCGGCTTGACACTGAAGGTCTTGAGCCACAAGCCGAAGTGGGGCTGGATGCAGAGGAAGGCCTCGCACACGACGATAAACGCCGAGATGTTGAGGATAAAATTCGGGGCCAGATCATGGAAATCTAGGCCGTAGTAGAACATGAGCCCCCGGACAAAGGGATGAAGTGGGAAGCCCAGTCCGCGGAGGAAATGGGGAAGGAATACTACCCTCTCATGGGGCCTAGGGGTGGGGATGAGCTCTCCCTCGTCGGGGAGCCGATGCGCGATGTCGCTGGAAAAGTATCCGGCGCTGCGCAGCTTCTGGATATGCCCCTCCGTGACGGAGGAGGCCATCCACTTGCCTCCCACTCCGGACATATTTGGAGAAGGTTGAGGTGAGATGTGCGGGCTTGGGCGCTAGATCTCGAGTTCGCAGAGATGGATAAGCCAAGGAGGAAGAAGGCGCAGGTAAAGAGGGTGGATCTTTATCCCCTTATATGGGCAGACAGAAACACGCGTCCCCACCAGCCTGGTAAAACTCGCTTATCTTCCAAGTGCCGTAATCAATGGCGCGGTTGGGTTACCCACGTCCGTATTGATGGGAATCCCGGAATAAGGGGAACACGATCTCTGCTTCGACAAGACGTGCCAAGGAAACCGCCTCGCTAAACGCGCTGAGATGGAACAATAAAAATAATTTGAAGGCTTGGTAGTGGTGTGACGTTACGCCACAAAATACGTCAGCAGATTGAACTTGTGTAATATTATTCTCTCTACAGTTGTATGTGGAATTTATTTTGCAGAGCCGGACACTATCCTGGTGTTCACAATCTTCTATAAATTATTCGGAGGAGGAACCCGCCTTGCAATGCCGAAGACAACATGCGCGCCGGACTCGTCATCATTGAAGCCTGGTTCAGGGGCTACTGAGGGAGTCCCGGACTAGGGGGTGTCTGGATAGCCGAACTACCATCATCGGCCAGACTCCAAGACTATGAAGATACAAGATTGAAGACTTCGTCCCGTGTCCGGATGGGACTTTCCTTGGCGTGGAAGGCAAGCTTGGCGATACAAATATGTAGATCTCCTACCATTGTAACCGACTCTGTGTAACCCTAGCCCTCTCCGGTATCTATATAACCGGATGGCCTTAGTCCATAGGACGAACAACAATCATACCATAGGCTAGCTTCTAGGGTTTAGCCTCCTTGATCTCGTGGTAGATCTACTCTTGTAACCCACATCATCAATATTAATTAAGCAGGACGTAGGGTTTTACCTCCATCAAGAGGGCCCGAACCTGGGTAAAAACATCGTGTCCCTCGTCTCCTGTTACCATCCGCCTAGACGCACAGTTCGGGACCCCCTACCCGAGATCCGCCGGTTTTGACACCGACACTGGTCTTCATTCCTCCTCGGCGGTGGTGGCAGAGGAGGGAGGCATGCGTTGCCTTGCGGGCGGTCCTCACGAGGCTGATCCCTCCAACCTCCCTCGCGAGGCTGGTCCTGCCAATGGTCCTCGCGAGGTCGGTCACGCCACCCTTGGCGAGGGCCACGGTCTTCCCATCGTCCTCCACCTCTTCCTCCTCCTCGGCCATAGCCCCGATCATTGCGCTCGGGGCGTCGGCCGATACATCCATCTCGCACAGCCCCGAGCTCTTGGCATTCGTTGGTGTTGTGGGTGTGGAGGTCGTGGTACACGCAGTATTGGCTGCCCTTGGATGACTCCGGCTGATCCCTGCCTCGCTTGGTGTCTGGCTCCGCTGCGAGCACATCAGCTCCTTTGCGGTTCACGTCCTTCACCTTGGTCTTCTTCTCTTCCGGATCAGCAGCCGGAAGCTCGAGGAGGGAGAGGCGCCCTTCCTAAGCCCTGGCGCACTTGGTCGCCAAGTTGAACAGCTCCAGAGATGTGCACGGGTCTTCATGGATCGCTAGCTCCTCTTTCATCTTAACGTCACGCACGCCATCGGAGAAGGCTGAGATGATGGCTTCCTCGGTCACCCTGGGGATCTTGAGGCGGGCGTTGTTGAAGCACTGGATGTACTTTTGCAGGGTCTCTCCTGGCTGTTGCTTGATGCGGCGCAGATTACCCATGGCCGGGGACGGTCGCGAGTGCCCTGGAAGTTGGGGATGAAGCGAGTGTGCATCTCGTCCCAAGAGGAGATCGTGCTGGGAGGCAGGTTTAGGAGCCAGGTGCGGGCGCCATCCTTGAGCGCCATGGGAAACCAGTTTGCCATGATATTTTCATCCCCGTTGGCCGCCTCGATGCCCAGCTCGTAGAGCTAGAGGAACTTCGCGGGGTTGGCGGTACCGTTGTAGCGAGGAGGCAGATCTGGCTTGAACTTGCCCGGCCAGGCCACGCTGCGCAGCTCGGCGGTGAAGGCGCGGTAGCCTGCAGTGGCTACAAGGGGCCTTTGGTGACGGAGGGCTTGATGTTGGAGGTCTTTGCGCGTTGTCGTCAGCAGCAGCATGGGGTCTTGGCGTGCTGGAGCAGGAACGCGGTCATGCCGTGCTGGCGCTGGGAGCACGCGAGCGACTTCTTGAGGGCGAGGGACCTCTTGGCAGCTCCTTTCTTGCTGCGTGGGTGCTGGACGCGGTGGGTCTCGTCCAGGGGCCGCGTGCCTTGGGGCCAGGGCGCCTTCTTGAGGAGGAGGCGGCTGAGGTGCCTCCGGAGCTGCGTTGCCCGCGCAGGGCGGTGGGCGATGCAGCGAGAGGGACGGCGCAGGGGAGCCCCCTGCGGCGCTGACGAGCTCGGTGATGCGAGCGAGCCACTCGTCGTAGAGGTCGTCGACGGGGCGGTAGTGGAGGAGCTCACGTGCCAGGAGCAACGCGGCGTGCGCGTCCATGGGAGCGCGACGAGCGTGCGACGACGAGCCTGCCGGAGTTAGCGACGGGGTGGCGGTGCGGCCTTCCCGCTGCACCGAGGGATGTAGCGACGACGCCTACTGCTCGTTCCCCGCCGGGCCGGTGGCGGCGTGGGCGGCAAGCGACGGCGAACGACGGGGAGGCCCGCCGATGGGGGCCGTCTGGGCGACATGGGCCGCGAGAGCAGCCAGATGCTCGGCGCAAGCTCGGCGAGCGTCAGACATGGGCGCGACGGACGTCGAACGCGAGGCGGTGGAAGAAGGATTCCGGCGCTCCCCTACCTGGCGCGCCAAATGTCGGGTTTCGGGTTCCGGCAGACCCTTGAGGTTCAAACTCTAGGGTGCGCACGAAGATCTTTCCCCTACCAACTCACGACTCGAAGCCTCGCAAGGAACCTAGGTTAGAAAGAAGAACACACAAGGGACACGAGGTTTATACTGGTTCAGGCCACCATTGTGGTGCAATACCCTACTCGAGTGTGTGGTGTGGTGGATTGCCTCAGGGGCTGCTGATGAACAATACAAAGGGAGAACGGCCTCGCGAGGGGCTGCTCTTGGGCTGGTGCGATGAACTGCTTGGGTGAGTTCAGTCGCCTCTCTCTAGTCTACCCCAAAAACCTCGATGCCTACTCTATGGTGGCTAGCTCTATTTATGGAGGGAGGCCCTGGGCCTCTTCCCAAATAAGAGCGGGAAGGGCGCCAATAATTGGCCATTTTGAAGGGAAACATCTAGGACACTTGTCCTGACTAAAGTTGGTCTTCGACTGCCAAAGACTCTGACGGTGACGCCGTCCTGGGCTCCACGATGACCTCCATCCTGCTGTTCTGCTGGTCTTGGTCTTGTTGCACCGAAACAGTAACCTTTGCCTGATGCCTTGGCCTGTGCTTGCCCCCTTTGCACCCAAGGGGAAACAAGGACACTGTGCAGGCCGACGCCCGCCTGGCGCCCGCCTGGTCTCGATTGTCATGGCTTGCGTCACGGGCACTTCGCGAGGTATCCTGCCTTGATCTCTTCGCCTCCTCGCGAGCCCGCCTGATGAGGTTGCTCCTGAGGAAGCTTCCTGTCGTCCGCCCCGCAAGGCCTGGCCCCTCGCGAGGGTCTTGAGCTTGATCCGATGAAGCTGGGCTGCACTGGGCCTCCGCTTGAGCCACACCGCAGGCCGTAGGTAGGCAAGTCTGGGGACCCCCGTTCCCAGAACGCCGACACTCACCTAAATGGAGGAAGTACATAGTTTTGTTCCACCCTCGTAAGCCGAGCCATACTCCCTCCGTTCCACAATGTAGTGCACCCACGCATCCCAAGATCTAAGAGCATATCCACACTACAAAAAAAGACACATCCGTGACATTTTGGGCTGAACGAATTTTTTTTCTATCATACATATGACACTTCTATGACGATAATTGTGACAAAACCCGGTATCATCATAGATGTGGTGGGATCCTACTTCTATGACAAAAAATCATGACAGAAAATGGGCTTTTCATCCTGGGCGGGCTGGAGACGCAGCTGCATGACATTCTTTGGGCCGTCCATGACGAAAAAAAACCATGGTAGAAGCGAGGGGAGGAAAATTCGGGGAGTTGCCGGTTACGGTGGGAGGTCGGGGGCGGAGCGATGCGCGTTTCTCTCATACAGGTATGCGCGTGTGTGCGAGGCGTTGGCTCTAACTGAACCCGAGCGAGGCGTTGGACTCTAACTGAACTCGAGCGATTGCACTGCAGGCTACGCGTTACTGAACCCGAGCGATCGATCAATGGCTGTTAGCTGAACCCGATGGAGCGATTCCTTCGCTACTTCTGCTAACTGA